>NC_091982.1:79824708-80137767 GCF_044704955.1 Pristiophorus japonicus | reverse complement strand
GCAGCAGAAGGGGCCGGATGTTTACAAATGCTGGCAACTGTTCCAAAGGCTGAGTCTGACAGCTGATAAACTAGCAGAATGTGCTGAGGCAGAGCAGAGCAGAGCCTGGGAAAGGTCTTCGCTCTCTGTGCCTGCATCAGTCTGCAGTAATTATCTTAGCGTGACCGCGATTTCAATCCTTTCCAATGTCATGAAAAATTAGAAGCCGATTGTGCACCTAGAAAAGGCAAGACAGCCATCCCATCAAGTGGCTGGTGCGTTGGAAAAGTGATACTTTTATCAGCGCTTCATGATGCGCTGTGGGTTTTTATTACATCATCATTCATCAATAAACAAGATCATTAAGATAATTGGCAGAAGAATCAAGGGGAGATGAAGTAGATTCAATAATAACTTTCAAAAGGGAATTGGATATAGACTTGAAAAGGAAAAGATTGTAGGACTATGGGGAAAGAGCAGAGGAATGGCGCTAATTGTATAGTCTTTTAAAGAGCTGGCACAGGCACGAAGGGCCGAATGTCCCCCTTCTGCGCTGTAAGATTCTATGGGGCGAATTTTAACCTGGAGGAGTGCGCGGGTTTGGATGTGGATGGGGATTTAAAACTGGCAGAAATGTCAGCGTGTTGGGATGCCAGCTCCAACCCACTGAATCCCGTGTTTAACTGGAGAGTGTTAGGCTGCTTGTGCGCAAGCCTCTCGGAGGAGGTGGGTTGCCTATTAACATGTGCTAATCACTCAATTGGAGCAATATTTCAACTCACTTTCAAATTTAGTGGCGTATCCACAGGTTTCCCAGGCTTCCTGAAACTCGCCAGTGAAAGCAAGGCGAGAACACAACACCAATTGAGGGACTGAATCAAATCCTGGAAATACTGCAATAAATACTCAGTATTCACAGCTGCTTTCTTACCTGCTAGTGGGAAAGGGTTTTACTTTCTACACTTCGGCGGCTTTGTGAATCACAGCAGGATGGATGGCCTTAGATTGGACCTTGGACGAGCAGCAGCCTGCTTTTAAGAAAGCTGTAGCTGGACAGCAGAGAGGAGAGCAGCAGACAGGTACAGCTCGCAGGAGGCACTATCGCGACACAGAGTGCACAGGCTGAGGCTGAGGCTTGTATCGATCTGCAGTAATGTCTGAACAGCAGTTTTTCAGGAAGCTCAGGTTGTTACAGCAGGTGGTGGAAGACATCTGCAGTCTCCTAGAAGAAGACCTGCTCCCTGCTGGACGTGTTACCAGTGGCTTTCAAAGTAACCACCGCCCTCAACCTTTTAGCCTCCGGGTCCTTCCTGGGCTCTGCCGGAGGCACATCCAGGATCTCCAAGTTGGCGACCCACAAATGCAAAAGACAAGTGACTGATGGCTTGATGGCCAGGGCCGGCAATTATTTGAACTTCACTTGCGATGACCCCAGTCAGAATGAACAGGCGCTTGTATTAGCATTTCTGACTGGCTTCCCACAGGTGCAGGGCGTCACTGACTCCACACACATGGCAATCCCAGCACCCCTAGATCACCCAGGGCTCGTCGTCAACCGCGAGGGCTTCCACTCCAACAAAGTGCAGCTGTTGTGCAATCACAAAAAGATATTTATGTAGGTGTACGCAAGATTCCCGGAATGCTACCACGATGCTTTCGTCCTGCGGCAGTCCAAGCTTTCTGACATCTTTGATACTCCCTTCAAACTTGACTGATGACACCTGTCAGAAACACAACCAATGAAGCCCAGCAGCACTCCACTGAATACAATATGACAACTTATGTAATTACAAAGCTTTCCTCTTTTCCTTCCACTTCTATGTGATGCAACCCCTGTGGCTTGAGCAGAGGTGGAGGCAGGCTACTCACATCCCTGCTCTGACTGCTGAGATGGTCTTGGCTAATGATGTATTTTGGAGCCCGGGAGGGCCCCACCAAGACTGCTCCACCTGCACCAGTACAGTATGTCTGGTACTGATTGGTGGGGGGGAGGGGGGACGCAATGGGTGAAAAGTGGAAGTGCTTTGAGTGGAGTCCCCACTTCCATGTCCCCTTTTACCATCAGCCCTCTCATAGCCCAGCCGCATTTCAGTGCTACCACTGTGCTGGAGAGCACTCTATTGCAGATCAGCACTCTGTTGCAGATCAGTGGCACTGTAAGGCCAAGGCTAGGGTAACGTTCATCCTATTTAAAGTGGCAGACATGTTGCCATCCAGAGCTTGCATGACCAAGGTGTGCATGGACTCATTTGATTGGATGTTTGATGTTCCATGGAGCTGGCCACTCTATCTATGCAAGAACACATCTTCGCAATCAACACATCAACCCATTCATGCTTGAGACGGACTTCTCCTTTCTGTAACTGTGATCAGTGTGCTTGGAAGGCCTGTCAGTGCATCACACATTCTCTGTTGCTCAATGATTCTCCTTTTCATCAATGGCCCCGGGGGTGCATCATCTGTTTTCAGCTGAGCAGAGCTTGGAGAGGACTGTGCCCGCCAACACGGACTCTTCACTGATGTCCCTGCCACCTCCCATCTGCTCTTTCTCACACGATGTGTGAATCACCAGCTGAAAACCCAACTATCTGCCTTACTGGTCCCACCAAAGTGCGAGTATCTGAGCAGGGCATGGAAAATGTGAGTCCTGTGATGGTGCACCCTCAGAAAAATTCAGCTTCTCTGAGAAATTATCGTCCGCAACCTCAATTGACTGCTGCTGCATGCGTGAAGGCCCTGTCGGAGACAAAATACATGAATTAGTCTTGGGAAGTTAAGAATATGTTGCAAGTTATCATTATGAAGATGATCATGTTTCACTTGCTGTTGAAATCGGTAATATCTTCTCTGCAACATCACAAACCACACAGACTTTATAAGATGGCTCCAATACATCATGTGATCTTTTATTGTATTTACAGCAGCAGTTTCATTACCACAGTAGTCCGCTAGGTGGAGCAGTAGCCACTTCTCCCTCCTTAATGAAGAAGTAATTATAACAAAATAATCATTATACATAACAAAAGATATGGACTTATTTTGCCATATTTACAAATCAAACTTAACCACTGGTTTTCTGTTTCGAAGAGGATACCTTCGCTCTCAAACAGAACTTTCCAAACTTGGTGTCGAACTTAGATTCATTCCAGGCTGATCCTGAGGAGAGTTTTCCTCTAAGGGATTTATTTACATTTTGACTCTCCACAACTTCAGACTGTTTGTCTGCCTGACTTAGACCTTAAATTCTGACTTTCTCCTGGACTTGTTTCTAGTACATCTGATGTAGGATTTGCTACTGGTACTCTACTTGTAAGAAGACTATCTGATTCATCAAAAATAATTGAATCATTCCAACTTTCAACTCCTTCCACATCTGTAGGTAAAATATGATCAATGTGAATAAACCTAACCTTTCCGTGGCCAAATATCTGCGAGGACCACATATCTTCACTACTCTTCCTGGTAACCACTTTAACCATTTATGATGATGGTTCTTCACTCTCACCTTCTGATTCAATTTCACACTTCTCTCTCTTACTCTATCTCTATCATGATTCTCTTTCTGTCTTAATTGTTTCTCTTCTACTGACTGTGCCAAGTTTGGCTTTAACAGCGAGAACCTGGTTCATAGCTGTTGTTTGAGAAACAACTTTGCTGCTGTTCTACCAGTAGCTGTATGAGGAGTATTACGATAAGTAATTAGAAAATTTGCCATTTTGTGGTCTAACCACAACTGCCGTTTCTTTGGATTTAGATCCAACATTTGCATGATGAGGGCACGTTTTACAATTTGTACTGTGCGCTGTGCTGTACCATTTGAAGCAGAATGGTACGGTGGAACTTTGGTATGTTTCACATCATTTCTGCTCCTGAACAAAATTGTGGCCCATTATCGGACACAATTTCTTCTGGGAGGCCATATGAAGAAAACAATCTTCGCAAATTGTCTAGTGTTTTACTTGTTATTTTCTGCATCAGAAACACTTTTATCCACTTCGAATGACTATCAATCATAATGAATAATTGTTGTCCTTCTAGCTCAGCAAAATCTCTATGTAACCTTTGCCACACCCTGGGAGGCCATTTCCATGGCTGTAATGGAACTGATGGTGGTTTCTTGCTTAATGATTGACATGTTGTATACTGTCTAATGATATATTCTATATCTTTATCTGGCTATCATAAGTAACTGCATGCAAAACTCTTGGTCAAGCACATTCCCAGGTGCTGGTCATGAAGATCTCCTAATAATTTGGATCTGAATTTATTTGGGATAGCTACTATTGCACCCCACATGATACAATCTTTATCCACTGACAATTCATTCCTACGAACAAAGTATGGATGAATATCTTTCTCTGATACCGGGTTTGGCCAGCCACTTGCTATGTAATCATAACTGGGTCATGTTTGGTTGCTTCACCAATCTCTTCAGCTGTGACTGGCAGTTCTTCTACCTTAAAGAAAATGTTCTCAGTCTCTAGTCTTTTAAGTTTTTGCTCAACTTGGTCCTTGAGTGCGAATGGTTCGGAATGTGGCTTGTAGTAAACTTGTCTAATGTCCTTCTGTATGCTGACATTCGCCTTGAAACCTTGGATTGGACTTCCTGTTTCGAGGAACACCTACGGATATTGCTTGATGACATCATCCTTCGATGCAAATCACATTTCAACATGAAAAATCTCATTCCAATCTAGCTTCAGTGATCCCATCCAATTTCTACCTATTAAGCAGGCTTATCTCCTGCCACTACTAAGAGAGGCAAGCTCTGAAACTGATCATTGTATTTCACTGGTACGGTGATACATCCTACCACTGGGATTTGCTCTCCTGAGTAGCCTTGCAGCTCTATCTTCAACTTCTCCAGTGGAAACTCATTTAACTTGTCGAGATATAACGATTCCGGTACTACGATCATGGATGCACCAGTGTCGATTTCCATGGGTATCCTGGTTCCTACAATGTGTACTTGGATGATGACACTTTGCGAATCATTGTTAGATACCCTCGTGCTCCTGATGATGTGTATCTCCAGAATCTCCTTGCCTGTTGCTCCTCTTCAATGCTATGTCATGTCTGACAATTTCTACTTATAACATTGAATGTTGATTTACTCTTCAGTCGGCATACCTTCACAAGGTGCCCTGTTTTCTTGCAGAAGAAACACTCTCCCATCACATATGGACAGCTTTGAGCAATGTGTTGTCCCTGGCACCGATAGCACAACTTCAATGCGCGTTACCTTAGCGAGTTGCTGAGGCCTTTGGGCCCAACTGCCTTTTACTTTTAACCTGCAGGCGATTCACCTTGGTTGCCTGATGACTGGAAATTGTCAAAATTCTCGAAAGTATTAGTCGGCCATATCTATCGACATAGCTGTCTGACAAGCTAAATCAAAAGTCAAGTTAGGGGTTGTCAACAACTCTCTTTTGATTTCTTCATTTTTCGTCCCACAAACAAAGCAGTCACGCAATGCTTGGTCCTGAAAGTTTCTGAAATGAGTGAATGGATAGCTTTTTTAAAACTACAATGTACTCACGGGTACTCTCATTATTCAACTGATTTCGTATTCCAAAATGATAACTTTCAGCAATTTCTAGGGGCTCAGAACTGTAGTGCTGAATCTCTGTCAGTGGCTTGTCCTTTGACTTGATGGGAACAAAGACATTTTTCAGGTTTCATACACCTCGGGGCCTGCTTCAGTCAAGAAAATAGTGGTGTTTTCTTTTTAAAACCACCTGGTTCTGATTTTCATCATCGGTGACTTTGACGATACTATTTGCGGTGAAAAACATTTCTAGCCGCTCCACATACACTCTCAACATCTCTCGGTCAAGATGGAAATCACCCAAGCGCTCTATTATTCCCATAGGCATGGCCATCTGGAATCTGGCAATGTCAACAATATGCTTGTAATTTACCTTGGATTTTCTTTAGCTGTTCTGCAAAAAAAAAGCTTTCAAAGTCTTTCTGTCGATTGGCTGAATCATCTACCAACAAAAATTCCAGCCTAGGGAATCTGACTATCCTATCCTTCGTCGTCAATGTGATATCTTCTCTACGGCATCCCAACACACAGGGACGAAATTGTCCACCGCTGGAAATGGTGCACACACACCGTGTTTCTTGTGTTTTTATTGGCACAGTGGATGTGGTGGCCTCTTGAGTGAAATTCCGCTCTTTGGCTTTATTTCTTCAGCGGACCGGAAATCAGTTATACTGAGGGCAGTAGTACGGCGGTGAGCACACTAGAGGGGCGGAAGTTGGGGGGGGACTGAGGGCCGCCACTGTCAGTCGTCGACGTAATGCTGATGATGTCATCATGGCCTCATGTCACTACGGCTCTCCTCTTCACTCCTCTGCGTGATTGTTTCAGTTTGGTCCACTGGGCCACCAGGAATGGTTTCGGCCGGGCCAGCGGCCTGGCATCCAAGATGGGGTGCCAGGCTGCCTGTTGGCGGCCTGGCCGAACCCGGGGGCATAATTGTCGGCTTGACATGGCAGTCGACCGACAAAAAAAAACCATGGCGGCAGCAGCAGTAGGCCGTCCCCTTTAATGGGAGCCACACCGTCATTTTACAAGGATTGCACCGCCGGAAAAAAGCAGCTTTTGGCACCACCCAGCGGGAGGAATATTTTTTCAACAGAATTTTGCCGTCAGAGGGGAACATTGGCGTGCACACAGATAGGACAGGTCGGCAGCAGCAAAGCGGTGGGGGAAAAGCAGGTCACCACCGGGATACCACAGGAGTGGAATTTTAAGAATGGCGGCCATTACACGAAAAATCGGTGGCCATTGCATTCTGTAGCATGGCCATCGATAACAAGCCTTAAGGGAAGGGGAAATTTTGGTCCCACAGATTTTATAAGATGGCTCTAATACATCATGTGATCGTTTATTGTATTTACAGCAGCTGTTGCATTACCACAGTTGTCCAGTAGGTGAAGCAGTAGTCCCCTAGGTGGAGCTATGTTACAAAATCAAGTCAGTATGACTGTGTGCTGTAATGACATGTTGGTCGCTGATATTTAATTGTGTCACCAGGTAGCTGGGAGGTCTTCGTCTCCCCATCTTTGACGGCCAGGAACGCCGAAACGCCACTTATACTCAACGCCTTCTCCTCTGCATTTGTGAGCTGGGAAATCTGTGGAAGCCCACCTCCAGTTCTCTCACTCTCCCTTGTGTTCTGTGCTCTCTTCTCCTGCAGCGAGGGAAAGAATAGACCTATGAGTGAGTGTAATGGCAAGTGTTCACCCGATGGATGCAGTGCATTGGTGAGGGTGACGATCAGGGAGAGGCATGAAATTTCATAAGGGTGAGGGTAAGTGGGAATAGTGGATGGATAGATGGGGATGTGAGGAAGTGCATTGAATGAGAAGGATGGGTGCGCGTGCGAGGTATGTAGGTGGGATGAGTGATATGATGGAGTAGGCTTGAGAAGGCAGAGTGAGAGGGTGGGGAGATGCGCACAGCAGGATGTAGGTGAATGTCCAACTGTATTCAATTTTCCTGACGTGGTTGGGTCATTAAAGTGCTTCCTGCACTGAATCCATGAGCATGTTCCTGCTGCTCACCCCTTGGGCCATCTCCAGCCACGCCTTCATGGCGTCAGTAGCAGGTTTCTTCCTCCCATTGCTGGGGAAGAGTATTTCTCTGTGGCTCCTCACTGACCCCAGCAGGACATCAAACGGGGCGTCATTGAACTGGGGCGCAGCCTTTGCCCATCTGGAATTCATTCTTTAACTTCCACTTCCTTTGTTTCAAACTCCAACTTCTTCAAATTCCATCTTCGGATTGGTCCTTTCAATACTGGAAATCAGATCGTGTAAATTGGGACGGCACCATGCCTGCTGCTGCGCATTGGACAGCAAACCAGGAAGCAAAATGCTAACGAGGTGCCTGAGTTAATAAGCCACAGACAGATGCGCTGAACTTACTTCCAGGTTTCCCATGCGATATTGGACCCCCCCGCTCCCAACGCGGCTCCTATGGATCACACAAATACAGGTTATAGGGTTACACACAAAGATTGTGTGAAGAGAAACATATTTAATCTGATCATCATCATCATAGGCAGTCCCTCGAAATCGAGGAAGACTTGCTTCCACTCTAAAAGTGAGTTCTTAGATGACTGTACAGTTCAATACGGGAATTGCAGTCTCTGTCACAGGTGGGACAGACAGTCGTTGAAGGAAAGGATGGGTGGGACTGGTTTGCCACATGCTCCTTCCACTGCCTGCGCTTGTTTTCTGCATGCTCTCGGCAACGAGACTTGAGGTGCTCAGCGCCCTCCTGGATGCTCTTCCTCCACCTCGGGCGATCTTTGGCCAGGGACTCCCAGGTGTCGGTGGGGATGTTGCACTTTATCAAGGAGGTTTTGAGGGTGTCCTTGAAATGTTTTCTCTGCCCACCTGGGGCTTGCTTGCTGTGTTAGTACCGAGTAGAGCGCTTGCTTTGGGAATCTTGTGTCAGGCATGTGGACAATGTGGCCCGCCCAATGGAGCTTGTCAAGTGTGGTCAGTGCTTTGATGTTGGGGATATTGGCCTAATTGAGAACACTGACATTGGTGCGTCTATCCTCCCAGGGGATTTGCAGGATCTTGCGGAGACATCGTTGGTGGTATTTCTCCAGCGATTTGAGGTGTCTGCTGTATATGGTCCACAACAGCCACTTTTTCTTTAAAGTTTGGTCAAGTCCCAAAACAGAGTAGTTAAAAAATTAATGTTCCAAACTATTTTTGAGAATTGGGTTCAGAAATGAATTGCAAAGATTTTATATGTTATGCAATACAAACCAGGCCATAAGAAGATGAAAATCAACTAAAACCATTTAGCCCATTTCTGTTATTGGGGGCCATATACATTATTTGCTTTCTGCAGTAAAACACTTGCATTTATATGGCCCACCATTCTGCTCCCTTTGCCCTGAACCTTTTCCCATCCTTAGGGTGTTAATATTTATTAGGTTACAATTCCATAGCCCTCTGGTACCTCGCCTACTTTGTGTGAACATAGACAACAACGTGGCCAATTTTCACCATTGGGTGTAAGGCAGATCTAAATGATTCAGCACTGCTTTAACATCAGCCTGAATCGCAAGGGCATATAGCACTCAATTCTTCAGTCTAAGCTCATTTGAATAATTATTCACAAGTCCAAGTGCAGATCTAGGACCGACACAAGGGTTAGGGGAGGAAAATTGCAAGTATGTAAAACTCAAAGGGACGTGAACAACAAAAAGGGGAGTGTCACAACGGAGAACAAAAATTCCGAAGCATTTCGAGAGCCTTAAAAGGCATCTTGACCCATCAGCAGTCTTTGCCAAGGCTGAAAGAGATTAGGAAGTGGGAGTCAAAAGTGAAGGGAAAGGAAATCCTCTGTGTATGTATTGAGGCAAATTACAGGGCCTCAACTGCTCCCTTAGCTGATTTCAGTTAACTCAGAAGACTGAGGATGAAACTTGGCATTTCCTGGGCTGGTATGACTTACATGTGGAAGTGCATTTACCCGCTAAGCCATCTGGAGCTCATAACTAACTCCCCCATTTATATTTCCTTACTTCTTTCAGTGCCAAGCTTGCACTTGCTTATCAAATCAGTCGTTTCTTATTCAAATGCTTCAATAAAGAGTAGTCCTTACTACTAGGGGGATCAAGGGGTATGGCGAGAAAGCAGGAATGGGGTACTGAAGTTGAATGTTCAGCCATGAACTCATTGAATGGCGGTGCAGGCTAGAAGGGCCGAATGGCCTACTCCTGCACCTATTTTCTATGTTTCTATGTTTCTATAGACTGTGCTGGGTAGTAGTCTATTCCAAAATTCTATAGTGAGATTCAACTCTCCCACCACATCACATGTTCTCAAAAGGAGTGTTCTAACCACTATACCACTCGTCTCACTGAGATCAATCAAACTATTCTTTCCTGATGTTGTTTAAAACAGAACAGGCACATGACTATGATTAAAGAGATCAAATCATTTACAATTAGTTATTACAGTATGTTTACACGAATCAAAATGTAGGAAGAGTAATTACTTTAATTATCTAAATCCGCAGGGAGGTAGCTCACTGCGCTAATATTGGAATCAGTTACCACCACTAAGAGGCAGCTTTGTGTCCACCATCAGCCTGATTTTGTTGCCCATTACAAGTTCTAAGGTGCCCTGAACTTGGAGGCCAAAAGTGCTGCCACAGCTGATCCACCATCAATCCTATAGCACACTTAATACAATCAGCAGCACAGTGGAACTAAGACATTCTGGAATGTCACTTTTAATATAGTACCAATGGATCAGAGATGGGATTGAAACACACCCAGGTTAATATTTGGAGCACAGAATAGCAGAAACAAGGTGATGTGTTCACAGATACGATAATAACAATGAAACTACACATATTACACATTCAGCATCCATTTCACAGTGTCTGTACCCCATTCCTAACAACTAGCACACAAATACACTCTATCACGCTACCCTATTCCTAGTATCTAGCACACACTCTTTTCCTATATTCTCTTCCGAGTAACTGGCACACACACACATTCCATCGCTGTATTCTCATCCTAATAACACGCATCAGGTTGGCTCAGTTGGTAGCACTCTCACTTAAGCCAGAAGGTTGCAGCTTCAAACCCTACTCCAGGACATGAGCATATAATCTGGGTTCACTCTCCAGTGCTGCACTGGAAGAGTCATTATCATCATCATAGGCAGTCCCTCGGAATCGAGGAAGACTTGCTTCCACTCTTAAAATGAGTTCTTAGGTGGATGAACAGTCCAATACGAGAACCACAGTCTCTGTCACAGGTGGGACAGATAGTCGTTGAGGGAAGAGGTGGGTGGGACTGGTTTGCCGCACGCTCTTTCCGCTGCCTGTTCTTGATTTCTGCATGCTCTCAGCGATGAGACTCGAGGTGCTCAGCGCCCTCCCGGATGCACTTCCTCCACTTAGGGTGGTCTTTGGCCAGGGACTCCCAGGTGTCAGTGGGGATGTTGCACTTTATCAGGGATGCTTTGAGGATGTCCTTGTAACGTTTCCTCTGCCCACCTTTGGCTCGTTTGTTGTGAAGGAGTTCCGAGTAGGACGCTTGCTTTGAGAGTTTCGTGTCTGGCATGCGAACAATGCGTTGATAAGAGGCTCCCGAGGTATGGGAAATGGTCCACGTTGTCCAGGGCCGCGCCGTGGATCTTGATGACTGGGAGGCAGTGCTGTGCGGCGAGGACAGGCTAGTGGAGGACTTTTGTCTTATGGATATTTACCGTGAGGCCCATGTTTTCGTACACCTCAGTAAATACGTCAACTATGTCCTGGAGTTCAGCCTCTGTATGTGCGCAGACGCAGCCGTCGTCCGACTACTGTAGTTCGTCTGTAAGAGTACGGCATTGTTAGAGGTGCAATCCTCTGTGTGAGATGTTAAACCAAGGGTCAGACTGCCTGCTCTGGAGGTCATTAAAGATCCCTTTTCAAGATTCAAAGAAGGACAGTTACTTCTCCTGGTGTCCTGGCCAAGATTCCTTCCCCCACCAACACCACCGAAAACAAAATTCACTAACTACTCACTCATCTCATTACTGTGTGAGATAAGCTGTAGTATTTGCCTACAAATCACTGTATTTAATTGTATGTCTAATACTTTGAGGCATACACACCAGTAACAGCTAGTATTATTATCGCACCTTTAATGTAGTAAAATGCCTTAAAGTGCAAATGGACACCAAGCAATAGAAAGACAAGAGATAGAGGAGGGACTGAATGCATGGTCAAAGAGATTTTGTGGAGATTTTTGAAGGGAGGCGATAAGTAGCATGGTAGAAGGGTTTAGGAAGACTGTTGTTTACTAGACTATTGTTGTACAAATAATACTCAGGTTTACTCTTGATAATCAATGTCATTAATTTGCATGGGATAGAAGTAAGACTAATGGGTTGCCTCTTTTGTCCCCCTTTTGAATATGGACACTATGTTAGAATATTTTCAATTGATTGGAACCGCCCCAGTATCCAGTGACTCCCTTATAATGATTGTCAGTGCCTCATTAATATCCTCCCTAGTCTTTCTCTGCACTTTGGGATAAACAGCATTTATCCTTCGAGCCTTATATCATTTGAGCCCTTTTAGTCTGTTTACAACTTCCATGTCATTTATATCAAAGCTACTGATTTTACTTATGTTATCCCTATTTGGGATGGCATGTTGCCGGGAGCCAAATTTTATGAGCTCTGCCAGGCAGGAACAGGAAGGCAGCACTCTGAAAATTGAACTTACCTTCCTGTTCCCACTCCCGACCCTCCCGCCCCAGTTTCCGACCTTTTACAGAATTGTGCGGCCAGAGCTCTCATGTGTTTCAGGTGAGATTCTACTTATAATATGCAAATCAGTATCTTACGCTGTTCGTAGGAGCCTGATGCAATTTTCACGTAGCAATGGGCAGAGTGAGTGTTGTGCATGGTCCACCATTGGCAACTAAGTGTAGAGTAGCCTAACCAGTGTTGCTTAAAGGGACTGCTACAGGTCGCTCATAAAATGCAGCACTGATTTTTGTGGGGACAAGAGGCCTATGAATACTTCGCCTGTTCCCACCATGATCTTCCTACCTTCTGCCAGCCCAACTTCTGAATGTTCAGAATACGTTTTCCACTCACAACATGATACTCTGTATTTCCATAAATCCCTCAGCAATTATGTCAGAGGTGCACTGCTCAAAGGATTGTACTAACTCATGTCTGAAGGCAAGTTCAGAAGGATTTCAACCTCTTTGCAAGACACCTGACATATGATGTGGGGTTGAAGCTTGGCTAGGTCTTTTTTCTTTTTCATTTGCCACCTCCACTTGCTCTCCTCACTTCTGAGTTTTGATTCACCGAGTGCTCTTTCCTCAAACTTACTCCCTAAATTCCATGGAGTGCTAGCATCTGTGCTGGGGACAGGGGAATACTTAACACAAATTGCTCTGATGTAACACTGTCGTTCCTCTGTGGTTCCAATTACTCCTGGCTTATTTTGGGAAGAACTTACGGGAAGAGTAAAAGAAAAAGATTTACAATGCTTCTCAAAGACAGTGGCTTCAAAGAGAGGTAAGATCATAAGATATTTTGTGTGTCATGTAGCTGCTTAGCAAATGTAGGCCCAGCAAGGAGGATTATGGAAGTGAATGTGGAAGGGACCATAATAAATGGAAGCTGCTTGCTGGGAGCTGGCAACGAACATCCAAATTCACCCTTTCCAACCCTTCCCACAGAATTTGAGCCAAAAAAGGCAATCTACTCATGTTGTGTGAGCTGCTTAAGTATGATTGGTGGAAATTCTGCCCTACCAGAATTTAAAAGGCCAGGGAAAAATGAGTGGAATCCTGGCATAACTCTGGGCAGCCCAAATTCTGGGCAGCTGTTGGTGGAAATCACACTGTCTGACCTCTACAGCCCCAGGCATTTATGCACTAGCTTTAACACACAAAGCAAATTAAATCCCTTACTGTTTATCGGAATCAACTGTGACATCACACAACCCAAATATTAGTAGACTAAAGTGACTAGCTGTGACCTTCATCAATTGACATCTTATATTGAACATTTTCACAAACAGATATCTTGCAATATCTAAACTAAAGGTTTTAAGATTTGTTAAAGAGAAAATAAGTACAACTTAAGGTTTTGTTGAATAGAATTTTATAGCTTGGAACTGAATGTTGGTTATATTAGTGGACAAATGCTTGATGGGTTAATATGAGAGCAACCTATCCATTATTTCAGCAGAGGCTTTAAGAAAGAAAGAAGGAACTGTAACAGAGCTCCCCCTAGTGGACTACTGCTCCACCTAGTGGACTACTGTGGTAATGCAACTACTGATGTAAATAATAAAGAATCTTGTGGCAAAGCCACACGATGACAGCTTCTGCATTGGAGCCACCTTGTAGAATGTGTTTGTAGTGATGTCGTAAGGATATATTACATTGGCGATGAGGATAGGATTTCTGGATTCCCTATCTGAAACTTTTGTTGGTGGGTGTTCCAGCCAACCAACAGAGAGACCTTGAGAGGTTCTTTGTTTTGCAGAACAGCTAAAAAATTCACAGTAAGTTACAAGCTTGGCTGAACTGTCGACATTGCCAGAGTCCAGATGGCTGCGCCGATGGGAATAATTGGGCACTTGGGTGAGTTTCATAGTGACTGAGAGACTTTTGTAGCCTATGTGGAGCAGCTAGAAATGTTTTTCACCACAAAAAATATCGTCGAAGTCCCCAATGATGAAAAACGTAACCGGGCAATTTTAGAAAGAAAACGAGCTATTTTCTTGACTGATGCAGGCCCCGAGGTGTATGAAACCCTGAAAAATGTGCTTGTTCCCATCAAGTTGAAGCACATGCCACTGACGGAGACAATTCGAACAGCACTCCTGTCCTGAGCCCTGGAAATTGTTGGTAGTTATTGTTTTGGAATACGAGATCAGTTGAATGATGAAGGTATCAGTAAGTACATTGTAGCTTAAAAAAGCTATCCATTCACTTTCATTTCTGAAACTTTCAGGACTGAGCATTGTGTGACCACTTTGCTTGTGGGATGAAAGATAAAGCAATCAGAACAAAATTGTTGACAACCCCTAACTTGACTTTTGATTTCGCTTGTCAGACAGCTATGTCGATAGATATGGCCGACCAATACTCCCGAGAATTTTGCACCATTTCCAGTTGTCAGACAACCGAGGTGAATCGACTGCAGGTTAAAAGTAAAAAGTAGTTGGGCCCCAAGGCTTCAGCAACTGGCCAGGGTAACAGCGCATTGAAGTCGTGCTATTAGTGTCTGGGACAACACATTGCTCAAAGCTATCCATATGTGAAGGCAGAGTGTTTCTACTGCAAGAAAACTTGGCATCTTGCGAAGGCATGTCGACTGAAGAGTAAACCGATGTTGAATGCTAAAAGTAGAAATGGTATGGGACGTGGCTTGCAGTAAATTGATCTTGCATCCTTCTGCACTCTGACACTCACCTTGAAGTCTTGGATCAGACTGTTTCGCAGAACACTACATAGCATTGAAAAGAAGCGACATGATGAGGAGATTTTGGAGATACAAGCCTACCTTGATAGGTAGAAATTGATTGGGGTCACTGAAGCTGGATTGGAATGAAATTTTTCGTGTGGAAATGAAATTTGCATCAAAAGATGATGTCATCAAGCAGTATTCAAAGGTGTTTTGCGAAACAGGCCGTCTGATCGAAGACTTCAAGGTGAGTGTCAGAGTGCAGAAAGAAGCAAGACCAGTTTACTGCAAGCCACGTCCCATACCTTATGCACTCAAAGAGAAAGTTGAGCAAGAACTCAAAAGACTAGAAACTGAGAACATTATCTCTAAAGTAGATCTAAGTAATGCTAACGCTATGTCTAGTTGCCATCCTCATCACAAGTTACACCCGATAGGGAAAAAGCATTCTATTTTTCATACATACATGAACTACCAGTCACAGCTGAAGAGATTGGTAGACCAACCAAACGTGACCCAGTTATGTCAAACATGTATGATTACATAGCAAATGGCTGGCTAAACCAGTCATCAGGAGCACGAGGGTATCTAACAGCGATTCACGATATGTCATCATCCAAGTAGATGTTGCAGTAACCAGGATACCCATGGAAATCGACACTGGTGCATCCGTGAGCGTAGTACCGTAATCGCTATATCTCGACAAGTTGAGTTATTTTCCATTGGAGAAATCGGAGATAGAGATACGAGGCTACTCAGGAGAGCAAATCTTTTTGTCGGCTGTATCACCATTCTGGTGAAATACAAGGATCAGTTTCAGAGCTTGCCTCTCATAGTAGTGGCAGTAGACAAGCCTGCCTTGATAGCTAGAAATTGGTTGGGATCACTGAAGCTGGATTGGAATGAGATTTTTCTTGTGGAAATGAAATATGCATCGAAAGATGATGTCATCAAGCAGTATCCGAAGGTGTTCTGCGAAACAGGGAGTCCAATCCAAGATTCAAGGCGAGTGACAGAGTTCAGAAGGACACAGGGCCAGTTTACTGCAAGCCACGTCCCGTACCATACTCACTCAAGGAGAAAGTTGAGCAAAAACTCTAAAGACTAGAAACTGAGAACATTATCTCTAACGTAGATCTAAGTAATGCTAATGCTATGTTGCATCACCATCACAAGTTACACCCAATAGTGAAGAAGTGTATTTTTCATACATTCATGAACTGCCAGTCACAGCTGAAGAGATTGGTAGAGCAACCAAACGTCACCCAGTTATGTCAAAGGTGTATGATTACATAGCAAATGGCTTGCCAAACCAGTTATCAGAGGAAGATATTCATCCATACTTCGTTAGTAGGAATTCATTTTCAGTGAAACATAGAAACATAGAAAATAGGTGCAGGAGTAGGCCATTCGGCCCTTCTAGCCTGCACCACCATTCAATGAGTTCATGGCTGAACATGCAACTTCAGTACCCCATTCCTGCTTTCTCGCCATAACCCTTGATCCCCCGAGTAGTAAGGACTTCATCTAACTCCTTTTTGAATATATTTAGTGAATTGGCCTCAACAACTTTCTGTGGTAGAGAATTCCACAGGTTCACCACTCTCTGGGTGAAGAAGTTTCTCCTCATCTCGGTCCTAAATGGCTTACCCCTTATCCTTAGACTGTGACCCCCTGGTTCTGGACTTCCCCAACATTGACAACATTCTTCCTGCATCTAACCTGTCTAAACCCATCAGAATTTTAAACGTTTCTATGAGGTCCCCTCTCATTCTTCTGAACTCCAGTGAATACAAGCCCAGTTGATCCAGTCTTTCTTGATAGGTCAGTCCCGCCATCCCGGGAATCAGTCTGGTGAACCTTCGCTGCACTTCCTCAATAGCAAGAATATCCTTCCTCAAGTTAGGAGACCAAAACTGTACACAATACTCCAGGTGTGGCCTCACCAAGGCCCTGTACAACTGTAGCAACACCTCCCTGCCCCTGTACTCAAATCCCCTCGCTATGAAGGCCAACATGCCATTTGCTTTCTTAACCGCCTGCTGTACCTGCATGCCATGCCAACCTTCAATGACTGATGTACCATGACACCCAGGTCTCGTTGCACCTCCCCTTTTCCTAATCTGTCACCATTCAGATAATAGTCTGTCTCTCTGTTTTTACCACCAAAGTGGATAACCTCACATTTATCCACATTATACTTCATCTGCCATGCATTTGCCCACTCACCTAACCTATCCAAGTCACTCTGCAGCCTCATAGCATCCTCCTCGCAGCTCACACTGCCACCCAACTTAGTGTCATCCACAAATTTGGAGATACTACATTTAATCCCCTTGTTAAATCATTAATGTACAGTGTAAACAGCTGGGGCCCCAGCACAGAACCTTGCGGTACCCCACTAGTCACTGCCTGCCATTCTGAAAAGCATCCATTTACTCCTACTCTTTGCTTCCTGTCTGACAACCAGTTCTCAATCCATGTCAGCACACTACCCCCAATCCCATGTGCTTTAACTTTGCACATTAATCTCTTGTGTGGGACCTTGTCGAAAGCCTTCTGAAAGTCCAAATATACCACATCAACTGGTTCTCCCTTGTCCACTCTACTGGAAACATCCTCAAAAAATTCCAGAAGATTTGTCAAGCATGATTTCCCTTTCACAAATCCATGCTGACTTGGACCTATCATGTCACCTCTTTCCAAATGCGCTGCTATGACATCCTTAATAATTGATTCCATCATTTTACCCACTACCGATGTCAGGCTGACCGGTCTATAATTCCCTGTTTTCTCTCCCCACTTTTTTAAAAAGTGGGGTTACATTGGCTACCCTCCACTCGATAGGAACTGATCCAGAGTCAATGGAATGTTGGAAAATGACTGTCAATGCATCCGCTATTTCCAAGGCCACCTCCTTAAGTACTCTGGGATGCAGTCCATCAGGCCCTGGGGATTTATCGGCCTTCAATCCCATCAATTTCCCCAACATAATTTCCCGACTAATAAGGATTTCCCTCAGTTCCTCCTCCTTACTAGACCCTCTGATCCCTTTTATATCCGGAAGGTTGTTTGTGTCCTCCTTAGTGAATACCGAACCAAAGTACTTGTTCAATTGGTCCGCCATTTCTTTGTTCCCCGTTATGACTTCCCCTGATTCTGACTGCAGGGGACCTACATTTGTCTTTACTAACCTTTTTCTCTTTACATATCTATAGAAACTTTTTCAATCCGTCTTAATGTTCCCTGCAAGCTTCTTCTCGTACTCCATTTTCCCTGCCCTAATCAAACCTTTTGTCCTCCTCTGCTGAGTTCTAAATTTCTCCCAGTCCCCAGGTTCGCTGCTATTTCTGGCCAATTTGTATGCCACTTCCTTGGCTTTAATACTATCCCTGATTTCCCTTGATAGCCACGGTTGAGCCACTTTCCCTTTTTTATTTTTACGCCAGACAGGAATGTACAATTGTTGTAGTTCATCCATGCGGTCTCTAAATGTCTGCCATTGCCCATCCACAGTCAACCCCTTAAGTATCATTCGCCAATCTATCCTAGCCAATTCACGCCTCATACCTTCAAAGTTACCCTTCTTTAAGTTCTGGACCATGGTCTCTGAATTTACTGTTTCATTCTCCATCCTAATGCAGAATTCCACCATATTATGGTCACTCTTCCCCAAGGGGCCTCGCACAACGAGATTGCTAATTAATCCTCTCTCATAACACAACACCCAGTCTAAGATGGCCTCCCCCCTAGTTGGTTCCTCGACATATTGGTCTAGAAAACCATCCCTTATGCACTCCAGGAAATCCTCCTCCACCGTATTGCTTCCAGTTTGGCTAGCCCAATCTATGTGCATATTAAAGTCACCCATTATAACTGCTGCACCTTTATTGCATGCACCCCTAATTTCCTGTTTGATGTCCTCCCCAACATCGCTACTACTGTTTGGAGGTCTGTACACAACTCCCACTAACGTTTTTTGCCCTTTGGTGTTCTGCAGCTCTACCCATATAGATTCCACATCAGCCAAGCTAATGTCCTTCCTAACTATTGCATTTATCTCCTCTTTAACCAGCAATGCTACCCCACCTCCTTTTCCTTTTGTTCTATCCTTCCTGAATGTTGAATACCCCTGGATGTTGAGTTCCCAGACCTGATCATCCTGGAGCCATGTCTCTGTAATCCCAATCACATCATATTTGTTAACATCTATTTGCACAGTTAATTCATCCACCTTATTACGGATACTCCTTGCATTAAGACACAAAGCCTTCAGGCTTGTTTTTTTAACACCCTTTGTCCTTTTAGAATTTTGCTGTACATTGGCCCTTTTTGTTCTTTGCCTTGGGTTTCTCTGCCCTCCACTTTTCCTCATCTCCTTTCTGTCTTTTGCTTTTGTCTCCTTTTTGTTTCCCTCTGTCTCCCTGCATTGGTTCCCATCCCCCTGCCATATTAGTTTAACTCATCCCCAACAGCACTAGCAAACACTCCCCCATGGACATTGGTTCTGGTCCTGCCCAGGTGCAGACCGTCCGGTTTGTACTGGTCCCACCTCCCCCATAACCGGTTCCAATGCCCCAGGAATTTGAATCCCTCCCTGCTGCACCACTGCTGAAGCCACGTATTCATCTGCGCTATCCTGCGATTCCTACTCTGGCTAGCACGTGGCACTGGTAGCAATCCCGACATTACTACTTTTGAGGTCCTACTTTTTAATTTAGCTTCTAGCTCCTTAAATTCATTTCGTAGGACCTCATCCTTTTTTTACCTATGTCGTTGGTACCAATGTGCACCACAACAACTGGCTGTTCTCCCTCTCTTTTTAGAATGTCCTGCACCCGCTCCGAGACATCCTTGACCCTTGCACCAGCGAGGCAACATACCATCCTGGAGTCTCGGTTGCGGCCGCAGAAACGCCTATCTATTCCCCTCACAATTGAATCCCCTATCACTATCGTTCTCCCACTCTTTTTCCTGCCCTCCTGTGCAGCAGAGCCAGCCACGGTGCCATGAACTTGGCTGCTGCCGCCCTCCCCTGATGAGTCATCCCCCTCAACAGTACTCAATGCAGTGTATCTGTTTTGCAGAGGGATGACCACAGGGGACCCCTGCACTACCTTCCTTGCACTACTCTTCCTGCTGGTCTTCCATTCCCTAGCTGGCTGTGGACCCTTCTCATGCGGTAAGACCAACTCGCTACACGTGCTACTCACGTCATTCTCAGCATCGTGGATGCTCCAGAGTGAATCCACCCTCAGCTCCAATTCCGTAACGCGGTCTGTCAGGAGCTGGAGGTGGATACACTTCCCGCAGATGTAGTTGTCAGGGACACCGGAAGTGTCCCTGAGTTCCCACATGGTACAGGAGGAGCATATCACGTGACCGAGCTCTCCTGCCATGACTTAACCCTTAGATACACTTAAATTGGCAACAACAATGTTAAAAGTTACTCACTGTTATAGAAGAGAAAAAAGAAAAACTACTCACCAATCACCAGCCAATCATTTACCCCCTTGGCTGTGACGTCACCTTTCTATTTCTTTCTACTTCTTTTTTGCCTTCTCCCTGTAGCTGTACAAGCCACACCTTTTATAGGCCTCTCGCCGAAGTCCCGACTGCCTCTCCATGCACCTCCTCGACGCTGCTCCCCAGGCTCCCTGCTGTGCCTTTTATAGGCCTCTCGCCGAAGTCCCGACTGCCTCTCCACGCACCTCCTCGACGCTGCTCCCCAGGCTCCCTGCTGTGCCTTTTATAGGCCTCTCTCCGAAGTCCCAACTGCCTCAGTGGATAAAGATTGTATCATGTGGGGTGCAAAAGTAGTTATTCCACATAAGTTCAGGTCCAAATTGTTCGGAGATCTTCATGACCAGCACCTGGGAATGTGCTTGAACAAGAGTTTTGCACGCAGTTACTTATGGTGGCTAGGTTTAGATAAAGATATAGAGTACATCGTTAGTCAGTGTATAACATGTCAATTGGTAAGCAAGAAACCGCCATCAGTACCATTACAGCCATGGAAATGGCCTCCCAAGGTGTGGCAAAGGTTACATGTAGATTTTGCTGAGTTTGAAGGACAACAATTGTTTATTGTGATTGATTGTGATTCGAAGTGGGTATAGATGTTTCCGATGCAGAAAATAACAAGTAAAACAGTACACAATTTGCAAAGATTGTTTTCTTCAAATGGCCTCCCAGAAGAAATTGTGTTTGATAATGGACACAATTTTGTTCAGAAGAATTTGCAGTTCACGAGCAGAAATGTCGTGAAACATACCAAAGTTCCACCATACCACACTGCTTCAAATGGTGCAGCAGAGTGCACAGTACAAATTGTAAAATGTGCCCTCATCAAGCAAATGTTGGATTCAAATCCAAAGAAACGACGGTTGTTGTTGGATCTCAACTCAGCAAATTTTCTGATTACTTATTATAATACTCCTCATGCAACTACTGGTTGAACACCAGCAAAGTTGTTGCTCAAACAGCAACCACGAACCAGGTTCTCATTGTTAAAGCCAAACTTGGCACAGTCAGTCGAAGAGAAACAATTAAGACAGAAAGAGAATCATGATAACGCTAGAGTAAGAGTGAAATTGAATCAGAAGGTTAGAATGAAGAACCATCACCATAAGTGGTTAAAGTGGTTACCAGGAAGAGTAGTGAAGATATGTGGTCCTTGCACATATTTGGTCAAGATGTTTGATCATGGAAAGGCTAGGTTTGTTCACATTGATCATATTTTACCTGCAGATGTGGAAGGAGTTGAAAGTTGGAATGATTCGATTATTTCTGATGAATCAGATATTCTTGTTACAAGTAGAGTACCAGTTGCAAATCCTCCATCAGATGTACTATAAACAAGTCCAAGATAATGTTAGAATTTAAGTCTGAGTCCGAGAAAGGCAGATAAACAGTCTGAATTTGTAGAGTGTCCAAATGTAGATCAAAGGTTGCACTTGGATAAAAACTCTCCCCAGGCTCAGCTTAGAATGAGACTAAGTTTGACATCAAGATTGGAAAGTTCTGTTCTAGAGGGAAGGTACCCTCTTCAAAACAGAACGCCAGTGGTTAAGTTTGATGTGTAAATATGGAAAAATAAGTCCATATCTTTTGTTGTGTATAACCATGTAAGTTATGTATAATTATTATTTTGTTATGATTACTTCTTCAATAAGGAGGGAGAAGGGTAATAGAGCTCCTCCTAGTGGATTACTGTTCCACCTAGTGGACTACTGTTGTAATACAACTACTGATATAAATAATAAAGGATCATGTGGTAAAGACACATGATGGCAGTTTCTGTATTAGAGCCATTTTGTAGAGTGTGTTTGTTTGTGATGTTGCAAGGATATATCACAGTAACTTGCATTTATACAGGGCCTAATCACATCCTCAGGACATCCTAAAGTGCTTTATAACAACTGAATTACTTTTCAAATGCAGTTAGTGTTGTTATATAGTTAAAATCAATGGGTTAAAACCTGCATTACATTCAGTGTTCCTTCGCTGATATCACCAAAAATCTTTTTTCAGCTTGTATGTTTGAACTAGAAATTCTGGTCTCAGCAATTTTTATGGGGAATATCGGGAATATACAAAATATTTGATCACAGCACCATTTCATGGCTTTCATTTAATCTACAAAGTAAAAACTTGGGAAGTTACACAAAGTACGATACTTCCCATTTGATATAGATTTTATTGATTATTGAAAATGATATCAGCGGAGTGTCCAAGTATTAAGTATCAGAGGGGCTTGCCCAAATATGAAATCATTTTTGACATTGGTGGTCTCATGCATTAAATAGAATTTGATATTGGGGGACTGTCATGTTAAAAAGAATTCACTGTCAAGGGGAGGTGTAAAAAGGATGTGATGTTGGAGCTGTAAATGAGTTTTAGATAGGACTTGATAATGGTGGACCATCTGCATTAAATACATAGGGAAGGCTACTCACAAATATCAATACAACCACACTGCACAATAACTTCTGTATCTCAGTGTCTGCAAGCGACTATGTGGCCAGAATTTTGAAAAAGATACCCGAAAAATAGATTCAATTTTCTTAAGTATGTTTCAGTTTTCAGTTTAAGCCCTTATGTTTGATTTTTTAAAAAAAAACATTGATCACTCCCAAGGTCAAACATAGTACCGGTTAGATGCAGAAAAAAGTTCACCCTATGCTGACTTAGATCCGGTAAAGGAAAAAACACTACTCTGTCCCAAATATATGTTAAACCCAACACCGAGGGCCATCTTTTACTGTACCAGTATGCATTTTCATTTTCTGCACCTAACATTTTATGGTCTTTAAGTGAAATCTTCAATTTAGCAGCAAATTATATGAAGTTTTATACTGTAGACTGCATTCCGCCCAATTCCCACTCCCAGTTAAAATCAGGGCTATAGTGTACATTTACGATTCTCTGTTTGACAGAAACCTGTGACCAGTAGATTAAAACACTGAGCTTTAATCTTCGGGACCAGGATTTTCATGCACTACAGAGAGGCAGTGAAGTTTATCAGGCTTCGTCATGAACAATTTAACGCATATTCTTTGTTTTCCCAAAGCTAAACCAAGTCACACTACCACTTTCTTACTCAACACTAGATGGCAATCTCCTAGAGAGGATGTAAGGATGCAGAGTGCAGTGATTAGGAACATGAAACAGCTGTTGTAGAGCGTGGACATTGAGCTGCATATTAGTGCTGTAGAGAGAACCTCAACCTTGCCATGCCTGACCAAGAATTGCTCACTCCAAATGCAAGGTAGAACATTTCTTGGGATGGATGCAGGTTCAAGGATGCAGGTTATGCTAAGTTGCCCATTTGAATATATGAGGTGGCGAGGTGTTCAGTAGACGCTGTGGTACCTCCCAACACAGGGGATGGAAACATAGAAACATAGACATAGAAACATAGAAAATAGGTGCAGGAGTAGGCCATCCGGCCCTTCGAGCCTGCACCACCATTCAATAAGATCATGGCTGATCATTCCTTCCGTACCCCATTCCTGCTTTCTCTCCCTTGATCCCTTTAGCCACAGGGGCCATATCTAACTCCCTCTTGAATATATCCAATGAACTGGCATCAAAAACTCTCTGCGGTAGGGAATTCCACAGGTCAATAACTCTCTGAGTGAAGAAGTTCCTCCTCATCTCAGTCCCCTTATCCTTAGACTGTGTCCCCTGGTTCTGGACTTCCCCAACATCGGGAACATTCTTCCTGCATCTAACCTGTCCAGTCCCGTCAGAATTTTATATGTTTCTATGAGATCCCCTCTCATCCTTCTAAACTCCAGTGAATACAGGCCCAGTCGATCCAGTCTCACCTCATATGTCAGTCCTGCCATCCCAGGAATCAGTCTGGTGAAGCTCCGCTGCACTCTCTCAATAGCAAGAACGTCCTTCCTCAGATTCGGGAACCAAAACTGAACACAATATTCCAGGTGGGGCCTCACCAAGGCCCTGTACAACTGCAGTAAGACTTCCTTGCTCCTCTACTCAAATCCCCTTGCTATGAAGGCCAACATACCATTTGCCTTCTTCACCGCCTGCTGTACCTGCATGCCAATCTTCAGTGACTGATGAATCGTGACACCCAGGTCTCGCTGCACCTCCCCTTTTCCTAATCTGCCACCATTCAGATAATATTTTGCTTTCGTATTTTTGCCCCCAAAGTGGATAACCTCACATTTATCCACATTATATTGCATCTGCCATGCATTTGCCCACTCGCCTAACCTGTCCAAAGCACGCTGCAGCCTCTTAGCATCCTCCTCACAGCTCACACCGCCACCCAGTTTAATGTCATCTGCAAACTTGGAGATATTACATTCAATTCCATCATCTAGATCATTAATATGTATTGTAAAGAGCTGGGGTCCCAGCACTGAGCCCTGCGGCACTCCACTAGTCACTGCCTGCCATTCTGAAAAGGACCCGTTAATCCCAACTCTCTGCTTCCTGTCTGCCAACCAGTTCTCTATCCACGTCAGTACATACCCACAATACCATGTGCTTTGATTTTGCACAATAATCTCTTGTGTGGGACCTTGTCAAAAGCCTTTTGAAAGTCCAAATACACCACATCCACTGGTTCTCCCCTGTCCACTCTACTAGTTACATCCTCAAAAAATTCCAGAAGATTTGTCAAGCATGATTTCCCCTTCATAAATCCATGCTGACTTGGACCAATCCTATCACTGCTTTCCAAATGTGCTGCTATTTCATCCTTAATGATTGATTCCAACATCTTCCCCACAACTGATGTCAGGCTAACTGGTCTATAATTACCTGTTTTCTCTCTCCCTCCTTTTTTAAAAAGTGGTGTTACATTAGCAACCCTCCAGTCCATAGGAACTGATCCAGATTCGATAGACTGTTGGAAAATGATCACCAATGCATCCACTATTTCTAGGGCCACTTCTTTAAGTACGCTGGGATGTAGACTATCAGGCCCTGGGGATTTATCGGCCTTCAATCCCGTCAATTTCCCTAACACAATTTCCCGCCTAATAAGGATATCCTTCAGTTCCTCCTTTTCACAAGACCTTCGGACCCCTAGTACATCCGAAAGGTTATTTGTGTCTTCCTTTGTGAAGACTGAACCAAAGTACTTGTTCAATTGGTCTGCCATTTCTTTGTTCCCCATTATAAATTCACCCGAATCCGACTGTAAGGGACCAACGTTTGTCTTCACAAATCTTTTTCTCTTCACATATCTATAGAAGCTTTTGCAGTCATTTTTTATGTTTCCGGCAAGTTTCCTCTCGTACTCTATTTTGCCCCCCTTAATTAAACCCTTTGTCCTCCTCTGCTGTATTCTAAATTTGTCCCAGTCCTCCGGCTTACTACTTTTTCTGGCTAATTTGTATGCCTCTTCCTTGGATTTTACACTATCCTTAATTTCCCTTGTTAGCCACGGTTGAGCCACCTTCCCCATTTTATTTTTACTCCAGACAGGGATGTATAATTGTTGAAGTTCGTCCAAATGATCTTTAAAGGTTTGCCATTGCCTATCCACCGTCAACCCTTTAAGTATCATTTGCCAGTCTAATCTAGCCAATTCGCGCCTCATAACCATCAAAGTTACCTTTCCTTAAGTTCAGGACCCTAGTTTCTGAATTAACTTTGTCACTCACCATCTTAATAAAGAATTCTACCCTATTATGGTCACTCTTCCCCAAGGGGCCTCGCACAACAAGATTGCTAATTAGTCCCTTCTCATTACACATCACCCAGTCTAGGATGGCCAGCTCTCTGGTTGGTTCCTCAACATATTGGTCTGGAAAACCATCCCTAATACACTCCAGGAAATCCTCCTCCACCACATTGCTACCAGTTAGGTTAGCCCAATCAATATGTAGATTAAAGTCGCCCATGATTACTGTTGTATCTTTACTGCACACATCCCTTATTTCTTGTTTGATGCTGTCCCCAACCTCACTACTACTATTTGGTGGCCTGTACACAACACCAACTAGCGTTTTCTGCCCTTTGGTGTTCCGCAGCTCCACCCATACCGATTCCACATCATCCAAGTTAATGTCCTTCCTTACAATTGCATTAATTTCTTCTTTAACCAGCAACGCCACCCCGCCTCCTTTTCCTTTCTGTCTATCCTTCCTCAATGCTGAATACCCCTGGATGTTGAGTTCCTAGCCTTGGTCACCCTGGAGCCATGTCTCCGTGATGTCAATCACATCATACCCGTTAACTGCTATCTGCACAGTTAATTCATCCACCTTATTCTGAATACTCCTCGCATTGAGGCACAGAGCCTTCAGGCTTGTCTTTTTAACACACTTTGACCCTTTAGAATTCTGCTGTAAAGTGGCCCTTTTTGTTTTTTGCCTTGTGTTTCTCTGCCCTCCACATTTACTATTCTCCTTTCTATCTTTTGCTGCTGTCTCCTTTTATTCCCCTCTGTCTCCCTGCATAGGTTCCCATCCCCCTGCCATATTAGTTTAACTCCTCCCAAACAGCACTAGCAAACACTCCCCCAAAACATTGGTTCCGGTCCTGCCCAGGTGCAGACTGTCCGGTTTCTACTGGTCTCACCTCCCCCAGAACCCGTTCCAATGTCCCAGGAATTTGAATCCTTCCCTTCTGCACCTCTGCTCAAGCCACGTATTCATCTGAGCTATCCTGCAATTCCTACTCTGACTAGCACATGGCACTGGTAGCAATCCTGAGATTACTACTTTTGAGGTCCTACTTTTTAATTTAACTCCAAGCTCCTTAAATTCGTCTCGTAGGACCTCATCCTATTTTTTTACCTATATCGTTGGTACCTATATGCACCACGACAACTGGCTGCTCACCCTCCCTTTTCAGAATGTCCTGCATCCGCTCCAAGACATCCTTGACCCTTGCACCAGGGAGGCAACATACCATCCTGGAGTCTCTGTTGCGACCGCAGAAACGTCTATCTATTCCCCTTACAATCGAATCCCCTATCATTATTGCTCTCCCACTCTTTTTTCTGCCCTCCTGTGCAGCAGAGCCAGCCACGGTGCCATGAACCTGGCTGCTGCTGCTCTCCCCTGATGAGTCATCCCCCTCAACAGTACCCAAAGCGGTGTATCTGTTTTGCAGGCGGATGACCGCAGGGGACCCCTGCACTACCTTCCTTGCACTGCTCTTCCTGTTGGTCTTCCATTCCCTATCTGGCTGTGGACCCTTTACCTGCGGTAAGACCAACTCACTAAATGTGCTGTTCACATCATTCCCAGCATCGTGCATGCTCCAGAGTGAATCCACCCTCAGCTCCAGTTCAAGAACTCGCTTCGTCAGGAGCTGGAGGCGGATACACTTCCCGCACACGTAGTCGTCAGGGACATCGGAGGTGTCCCTGATTTCCCACATGGTACAGGAGGAGCATAGCACATGTCCGAGTTCTCCTGCCATGACTTAACCCCTAGATTAACTTAATTTGGCAACTATAATGCTAAAGGTTACTTACTGAGCTAGAAAAGAAAAAGAAAAATTACTTACCAATCACCAGCCAATCACTTACCCCCTTGGCTGTGATGTCACCTTTTGATTCCTTTCTACTTCTTTTTTGCCTTCTCACCCCACTGCAGCTGCACAAGCTGGGCCTCTCGGCCTCCCGCTGGGCCTCCCCGACTCACGCTGGCCTTTTGTAGGCCTGGGACGCTGCCGCTCCGCCTCTCGGCCTCCCGCTGGGAAACGTTGTGCTTAAGTGATCTCTGGTGCACGCTGACATATGCTAGATATTGGCGACATTGGCAGTAACTAGGAACCTGCCATGGACCTGAACACTTGGCTGCTGGTAAGGTCAATGAAAAGCAGGCCAAATTTACCCTCTGAAAAAGGAAGTAAAAGAAAATTCATTTTCCAGCATTAATAAAGAACATTACTTGATCAGGAGAATTTTTCAAAAAGATTTAAATGTTTTGTTTCTTCAAAGACGGACAGCTAAAGAAACTCACAAATGATACTCCAATGTATAGTCACTGTTACTGTTCAATATACAGTTGTAATTATAGCACAGGCACACTTCCAGTGTATAGTTATAACTACAGTGCAGTTGGTTCCAGAATACAACAACAACTTGTATTTATATAGCACTTTTAACGTAATAAAATGTCCTAAGGTGCTTCACAGCAGCATTATTAAACAAAACTTGACACCGAGCTATCTAAGAAGATATTAGGGCAGATGACAAAAAGCTTGGTTAAAGAGGTAGGTTTTAGGGAGTGTCTTAATGGAGGTAAGAGAGGTAGAGAGATGGAGAGGTTTAAGGACGGAATTCTAGATCTTAGGGCCTAGGCAGCTGAAAGCAAATGCTGGAGCAATTGAAATCGGGGATGCACAAAAGAGAATTGGAGAAATGCGGATATCTTGAGGGCTGTAGGGCTGGAGGAGGTTCTGGAGGTAGGGAGGGGCGAGGCCATGGAGGAATTTGACAACAAGGATGAACATTTTATAATCGTGGTATTGCCTTACAAGGAACCAATGTAAGTCACCGAGCACAGGGGTGATGGGTGAACTGGACTTGATGTGAGTTAGGACACGGATAGCAGAGTTTTGGATAAGCTTAAGCTTATGGAGGGTGGAAAATGGGAGGCCGGCCAGAAGTACATTGGAATTGTAAAATCTAAAAGTAACAAAGGCATGGTTGAGAATTTAATCAGCAGGTGAGCTGAGGCAAGGGTGGACTCAGCGATGTTACGGAGGTGGAAATAGGTGGTCTTAGTGATGGCATGGACATATGGTTGGAAGCTCATCTTGGGGTCAAATATGATATCAAGGTTGCGCCTCACAGTTGCCAGGGAGAGGGGTGGGGTTGGTGGCTAGGGAACAGAGTTTGCGGCGGGGACTGAACACAATGGCTTCTGTCTTCCCAATGTTTAGTTGGAGAAAGTATTTGCTCATCCACTATTGGATGTCAGACGAGCAGTCTGGCAATTTAGAGATAGGTCAGTGGTGATGAGATAGAGCTGGGTGTCGTCAGCGCACATGTGGAACCTGAAGTGTTTTCGAATGATGTCGCCAGGCAGTAGCATATAAATGAGAAATAGGAGAGGGCCAGGGATAGATATTAAGGAACACCAGAGGTAATTATACACAAGTGGGAAGAGGAGCCGTTGCAGGTATTAGATAAGAATGGAGCCAGGTGAGTGCAATCCCATCCAACTGGACGATGGTGGAGATGTGTTGGAGGAGGATGTTGTTGTCAACCATGTCAAAAGCAGACAGGTCGAGAAGGATGAGGAGGGATGGATTACTTTTGTCACAGTCACATAGAATGTCATTTGTGACTTTGATAAGAGCTGTTTTGGTACTGTGGCAGGGGAAGAAATCTGATTAGAGGGATTCAAACATGGAGTTCTGGGAAAGGAGGGCATGGACTTTGGAGAGGAAAGGGAGCTTGGAGTTGGGGTCATAGTTTGCAAGGACGGAGGGGTCGAGGATTGGTTTTACGAGGAGATGGGTGATGATCGCAGGTTTAAAGGGGAAAGGGGGACTGTACCTAAGGAGAGAGAACAGTTAACAATATCAGCTAACATGGGGGCTAGGAAAGGAAGATGGGTGGTCAGAAAATTAGCGGGAATAGGGTCGAGGAAGCAGGAGGTAGATCTCGTGGATAGGATGAGCTTGGAGACAGCATAAGGGGAGATAGGAGGGAAACTGGAGAAAGATGCGAGTTCAGGGCTCGGACAGGGGAGAACCTTAGAGGAATCACTGTCACTATTCCAGTATACAGTTGTAGTTATAGTGTGATTGCAATTCCAGTGTACAGACACTGTCACATTTCCAGTGTACAGTTGTAGTTATAGTGCAATTCCAGTGCACAATCACTGTCACATTTCCTTGTACAGTCAGTGTCACAGTTAAAGTGTACAATTGTAGTTTATAGAACAGTTGCAGTTCCAATGTGCAGCCACAATTCCAGTGCTCGATCTCAGTTCCAGTTCGGAAGGAATTCCAGCTGTTATTGGCCTTTTGAAATGTTCTGGAGTTTTTACTGACTTTCACTGGCTGAAGATTCTTGTCTGTAAATATAGTCATTTGACTATTACATTGAGAAGGGCAGCAACCTATCAAATTTGGCCCTGGCACTGATTTGTCTCAACTGCCTTGAATCTCTGAAATTAAATCAGCAACTACTTTTTAAAAAACTTGTAATTTGCTGTATATAACAGAGTTCTTTGCTTTAACGGTAAAAGAATTCAGTGCGCAAAGGGTGGGAGACAATTCGTATATTATAACAGTCAACATCTCATTCACTGGGAAGCTGTATGCAGCCACCCTGGTCTTTTAAAACCCTGGAGCAACACTGAAGACAAAGAAAAGTTTATTTTGGTTCTCTTGTTTGTTGAGTTGCTTCCTGAGGTTTAAATAAAGCTTCCCTTTGCTGTGTAACCCACACCCTCACAGAATAAAAGCCAGCTGGGGCTGAGTGCTTTCCAGCAGATTGGGTTGCCTTTACTCAGCGGCCTGGAAATGCTGAATTATATCTGAGTACTTGGGAAGCTGAGCAGGATGTGGGAAAGACAGATGAGGATGAACCAGGACACAGCAAATCCGCATTCCAGAGAATCTGCACTGACTGTTGAGGCAGCTGCATTTACAAAAGATCAGAATGGATTTTTAAAAAATAAACCACAGCTTTTGGTAGAGAACAGTGGAGGTCTGGTGTCCATAAGTAGAAATGAACTTTCATTACAGGGATGGAGGTCTGACAGGAAATGGGCTATATTTACATTTACACACACCAGGTCAAAGGTAATGTCTAAATTGAATTGAATTGTACTGATCAATGTCAATTCTTGATTGTAATCATTGATAATTTACTCCTGATTCATACTCTCTATCAGTGGCTTATGTGTTCCTCAGTGTCAACTAACTTAGCTCAGGCCGGGAAATGAACCTCAGACTCTCCTTGTATATGTGGCTCAATATTGCACATTGGGCAGAACTTTCAACTTTGGAAGGGGCATAAAACGGGTGGTAGCAGATTTGCCACCCGTTATATATCCCACCTTATGTTCCTTTCCATTTTCAATGGAAACAAACCAGGCGGGGCATATCAGGGATGGCCGATCTGCAACCGCCCGTTTTATGCCCCCGCCAAAATTGAAAGCTCCGTTCAATGTAGTGCATTTTCTCACTGACCAATTGAGGGAGCCATCAGGGTGGGCTTAACATTAAATTAATTCAAGTAGACTTTGAAAATTGTGAAAATTACATTAATGATGAATGACCACTTGGGCAAGTTACGAGAGGATTGCTGACACCTGTGCAGCTGTACTCCTGTATGTCAACATCTTCAGAAAGAGAGGACAACTTATAAATGGTAGTCTCTTTTTGAATATTCTATCTTTGGTTGATTTTTTTTGTGCCATACTTGGTTCAAGTAACTATCAAATCGACTGTGACATTCCTCATGGTAGATGCACTATTTTTAAAGGACTTGACCATTATATCATACACTTCAAATATATTATTTTTCTACCAATGTTGATTTATGTGTAAGTGGCATGACCCTTTAAGGACCGAAAATCTAATTGCTGTAAAAAGGTATGTCCTAAGGTCAAATGCTAGCTAGTTGCTATTGGATAATTAGAGAGTGATTACTATTTCTGGGGAAGTTTCTCTGTAGATCGGTAGCTGCCCAAATCCTAAGGTCAGAAGAAAGCAGCAGAAAATTACTGGCTTTCTTTCTTTGCATATTTAAAAAAAATTGTGCCACAAAAATTTGCATGAGCGATTAGGCGTAAAACTTGAAATCTAGCACCTGAAATGTTATGGACATGTGCTAAACACAAAACTTTTTAGTATACCTAGCTAGATTGTGAGCATGCTACAGCTTGTGAGTTTTAGACACAGATAATCAAGGATTTCCTAGCTTACAACTGTGATAGCCTTTGGTCTAATAAATTACCAGATGAGCATTGCTAGTCAATGGGTAATGGCGGGATGACAAATAATTGATCTAATTACAGTCAATTCCCTGTGTACAGATTTGATGACAGCACGTTATTTTCCAGTTATGGGAAGTTTAGTTTCTCTCCTTAATTCCCACTGCAGAGCATCATTGGAATTTTTTTCGACTGCCCTTTCTTCTCACAGTGCGAAACTCTGATGTCTATCTCCATACGCCCGTGAGATCATCACATTGTGGTTAGATTATTCCACAAAAAATTTAAAAAACAATCTACTGAGTTTCTCATGGAACCGGGACAGTGCTCCTGACAATAAATTGTTCTTCTTTAGGTCTAAGTCATTTTTTATACACTCAGCTCCCACCAAGTCAATAAACTTGTTAATATTTAATATTTTTAATCCCCCTCACATTATTTTCTGCTGCTTACTTCTTTGAAACCATAATGCATTAGTGTAGACAGAAAAACTAGTCCTTGTCTTCTGCCAAAGTCACTGTCATTTATCGTGCTCATAAGACATACAGTGAAGGAGAATAGAACACATTTTGCTTTCACTGTGCTGTACCTGAACGCTCAGGATAGGTACAGCTCAGTTTAGATGCATAATGAACCTATCTATACATATTACCGCCAAGGACTTAAACTTAGCCTCAAAGCCTCTTTGACTGAACAATTTGCATTTACAGCAACTGGGAGTTGTATTTAGTCTGCTTCAAACTCAGATTTGGTACTCTCAAAGCTGACAGAAAGCAGAGGCCCAAGGAGATTTATGTTCTGCTATGATGATCATTCTTATGATTATGTTGCTTTCAGTAAAACACCTCAGGCTGAGTTCACCTCCTTTTGGCAGGTTAATGACAGAGTGGGGCTTCTGTTCTGTTTCTGCAGCTAAGAGTCCAGAACTGTATACAGTATTCAACATGGGGGTCACTGACTTACATGGTAACAATGCAACCTCTTTTGATTTGTGCTCCATTCCTCTGTGTGCCAATTATCCTGACAGCATTGACATACCTACCAATTTTGGACTAAGCAATTGATTAATGCCATAAGTTGAGAAATGGCTGATGGACAAAACAGCAGCCTGTGGATCTCAACATATGGGTTCTTAATATTGCTCTCACTATGGCGAGTGAGTGGTTCTGAACAGAATCCATGTCTAAGGTTACTGATTTACTGTTTTCACAAAGAACTGGACTAAATTGTGGAAATTGACCCCAAAAATATCAGGGAAATCCCAGAATCCCATGCAATAAAAACATTTGACTTATTTGTCTGCAATAAACCTGAGTTGTGAACCGGTGGAATCACAGAATGTCATTGATAAAACACTGGTAAAAGGCTCAGAATCTCTTAATAAAAAAATAATTTAACTTATTCAGTCTTTGTAAATTATTGGCCCAGCCCTTGGTGCAGGACACCAGCAACAAATCCCGCAGATTTGTGCTTTACACTATCTTTGGAAGTCAGTCACCGTAAGGAGATGAAGTACGCGTACCCATAACCTTAAGTGATGGAAAATTTACCCTGAGGTAAAAACTCCTTCCAACAAATATGTGGGCTGCTCAGTTTATAACATCCAGTTATGAGGGTCTGTTACTTGCAAGTGCTCTAAATATTGCTCTCTCTCTTTACCTCCAGCTCTCTTCATCTCTCAAGCTGGTTCTGTGAAGAGCTCAGTAGGTTGTGGTATTAACTAATTGTAAAAAAGGCAGGATGACACTTCAATGTGCAAATTTCAAGAAACTCCAGTAGAATTATCTGTTGGATTACTGAATGTCATGTGGATTCGTGTGTCCTTAGTTCCAAGACTCCCATCAATATGCAAGAGCGATTCAGCAATAAGAGTCTCCAATATTGGTGCTTGGCTTTCATTTTTCTTATCTTTTCACACTGATTTTAACAAGTGCCAGTACTTGGGAATTTCATACTTTTCCACCTTTTGCATTTATGTCAGTATCCAGCACTACCAGCACAGGTACAGCAACTGCATACTAAATCTCTTTCAACACCACTAAGCACCCCAAGATCAGGTATAGCAGGTGTCTGATGCAGAGTAAAGTTCTCTCTACAGTTGCCCAACTTCAGATGAGCATCCCCTATTGCGTTAGTGTCATATTTTCATTTCCAACACATGTATCATTATGATTTCCCTGACTGAGGCTAACAATCTAGTGCCAGTTAATGCTAACTTACAGGTTGATATATGCCATGGCCCATGTCATCCAGAAACTGGGCTGGTGCTGCCCAAAACTCATTTCAGTTAGGACCCTTGGAGCCAGCTGAAAATGAAGATTCACTCTGTCAGACGTGACTGTATTCTGATTGAGGCTTGGAAGTGAAGCCCTGTGCACTAATCCACTGTATCATCCAATTTCCCTAGGAGGTGCAATGTGACCATAATTGCTGTAAATATCCTCACATTATATGGGGGATTTTCCTCTTTGGGCTGGAGTTTCAGTTGGGTGGGACTTCTGCCCACCCTTTTGGATCCACCTCAGCTTTGATGCATTTTCCTGTGTCGGGATTCATTCTTTATACATTCCTGGCAGAAAATCTTGGTGGTACTGTAGTTTGTATTTCAAACTGGGCATATCGTTGAAGATCAAATGTATGATATTTTGAGTGGGGCATGGGGCACTTCAACCATTCAATGTGTTATTGCAGCCAGTGGCGGTTGAAGGGTTAATTCATTGACTGTGCAAATGTTCGGCTCTCCAAAGACAAAAAACAAAAAAGGTCATCCTTAGCATCTCCTGGTGTTTGTCTAATTGAAAGAAAAGGAATAGTACTGTTACCAGGGACTTGAGGTTACTTCGGTTCATTTGGGTCCTAACACATGCCAATATCATTGGGCTGAACTTGCTGCGCCCTGTGTACTGCAGGCTGCTGCTTTCAGCTGTGTCATAGGCTGCCCACGTGAATAACGATGTGATGCTCTGAGCTGTCTCCTGACATCAATCACTCTTAAATCTTGCCTGACAGGCTCAAAGAGATGCAGGAAGGAAGTGTTGGGTGAATTAGAATGAAACCCTAGCTGATTTGCCTTGAACTCTTTAACATTGTCTCACATGCTTCTTCCCGTATGGGTAAAGATCAATACAAAGTTAATTCAATCTCCAATGATCAGCTGCAATGGATAGAGAGGCTGGTTTGTTGTTTAATTGGAGATGTTTTATGCTCATTTCCAGCTTTTCTCAATGACATTGCAATCATGTGGGATACTGAATTAATGTCATCCTGTTTCCACATCAGGCAGTTTTCTCAGGTAGTCTGAAAATGCAAAACTCTAAAAAAAAAATCACCGATAAAATGAAATGACAAAACCTCAAATTAATATTATGCAGACTCTCCCAATTAGAACTCGGTCTATACAACACTCAGCGGGAGACTTTCGCCTTCATTTTCAGTGTTTTTCTCGGCGGTACAATTGTTTTTGGAAGAGAAACCACCCGGCGAAAGTTTCCCCCTTACTTTTTAAATAGAACCGCCCACATTTCGAAAAGACCACTGGGGAGCGACCGCCCCACATACACCTGTGTGCACCACCGAGAAAAGCACTAGGATCGAAGTTTGGCCTCAGCGGAGGCCCGTACAGGTCACCGAGGAAATCACCCACGGGAAGCAGCCTGAAACAGGGCAGTAGGTGAGTATCTGCAAAGAAAGGTAAGTTAAAGGTTTAAAAAAAAAATGAAATTCTAAAATGGCAATTACATTTAAAACTATCTTGGGAATGTTTTTTTAACTTTTTTTAAGTGAAAAAATATTTTTTGAGTTTTCCCCCCTCCCTAGGCCCAACCACAGCCTCGGACTAAATTTTAAATACTTACCATCCATTCAGGTAAGAACCGCCCGTTTTCCCTAGTTTCAGCTTCAACTGCCGAGGAGCCGCCGAGAATCTTGGTGCAAGATCCATTTTCTTGCGGTATTTCTTACCTCATTAATGGAAATTTTCGCTAGCGTTAATTGCAGAAGTTTAGCGGTCTTTTCTGGGTGGCAATCGGGCAGTGAGGGTTTTGGGGAAAGTCTAGCCCTCAGACTGTATCATACAAACCAACTGATGTAGTGTACAAATTGACTCATTGATTATACAGACTGACTTAATGTTAAACTTCCTGGTTGGTATTTTTACAGACTGATTGGTATATTATACAGTCGGGCTATTCAGATTGTCTGATATTTCAGGCTGAGTGACTGGTATTTTGTACAGATGGGCCAGTATATCATGCAGATTCACTGGGTTATGTTTTTTCCTCTGATTTTGTAACATTCTTTTTGTGTTTTTATTGCAGTAATTAGTTTCATCTCTAGGGCCCTATGTAAGATAGAAGGGTACACAGGACACCATAATACATCAAAGGATAGCTCCCTCCTGCATCATCTACATGTGACTGACACAAGTAGTCTCCAGCACTGCACATGTTCAAAGTACAAACAAGGACCTCAATTTATACAGTTTTGAGGGCATCACTGACAAGCCTCAGAAGGCAGGTTAAAGATAAAATCCAGGTTAGGCCAAGCACATTCTAGTAACTCAACCCAGATGTCAAAAATGTATTTCTGATGAGGCAGTAGGTCGATATATTTAGTACCAGAGACTGGAGAACTGCAATGGAATGGAGCGAGTGACTAGACTGGAATGTGACTCATTGTGGCTTCCCCTGACTCCTTCTGCATTTTTATTGTCGAGTCAGTGAGCTCTTCTTCCTCCTATCCCCCCACCCCAAACCCTAATCAGCAACAGTACTTTACATGAGGTCATGACAAGAGTTGACAATGGGACATGATCAGCTGATCTAAACTTTTGCTGTACCATAGAAAAATTATACAAACCCATGGGGTAAATGGACAAACAATATATGCACAGGGCTATTGTCTCAAATGGACAGGCACGTGTGTATTCACCTGGATCAAAATTGTTAATTTTACAGACAAATCCAAATTTGACTCAACTCTGACAGGTTCAGATTACTTGTTTGGGTCACAGTGCATTCCTTATGACCTTGATTAAATTGAGAATTGCGGTTTAAATCTATAACTCACAGCGATTATTGTAACATTTCAAATTCCAGCCGGTATCTCTCTAGCTTCACCCCACACCTTGGGCATTCTGACAATACCAGCAAAAGGCTTATGGCACTTCTTGTGTCTGAAGCCAATTTCTGTTTGACACATTATGATGGAGTGCAGCATGCACGCAGCCCATCATCCACCAGCCATTTAGATAGGTACATGATGATTGAAGGAACCATCATATCATCATAGGTAGTCCCTCGGAGTCGAGGAAGACTTGCTTCTACTCCTGAAGTGAGTTCTGTTATGTATGTAAACATTACCAATGTGTAAGGCTTGCCACCAGGGGTGCACCTGTGGGAGAACCAAGGGTCACATGCACACCCTAGGCAAGCAGGTATAAAAGGCAGTCTACCATACTACCTCCTGACTCTGGAGTTACAATAAAGAGACCAAGGTCACAACAGTTTGAGCTTAAGATATACAGCCTTGTGGAGTTATTTTAAACCTAACAATTGGTGACGAGTAACAGATCACGAACTTTAACGCAGTTGTGGCTGCCATTGGTATTCTTGAGAGATTTGTTGAGGGTGATGATTGGGAAGCCTTTGTTGAGCGTCTTGACCAGTACTTCATGGCCAATGAGCTGAAAAAGGCAGAAACCGCGATCAAGCGCAGGGCAATTCTCCTCACCGTTTGCTAGTCCACGATATATGGTCTCATCAAAAATCTGCTAGCACCGATGAAACCAATGGACAAGAGATATGAAGAATTGTGCACGCTGGTTCGGGAACACCTCAAGCCGAAGGAGAGCATCTTGATGGCCAGATATAGCTTTTATACGCACCACCGCTCCGAGGGCCAGGACGTGGCGAGCTATGCCGCCGACCTAAGACACCCTGCGGGACTGTGTGTATTTGCTGGATTTTGGGGGGAAGTGTTGCGCGACTTTTTCGTGCTTGGAATCGGCCACGAGGTCATTCTTCGCAAACTGCTGTCTGCCGAATCCCTGGATCTAAGCAAGGCCATCACGATAGCCCAGGCTTTTATGTCCACGAGCGATAACACTAAACAAATATCATTGCAGCATCGGAACTCACCGGCAAGTACTGTGTATAAAATAACGCCTTCAGCAGGCAGAACTGTACGTGGCAGGGCCTACACGCCCTCAGAGGCCAGACTTAGGATGACTCAGAGTCCGCCATGGGGCCTGAATGCGAATCCATTAGCACTGTGTTGGTGCTGCAGGGGTAATCATCGAGCCATCAATGTCGATTCAAGCACTATGTGTGCAAGGGCTGTGGAACAATGGGGCACCTCCAGTGAATGTGTAGGCGTGCTGCAAATCACCACGTGGCAGAGTCGGCAGAAGATGACCGATCCGGCGCAGATCACGCTGAACGAGTAAGAGAGGCAATTCAACCTGAGGCTGAAGAGGAAGTGTATGGGGTACACACCTTCACCACCAAAAACCCTCCGATAATGTTAAAAGTCAAATTAAACGGCATTTCAGTTTCCATGGAATTGGACACGGGGGCGAGTCAGTCAATTATGAGCCAGAAGGCTTTTGAGAAATTGTGGGGCAACAAGGCACAAAGGCCAAAACTAAGTCCGATCCACACAAAGCTGCACACTTACACCAAAAAGCTCATACCAGTCATTGGCAGTGCGGCAGTGAAGGTATCGTACGATGGAACTGTGCATGATTTACCACTATGGATTGTACCAGCCGATGGCCCAATGCTGTTCGGCAGAAGCTGGCTAGGAAAGATCCAATGGAAATGGGACGACATCAAAGCACTGTCTTCGGAGGATGTGCCTCATGCGCCCAAGTGCTAAACAAATTCCCGTCGTTATTCGAGCCAGGCATCGGCAACTTCACAGGTGCCAAGGTGTAGATCCACCTAGTCCCTGATGCACGACCCGTTCATCACAAGGCCCGAGCGGTTCCATACATGATGCAAGAGAAAGTCGAGATCGAGCTGGACAGACTTCAACGAGAGGGGATCATGTCGCCAGTCGAGTTCAATGAGTGGGCCAGTCCAATTGTTCTGGTGTTGAAGAGTGATGGGACGGTCAGAATCTGCGGGGACTACAAGGTAATGATCAACCGAGTCTCGTTAGAGGACCAGTATCCACTACCCAAAGTGGATGTCCTGTTTGCTACGCTAGCAGGGGGGAACTCGTTCACCAAGCTGGATCTAACCTCTGCTTACATGACACAGGAGCTGGCTGAACCTTCGAAAAAATTGACATGCATCAACACGCACAGAGGACTGTTCGTGTACCACAGATGCCCCTTTGGGATTTGCTCGACTGCGGCCGTCTTCCAGAGGAACATGGAGAGTCTGCTGAAATCGGTTCCGCGCACCATGGTGTTCCAAGACGACATCTTCATCACTGGCTGCAACACCACCGAACACTTGCACAACCTGGAAGAGGTTCCAAAGTGACTCGACAGAGTGGGACTCAGGTTGAAACGCTCCAAGTGTGTTTTCCTGGCGCCAGAGGTCGAATTTCTGGGGAGAAAGATTGCGGCAGACGGCATCAGAGCCACGGACTCCAAGATGGAGGCCATCAAGAATGCACTTTGCTGGAACCGTTGCATTTATTGCTACACAAGGGTGACGACTGGGTTTGGGGTAAAGCTCAAGAGGCAGTGTGAGCTGCAAGGAGGATTCTATGAGGCTGCAGAGCGACTTGGATAGGTTAGGTGAGTGGGCAAATGCATGGCAGATGAAGTATAATGTGGATAAATGTGGGGTTATCCACTTTGGTGGTAAAAACAGAGAGACAGACTATTATCTGAATGGTGACAGATTAGGAAAAGGGGAGGTGCAAAGAGACCTGGGTGTCATGGTACATCAATCATTGAAGGTTGGCATGCAGGTACAGCAGGCGGTTAAGAAAGCAAATGGCATGTTGGCCTTCATAGCGAGGGGATTTGAGTACAAGGGCAGGGAGGTGTTGCTACAATTGTACAGGGCCTTGGTGAGGCCACACCTGGAGTATTGTGTACAGTTTTGGTCTCCTAACCTGAGGAAGGACATTCTTGCTATTGAGGGAGTGCAGCGAAGGTTCACCAGACTGATTCCCGGGATGGCGGGACTGACCTATCAAGAAAGACTGAATCAACTGGGCTTGTATTCACTGGAGTTCAGAAGAATGAGAGGGGACCTCATAGAAACGTTTAAAATTCTGACGGGGTTAGACAGGTTAGATGCAGGAAGAATGTTCCCAATGTTGGGGAAGTCCAGAACCAGGGGACACAGTCTAAGGATAAGGGGGAAGCCATTTAGGACCGAGATGAGGAGGAATTTCTTCACCCAGAGAGTGGTGAACCTGTGGAATTCTCTACCACAGAAAGTTGTTGAGGCCAATTCACTAAATATATTCAAAAAGGAGTTAGATGTAGTCCTTACTACTAGGGGAATCAAGGGGTATGGTGAGAAAGCAGGAATGGGGTACTGAAGTTGCATGTTCAGCCATGAACTCATTGAATGGCGGTGCAGGCTAGAAGGGCCGAATGGCCTACTCCTGCACCTATTTTCTATGTTTCTATGTTTCTATGTTTCACCCAGACCACAGAATGTGACGGAGCTGGTCAGCAGTCCCAGGTGAAATGCAAGATAAAATGCAAGTCGTTCCTGGGACTCCTCAACTGTTTTGGTAACTTTCTATCGGGGTTGAGCACTTTGCTGGAACCGTTGCATTTATTGCTACACAAGGGTGACGACTGGGTTTGGGGTAAAGCTCAAGAGGCAGCCTTTAACAAGGCCAGAAACCTGCTATGTTCCAATAAGTTACTTGTATTGTATGACCCGTGTAAACATTTAGTACTAGCTTGTGATGCATCTTTGTACAGGGTCGGTTGTGTGTTACAGCAAGCCAATGGGTCAGACAAACTGCAACCGGTTGCATATGTGTCCAGAAGCTTATCTAAGGCTGAAAGAGCCTACAGTATGGTTGAAAAAGAAGCATTAGCATGCGTATACAGGGTTAAGAAAATGCACCAATACCTATTTGGGCTCCGGTTCGAGCTTGAAACCGACCACAAGGCACTCATTTCGTTGTTCTCAGAAAGCAAAGGTATTAACACCAATGCTTCATCCCGCATCCAATGGGCACTAACGTTATCTGTGTATGATTATGTAATCCGCCACAGACCAGGCACGGAGAACTGTGCGGATGCTGTCAGTCGGCTACCATTGCTCATCACCGGGGTGGAAATGGCGCAACCCGCAGACTTGCTCCTTGTATGGATGCTTTTGAGAGCAAGGGGTCACTCGTCACGGCTCGCCAGATCAGGACCTGGACTAGCCAGGACCTGGTACTATCACTAGTAAAAAGCTGTGTCCTCAATGGGAGCTGGTCGGCAGTCCCAGGGGAAATGCAAGGTAAAATTAAGCCGTTCCACCGACGCAATGGTGAAATATCCATTCATTCGGATTCCCTCCTTATGGGGAATCGTGTAATTTTGCCTAAAAAAGGCAGGGAAACGTTTATATGCGATCTTCACAGTACCCACTGTAGGGGGTGGTGTCAGTGGGGTCAGCTTGCCTTCCCTGACCCTGAGCGGTCACTCCCTGGTTCTCAAGCTTGGATTTATTAATCAGGGTGTGATAAGGTGCAGCAGACAACTGTTTTGTACAAAGAAATGTATGGTTTTTTATTCAAAAAGAATGAACACACCTTTTATTAAAACTGAGAAAACTTATCACTTTAGATGAGAGAAAACTTATACTTTAAATAAGAGAAAGTTTATCACTCTAATGGGGAATCCTCTACTCAAACACAAGAGAATACAAAGCAGTACAACACCTCCCACCTCCCAATTCCCAACTAGGTTAGGCTCTGGGGCTTCAGGGACCATGCTCACCAATCCTTCCTTTACAGTCAGTAATGGGTCACGGTTTCGGGGTGCGTTGGATTCTGCTAGCCGTACCCCGAACGTAGGAGAGGACTTCTTGCTGCATGTTCCTCAGTTGGGTGGTGTCCGCTGATGCGGTAGGGCGCGTATTGGATTTATGGGGTAAGTACCCACTTTCTTCCTTCAGCAGTAGGTTTTAAAGTTCTTTTAGGTAATGTTTTACCCGTTGGTAACTCATGGATTGCTTGTAGAGTGGAAACAGCTTGCGAATCTTCGGGTTTTCGTCGAGTTGACTTCGGTTTGGAAATCGTTGGTCGCGGTGGCTCAATATTACCAATTTGGTTGCTGGTAATATCTTGGTGGTTGCTTCGTGAGCCTCTTGCTGCCGCGTCATGCTTGGTGTCCTGGTCGTTTGCGATGCTGTCTTGGTTGATGTTCTGAAGAACCAGGTTAATGAAGCTGGTGTGCTGGTCTTGAAGTCTGCCAGGTCTGAAGCATACGAAGCTGGTGTAGAAGCCAAGTGCAGTCCTAGCTGTAAAAACAGGCCTTAATTATACTTTGAGAGACTTCCTTATCTGTCCTCAAATCAACCTTGGTTCTTTGTTTAGGTTTTGCAGCCCAGCTAACTGAAACTTGAAGTTTTAATCTGGCGTTGATAGACTTTTCTGACTTGATGAGCTCTTGTCCATTGTGATAGCGCTGTTTTTTGCTTCCGGAAGTCTGGCCTGAGCCAAATATTTCTATGCCTGTTGAAAAGGTGTTGGAATATGTATGTGACATTTGGTTCCTCTGGGTGGGGTGGATAATGTTTCTTCTGTGATCGATTGTTTAAATGCTAATGTTTACTAGGGGCAGGTTTCAGGAGGTAAACAGTTCCCAGACAATTTGATTAGTTCCAATGGCTTTTTAGAGATTGACCCCACCCCTTTTCTTGCAGATCCAACATTCACCTTTTAAAAATCCCAAACTTGGTTAAAACTCGTAGATTTCTTCCATAAGCATTTTAGGATCTCAAACTTTCTGGTAGATAGTTCCAAATTAAATTTCCTTTCCAATGAGTCCAAATACTTAGTGGGGGGTGGGGGGGGGGGCGGCAGTGAGGGGGTGAGTTCTCCCATGAATTTTGCAACTCTACACCACCCAGGCATAATCATGATGAAGGCTATCGCACGTTTGGTGGCCTGGCATTGACTCGGAATTGGAGTCATGCGTACACCAATGCAACACTTGCTCACAGTTGAGCAATGCACCAAAGGAAGCCCCACTGTGGTAATGGCCCTCCAAACCGTGGTCAAGGGTCCACATAGATGTCGCTGGCCCCTTTCTAGGAAAGATGTTCCTAGTAGCAGTGGATGCTTACACTAAATGGATTGTATGTACAATAATGTCATCATGTACGTCCACTGCCACCATTGAAAGCCTCCGGGCCGTGTTAGCCACCCATGGTTTACCCAATGTCCTTGTTAGTGACAATGGACCATGCTTCACCAGCTCGGAATTCAACGAGTTCACGACCCGCAATGGCATCAAGCATGTCAGGTCTGCGCCGTTTAAGCCCGCATCCAATGGTCAAGTGGTACGGGCAGTTCAAACCGTCAAGCAGAGCTTGAAACACGTGACGGGTAGTTCCCTGCAGACCCGGCTATCTCGGATTCTGCTCAGCTACCACACGCGACCCCACTCGCTTACCGGGTTTCCCCTGCAGAATTGCTAATGAAGAGAGCACTCAAAACCTCCTTAGTCCACCCGGATCTCAATGATCATGTAGAAACCTGGCGTTACCGGCATAACATGTACCACGATCGCATGGCTGTATCACGCGACATTGAAGTTAATGACCCTGTGTTTGTTCTTAATTATGGTCATGGTCCAAAATGGATTGCTGGCACTATGTTAGCCAAGGAGGGGAATAGAGTGTTTGTTGTCAAACTTTTGAATAGACAAACGCGCAGAAAGCACCTGGATCAGACCAAACTGCGGTTCACTGACAACCAAGAACAGTTTGAGGAGGACATTACCATCATTGATCCACCCACACACACCCAACCAGCAACCAGTCCGATCAGACCAGTCACACCGCAGCGCAGCAATGATCCGACAGACTCACCCAGGCCAGGACTTCAACTCAGGCGATCAACTCGGGAACGCAGAGCCCCGGATCGCCTCAACTTGTAAATAACTTGTACATAAGACTTTGGGGAGAATGATGTTATGTATGTAAACATTACTAATGTGTAAGACTTGCCACCAGGGGGGCGCACCTGTGGGAGACCCAAGGGTCACCTGCACACCCTGGACAAGCAGGTATAAAAGGCAGTCTACCATGTTGCCTCCTCACTCTGGAGTTACAATAAAGAGACTAAGGTCACAACAGTTTGCGCTTAAGTCTTGTGGAGTTATTCTAAACGTAACAAGTTCTTTGGTGGCTGAACAGTCCAATACGAGAGCCACAGACTCTGTCACAGGGGTATAGTTGCTGAGGGAAGGGGTGGGTGGGAGTGGTTTGTCACACGCTCTTTCCGCTGCTTGCGCTTGATTTTTGCATGCTCGCGGCGTTGAGACTCAAGGTGCTCAGCGCCCTCTCGGATGCACTTCTTCCACATAGGGCAGTCTTGGGCCAGGGACTCCCAGGTGATGATTGAAGGAGCCATAGTTCATTGCTGCCAGCTGTTTGGAGGGGATACAGTGTACTGAGCAGCCATGGCTCACCCTCTAGTACATATACTGAGTGATTGGGAGACTACTGTACTCATTGCATTGAATTTCAGGCCTGCTGGTAAACAATTAGACAAGATCCAGTGATCTAGTCTGATGTCACTGTAGCCAGGGAAGTGCATAGTGATTAGCGTAGCTGTTTAAGGAGCAGTCAGTCCGGTGAGTGCTTCAATCTGTCATTATTACTGGTTCGCAGGGAGCACTGGGAATTCTCAGCTGTTCCAGGAATGCTGTCGGAGAATGCTGCTGGAGACTGTGTAGAGTTAATCTGTCCATTCCTCTGAGCTAGGCTGTGTCCACATGCTCTCTCTCAGCTGTAATCCTAGCTGCCCACCTTTCCTGCCACAGCTGCTGAGTCAGCCTGTGCTAATTGAAGCCGGGTACTCTCTGGATTGGCAGGTGGCGACAGTCAGTCTGACTTGGGGCAAACAGATCAGGATGATACGATGTCGAAGTACCTCTCCCTCTCGCAATCCAGCTCAGAAATCCAAGTAACCTAATAACCTAATGACCTAATTTGAAATCACACAATAATCATCATTAGTCAGGAACTGCAATTCATATTTTAATTTACACTACAGTAATCAGACGGGTTTTGAGGGGTGGGGGGAGGGGGGAGGGGCGAGTGGGAGGGGGAAGGCTGAATTATAAACAGATACACTCCCAAAATACATAAACTGTCTCCGGCTCCCACCAGAACACAAATTGAAACAGATGAAATGGGTCTGCACTGACGCAGGTACAGATTAAAATACACTGACTTAAGCGCATACTAAAAATAGTACACACTAAGTGGTGCACACTGAAATAGGTACAGATTCACACAGGCTCACACTGATACAGATAGACAGTGAGACAGGCACACACTGCCCATGAAATACACTGATAGAGGTACACTTTAAAACAAATACATGGCAATGAAGGAACACAGATAAAGGCACAGTCTGAAACATTTACACATTGGCACAGGTACCCACTGATAAAGGCACACGCTGATAAAGGTACACGCTGATAAAGGTATCCACTGATAAAGGTACACGCTGATAAAGGTACACGCTGATAAAGGTATCCACTGATAAGGGTACACGCTGATAAAGGTACACGCTGATAAAGGTATCCACTGATAAGGGTACACGCTGATAAAGGTACACGCTGATAAAGGTACACGTAATGATACAGTGCACACTGACACAGTTGCACACTGATAGCAGTACACACTGCCACAGGTACACATTAATACAGGCACTTACTAACACATGTATGCACTGAGAAAGGTACAGATAGAACAAACACACTTTGATAAGAAGGAACTAACACAGATATAGACGGACACAGGGACACACTAACAACAGAGCACACTGATACTGGTGCGCATTGAACCAGGTACACTGACATAGATACACACTGACACAGCACATTCTAATACAGTTATACTCTGACAGAGGTATGCACTAATACTGATGCAAACAAGAAAGGGCATACATGGAAACAAATATACACTGATATGGGTACAAACTGAAAAGGATATATATTGATTTTTGGTATGCAATGATACAGGTACACCTTGACACAGCACAGTGGCACAGACACACACTGAGATAGGTACATAGGCCTAACTGATACAGGCACAGACTTACTAGTAAATACTGACAAAAGTAAACCTGATATAAATGTACATTGATACAGGTACACTATGACACAAGTGCACATTGATGCGGTGCACACAGGTACATATTGATGCTATGCACACAGACACAGATACACATTGACGCTGTGCACACAGACACAGATACACATTGAGGCTAAGCACACAGACACAGGTACACCATGACACAAGTACACATTGATGCTGTGCACACAGACACAGCTACACATTGATGCTGTGCACACAGACACAGCTACACATTGAGGCTGTGCACGCAGACACAGGTACACCATGACACAAGTACACATTGATGCTGTGCACACAGACACAGATACACATTGACGCTGTGCACACAGACACAGATACACATTGACGCAGTGTACACAGACACAAGTACACATTGAGGCTGTGCACACAGACACAGGTACACCATGACACAAGTACACATTGATGCTGTGCACACAGACACAGATACACAATGACACTGTGCACACAAATACAGGTACACCATGACATAAGTACACATTGATGCTGTGCACACAGAAACAGGCACAACCTAAAGCAGATTTAAACTGCAGCAGGAGATATTTCACTCCATTTCCTGAGAATTGTAAGTAATGAAAAATAGCCTGTAGGTAAAGCGTAACAGGCTGCACAAGTGTAATTCTGTCACTTTATTGAATATACCACAGAGACATAGGAATCAGTCAAAGTGAAAGTGGGGCTCTGTTAAGGTCACTGCGTGGAGATTCCTATCCAACCTTACTGGAATGATGTTGCTACCTCTGTCCTTCTCAAGGCACACCACGGAATGCTTACCTCAGCCTAACAGATGCAGGAAACAGAATAACCTTTCTCACATGCGAGCACTAAGCTGAAACTGAACAAAACGTTATTATCCATTAGGCTGTGAGACAGACAGAATTCCACAGGGATATGGTCAGTTATCCATTACACATCCAGCAGGATTTACTCACTGTGGTTAGACAGCCCAAACTATTATATCCTTTTCTCACATTAATTAAAAAGTACAAAAGAAAACACATTCAGATATTTTGAGTCCTATATATTCCACAAACAACCTAATAAATTACATGTGGCATTTTAACAGTGCAACATTATTACTGCAAGTACCATCCAATCACTGTCATTGAGGTGATGTCAGCCTGGGCGAAGCACAGTTTATATTTATATTGCCTCCCTCACAGAGATGTACTCTCAGAGCGCTTTAGATGGGGTCTAGGTGGTCATCGGTCAGGAAGTGAAGGGGTTTAGGTTTAAAGAGGTCTCTGGAGACAGGGAAAGAAGAAGCAAGGTTTTGGAAGAAAATTCTCGAGTGTAGGATATAGTAGCTGAAAGAGCAACCTCTGAAGATGGAGTTGAAAGAGTGGGAAACAACAGAAATGGAGAATCAAAGGGTGTAGAGCCGCGAAGATTTCCTAGATATGGTGGAGCAAAGCCATGGAGTGATTTAAAAAAAAGATAAGAACCAAGATCTTGAAATCAATTTGCAGTGACTCAAGTAGCCAGTGAAGCATGATGAGGTTTAGGAGGCGGACATTTAAAATAAGTGATTTTTTTAAAAAAAGCTTGTGTTATAATGCAATACACAAGCATTGGAACATTAATTATGTAGTAATTAGAGTGAGAGAGGCAGTGTGTGTGTGCACTGCAAAATGGATCAAAAATGTGTGCAGGATCTGTTTTATTGAGGAGCAGAGGAGAATGGCCAAGACCTATAGTGCGGGACACCAGCAAAGGTGAATAGGTTAGCAGAGTAGGCAAGGTATATAAAGAAGTAATGGTTAGGTAATTCAAAGTTTAGGTTTTACAAGTTTGTAGATTGTAAATGGAAAAAAAGATTGAAAGAGATAGAAGTTTGACAGTTTGAGGTCCTAGAATCAGCATACAGTTTAATTTAAACAGTGTGGATGCAGCAAAGAGGAAGAATATGCAGGAAAGCAATATTTGCACTTTAGATGAACAGAAGAGCAAAGCTTAGAGTTTCACTGATCGTAGTAGGACTGATCAAACAGGGAAAGGTAAGTTTATGATGGAGCTAATAGATGCATGTGTATGTGAACTGTTTCATGGACGCACACATGTCCACATACACACTCAAAGTGCAGTGCCTACACACAGTGGGAATAATTGTGTCTTTGTGCAATAGTGTAAAATGAGTTTCCATTGTGGAAGTAAAAATCAGGAGAGATGTAAAAAGCACTGCCGATTTGCTATCACTATCCCACAATGTCAAAATTACTCAAATGTGTCACAGAAGTGGACATGTATACTGCAAAAGAAGTTCATACATGTATATTGTCTGAGGATAAGGTGAATTAACAGCAAGAAGCCCTGGTTGTTCCTCTTGAGGGATAACACAAGGGCCATTTCAATGCATTGCATCTTCATAACAGAATCCACACTCCTGCCTTGGTACAGTTTCAGTCATAGCTCAGTGGGTAGCACTCTCGCCTCTGAGTCAGAAGGTTGTGGGTTCATAGTCCCACTCCAGAAACTTAAGCACAAAAATCTTAGCTGACACTCCAATGCAATATTGAGGGAGTACTGCCTCTGTCGGAGATTTAATACAGGTGTTCAAAATCATGAAGGGTTTTGAAGGAGAAACTGTTTCCAGTGGCAGAAGGGTTGGTAACCAGAGGGCATAAATTTAAGGTTATTGGTCAAAGAACCAGAAGCGAGACGAGGAGAGTTTTTTTTTATACAGCGAGTTGTTATGATCTGGAATGCATTGCCTGAAAGGTTGGTGGGAGCAGATTCAATAATAACTTTCAAAAGAGAATTGGATAAATATTTAATGGGGAAACATTTGCATGGCTATGGGGAAAGGGCAGGGGAGTGGGACTAATTAATTCGCTCTTTCAAAGAGCCGGCACAGGCATGATGGACCGAATGGCTCTTTCTGTGCTGGATCATTCTATGATTTTAGGTGCCGTCTTTCGAAGGATGAGACGTTAAATCGAGGCTCCCATCTGCCCTCTCAGGTGGATACAAAAGATTCTATGGCACTATTTTGAAGAAGAGCAGGGGGGTTATCCCAAGTGTCCTGGCCAATATGTATCCTTTAATCAACATCACTAACATCACAGATTATCTGGGCCATTATCACATTTATGTTTGTGGGAGTTTGCTAGTTACAAATTGGCTTCCTACATTACAACAGTGAATACACTTTAAAAAAAATAGCACTTAGTTGACTGTAATGCACTTTGGGACATCGTCAAGTCATGAATGGTGCTTTATAAATGTAAGTTCTTTCTTGTTTCTTTCTCTCTCCTTGGACGCAGAAAATACTTTCAGCTGGTGGAATAGTCTTTCCTTCTCACAACCCCAAGAGAATGCCCTTTGGTGACACATTCAGATAATGTACTAAAATCTTGTACTCATACACCATATCCACAGTGTGCATCTACATCCCTGCATTCCCATTCCATCAAATGATCAGAGTGCGATGCCTCCAATCTCCCTTCCTCTTTGTCCTGATAAGAGTATTCCTTATGGAATGCATCAGAGCAAACATAGACATTCTGGAGTTCAGGCTAGTGGAACAAGTGAAAAAAGTTGCAACAAAGTATAAGAAGATGACATATGGAAAGATAAAACTGATGGTCAAAACCTGAATGTCAAGGTTCCCAATCTGTTGGGTTAACCTCAGCAAACACTTGCAAGCTCAGTTAGAGCTGCTCAATCACTTTTTGAAACTTTGCATATTTTCATTTCATAGTTTTGTATTTTTTTAACTGTGCCGATTAATTTTCTCCACTATCTTTGAAAGAGTCAATGTAACACCACAGTTCAGGATAGCTTTCAGCTGCTATTAGCATTGATATGAAGCCGTGGCCCCCCCGACCTGCGAGAGAACAGCTCCGCAGGTTGGGAAGTAAAAGAGCTGGAGCGGCATACCACTTCAACCTCCAGCGCGAGCTGCTCTAAGTATGCGACAATTTTGAGATGGGCGACTGGGTGACAGCATCAAAACCCTGGTCGCTGTTTTGGAGCGTGGGCAGGAACACCGGCAAGGCCCAGGTATAGAGGAGTGGGAAGGTCGGGGCGGATGAGCGGCGTGTGTTTGTGACGAAATGCGATGAATGTTTATGGCGGAGGAGCGGCAAGAGATCATGGCAGAGGTGCGACAGATGAGGGTACGGGGCCCAGAAGATCCAAGGGCCCAGGGGCAGCACGGGCCAGCCCACACTGTGATATGTGCGCGCACTAGGTCTGTGCAGCAAAGCAGGTCTCCAGTTGTCTTGGTTAATTCTTGCCACTGGACCAAGACCTAGCTCTGTCAAGCCCGTGTGGTGGCTGGTGTGCAACGGTCACCACACGTTTAAAAATTACATGCACAAGCATCTTCCACCCCCTCAATTGGAGTTCAGGACTGGAACATTGGGTCCTTCATCGAAACACCTGTGAACTCGTGGAAGCAAGTCATCTTCATTCGAGGGACTGCCTATGATGATGATGATGATGACATGTAACACAACAACATTGTGGCAAGGGAGGCGGGATTATTGAACTGCTTTTTCATCAATTGATAACTGCAATAGACATTCAGATCAGCATGTTCAGGTTCAGTGTCTGCTAGATTCGGTCATCTCAAATGGAGTGATGGTTGGACAATTGACCACAGTGTTCCTGGGCTAGGAAGGGAAAAGACTATCTAGGATTCACACTCCTGATCACTATCCAATAACTCCTGTAAGTGCATGTGTATTGATATCAGGCGAGGCAACAAGCAGGCTCAGGTAATGTGACCTCCACAGTTGGCCAGCCTCTGGACACTCCCTGCTTAGGCCTATGCATGAAGAATGGTCATGAATGAGATACTATAGGGTGGCCAGATCCCATGGAATCATATCCCAGCATGAAGCAGCTTCAGGAGGAGAGAGAAGAAAATTAAGGAAAAGAAAAGATCTAAGGAGTATTTTCTGACTTAGCGCTTCCAGCAGGGAGTGCTGCCTATTGGGAGAATATATTGGAAATTTGGGCAAGTAAAATTGGAAAATTACCTTCCATGTCCAGAATAGTATTGTTCCTCAAGAATTGGGTGGGCTATGGCATCCAGATCATCCCAAGCAAAAATAGCTCTTGCTTGGTACATTTATGAGTAGAGAAAAAGGATGCACGGTAAACAGTCAAAGATTTTCATTTCCATCAGATATCGGTCAGTGGACCTGGGGATGAACACAGAAAGAGAAAATCTTCATTCTCTTGTTGATTGGAACCAGCTTTCACTGCAAGAGGAGAGATTAATTATTATATTGTTCGTATTGCAGCTGAATCCTGAGGAACATGCATCTAGTTTGCCAAGAAATGTTTGGATCACGATTTCTTGAGAACTTCAGTTAAAAATATCCATTTTGCAAATCTTTGTGCCTCAGAGCACAGTCTCATCACTTAGCGATTCAACGTGAACACAAACAGGAAGAATGAGCAGGGATTTGTTTTACACAAGAGAGCTCACAACCCTGAAATTTTCCCCGTTCTAGTATAAACGTTTCAGCAGATATTTTCTGTTACTGACCAAAAAATCCAAGTATAGAAGAACATAGAAACATAGAAACATAGAAAATAGGTGCAGGAGTTGGCCATCTGGCCCTTCAAGCCTGCACCACCATTCAATATGATCATGGCTGATCATGCAACTTCAGCACCCCATTCCTGCTTTCTCTCCATACCCCTTGATCCCTTTAGCTGTAAGGGCCACATCTAACTCCCTTTTGAATATATCTAATGAACTGGCCTCAAAAACTTTCTGTGGTGGAGAATTCCACAGGTTCACAATTCTCTGAGTGAAGAAATTTCTCCTCATCTCGGTCCTAAATGGCTTACCCCTTATCCTTCGACTGTGATACCTGGTTCTGGACTTCCCCAACATCGGGAACATTCCTCCTGCATCTAACCTGTCCAATCCCGTCAGAATTTTATATGTTTCTATGAGATTCCCTCTCATTCTTCTAAATTCCAGTGAATATAAGCCTAATCCATCCAATCTTTCTTCCTATGTCAGTCCTGCCATCTCGGGAATCAGTCTGGTGAACCTTCGCTGAACTCCCTCAATAGCAAGAATGTCCTTCCTCAGATTAGGAGACCAAAACTGTACACAGTGTGGCCTCACCAAGGCCCTGTACAATTGTAGTAAGACCTCCCTGCTCCTATACTCAAATCCTCTCGCTATGAAGGCCAACATGCCATTTGACTTCTTTACCGCCTGCTGTGCCTGCATGCCAACTTTCAATGACTGATGTACCATGACACCCAGGTCTCGTTGCACCTCCCCTTTTCCTAATCTGTCACCATTCAGATAATATTCTGCCTTCCTGTTTTTGCCACCAAAGTGAATAACCTCACATTTATCTACATTATACTGCATCTGCCATGCATTTGCCCACTCACCTAACCTGTCCGTCACCCTGCAGCCTCTTAGCATCCTCCTCACAGCTCACACTGCCACCCAGCTTAATGACATCTGCAAACTTGGAGATATTACATTCAATTCCTTCATCTAAATCATTAATGTATATTGTAAATAGCTGGGGTCCCAGCACTGAACCCTGTGGCACCCCACTAGTCACTGCCTGCCATTCTGAAAAGGACCCTTTATTCCTACTCTTTGCTTCCTGTCTGCCAACCAGTTCTCTATCCACATCAATACATTACCCCCAATACCATGTGCTTTAATTTTGCACACTAATCTCTTGTGTGGGATCTTATCAAAAGCCTTTTGAAAGTCCAAATACACCACATCCACTGGTTCTCCCTTGTCCACTCTACAAGTTACATCCTCAAAAAATTCTAGAAGATTTGTCAAGCATGATTTCCCTTTCATAAATCCATGGTGACTTGGATCGATCCCGTCACTGCTTTCCAAATGCGCTGCTATTACATCTTTAATAATTGATTCCAACATTTTCCCCACGACCGATGTCAGGCTAACACTTCAGGTTTGCATAGCATCTCAGTATTTTCTCTAGTTAGTGAGTTGGCTATTGGGTAGTTGGAATAACATCTTTTTATTGAGCATATTTATCCTTCCAACGAAAGTTAACGGGACCTAAATTCACTTGTGCAAGAAAGCTGGTGCACCTCCCCGACTTTTTGGGGCCATTACTGCTGAAATTTTTTCGGCGGTGGCCTGATCAATTTTCACCTCAAAAAATGGAAAAATGGGTTCCAGCGCTAAGGAGTCCTTCCAAAATACTTTTTCCAGCGGTGTGGCTGTGGTAATTGCAGCGGAATTCCCACGGAGAAATTCAGTATGCTGCTAATGTGTTGCTAACTAGCCAGCTGCTCCCCGGCCTTCCCAAAGGCCAGGGTTTGCAGCTCGGCCCTGAGAAGGTGAAGCAGTTGAGTTTGACCATGTCTGCTGTGAAACAAGCACGAAGGGCAAGCCGCTTCACGGATGCGGAGCTGGACACCCTGAAGCAAGTTGTGGAGGACAGGAGAAGATTCCTGTTTCCAGACGTGGGGAGATCAACAAGGGAGGTCCTCAATAATGCATGGAGGGAGATAGCAGGGAAGATCTCAGGCACCTCCAACCATCAGAAGACTGCCATGCAGTGCAGGAAAAGGTTCCACGACACCATCCGTCTTATAAAAGTGAATACCTCTTTCACCAACTGCTGACCTTGCATCTGCGAGCCTCTCCTTCAACATTCTCTTATTTCCCATACTCACTCTTTAGTCACTCAAGCAGCATTTCATTGTTCACACCTCTATGCATATATGTGTATATTCTCGCAATGGAGGCTCCCTTTCATCTCATAGTTACAGCTGCATGTCAGGGACAAACACTTGTGCACTCATTTCTGATGCATCAACACAGTGGTACTCGTCAACCATTCTTTGTTTTGCAGGCCAAACTGGCTCATAATAGAATGGAGCAAAGGAGGACTGGTGGTGGCGAGGCAGACATCCAGGTCCTCACACCCTTGGAGTAGAGGGTTGAGGCGCTCGTGGGTGGACATGGTGCCTTCCCTGTGGGCCAGGGTACTGCTGATGCCGATGTGGGTAAGTGAGGCCCTCCTTTAATGCGCTCTTTTCCTGAATGTGCCAGCACCTACTGTGCCTTTTCTTCTGGAAGTCTGCTAGTTACAGGGTCCATGCGTCTATCCCCCACCTCCCCCTTATGGCAGCCCTTCTCCCATTTATGCTTGCAGATGACAGATTGTGGCAGCACAGTCGCCAGTCATGACAGACGTCGGAGAGCAGCTGGAGGCCTGCATCACAGCCGTGTCGACAGAAACCTCCAATTTCAAGTCATAGCAGTGAGGAAATTGTGGGTTCATCATTTTAACGTTTGGAGCTTCCACTGAGGAGGAAGAGAAAGAGGAAGATACTGATGGCACCAACGCGTCACTGCTTCCACTCACATGCACCAGCTCAGACCCTGGGAGTGTACGGTCTGATCTAGTTCAGAAAGTACAGGGGTCTGCACTGAGTGTTGCACCAGGGCCTAGCAGGCTGCAGCATGGTGACGGGGCTAGGCAACCTCAGGTGCCATCTCTCCGGGGGGTGAGTCGGCAACGGAGTTCTGCCGAGGACTCACATGATGCCATCGATGTAGGGACATACGAAAGAAGGGTGGAGGCCATGCATTTGCAGATGTTGGGAGCACTGACAAGAGTGCCAGAGAAGCTGTCGGAAGTAGTGAAGGGTGTGGAGAAGTCCGTTTCCTGCATAGTCAACAGCTCAGCGCACACCATGGAGCCCATCATTGCCAGTATGCAGACGATGGTGGACTCCCAGAGTGACTGTGCGAATCCAGCTGTGATGCCGCAACCTGCAGGTGATGGGGCAGCTGCCATTTCAGCACAGACCCGAGGGAACGAGCGTATCGGTGCTGGATTGGAGAGGATGGCCGCGGCCCTGGAAGCTCAGAATGCTCTGGGCAACAGGCTACGGAGCGTTAAACTGCTGCCATGTCTGCTGGCTTTGAGACTCTGGCTGCTCTCATGCAGTCTCAGCTCGATGCCACCTGACACCTCAGTGTTGTGTTCGTGGCTGGGTCCAATATGGGCCACAGGGGACCTTCCGGTGTGGCGTCACACCACCAACCTGACCTCCCTCAGCTTGGTGGTGGTGGTAGTGTGCTGCCCCCAGGGAGTGACTCAGGCTCCTCGGATCCTGATGATGTGCCCTCTCAGATCACAGCATTCCTGGCCCCAGACCTGCCTCTCCGCCAGTGCCTCCACGCATGGCCTCGCCCGCGCCAAGCCAGACTGAACCCTCCCAGGAGGGTGCTGGCCAGCCTGCACCTGGCCCTTCCAGGCCCAAAGGTGTTCGAGGGCGACCAACAAGGACATCTGTAGGTACCACACAACAACCACAGCAGCCTTCTCAGACCCATGATACAGCCACAGGGGACAAACTTAGGCGTAGTGTTAGGATAGGCACGCGTAAGAGGTGTTATAAAGAGATGCACGGGATAAAACATGATTATTTGTGATAGTTGATAGTAGTCATTTTTGTTTCTGTTGTGTTTTTGCACTGACTTTGATCATTTGATAAATCTTTATTTTTGGCACATATATCTGGCCAGGTATTTCATTTAAGGGCAATTCTGTGTGACGGCATTCTTTGGGATGGCCATGGAAAGTGGGAGCTGAAGGGTCATTTGTGAATGAGATTATGTGAATCGTACAGCTATCAGACGTAGCTGCATCTCCCTTGCAGGGTTGCAATGGGGACAACGCCTCCTGGCTGGATGGTGACGGGGATCCTCCTCCTGCACCTCCTCTTGCTGTGCCTCCCCCTCCTCCTCCTCCTCAGGTGGTACTGCTGGCTCGACTTCCAACGGCTGTCCCCTCATGAAGGCCAGGTTGTGCAGCATGCAGTAGACCACGATGAATATGGAGACCCGTTGAGGATAGTACTGCAAGGTGCCACCAGATCGGTCCAGGCAATGGAACCTCTGCTTGAGGATCCCAATGCAGTGCTCGATGATGCACCTGGTGCCAGAATGAGCGTCATTGTATGCATGCTCTGCCGCTGTCCTGGGGTTCCGCAGTGGAGTGAGCAGCCAAGTGGATGGGGGATATCTCTTGTCGCCAAGCAGCCAACCATTTGGACCGGTGAAGAAGGTGGGCACACTGGTCTGGCACAGAATGAACGAATCATGGCTGCTGCCTGGGTACCTCACATCAACTGCCAGGATCCGACACTGGTAGTCACACACGAGCTACACATTGAGTGAGTGGACCCTCTTACAGTTGACAAATATCTTGGGATGGTGTTGTGGCGCCCTCAGCCCAACGTGTGTGCAGTCAATCGCACCCTGCACTCTCAGGAACCCTGCAATTTGGGAAAATCCAGCCTGCCTCTCCACCTGCTTGTCCCTCGTCACGGGGAATGATATGTAGTCCACCCTTCTCCTGTAGAGTGCATTTGTCACCTGCCGGATGCAATGGCATGCAGAGAACTGCGAAATGTTTCCGATGTCTGCTGTGGCAGACTGGAAAAACCCCGTGGCATAGAAGTTCAAAGCGATGGTGACCTTGGTCTCAACTGTCAGGGCGGTCCTGAGTCTTGTGCGAGGCGCGAGATTTTGCCACAACATATTGCAGACCTCCATCAGTACCTCCTTTCTGAATCTCAGCCTTCACAGGCATTGCTCATCACTGAGCTTGAGGAAGGAGAACTGAGGTCTGAAGACCCTTTGAGGGTAGGGCCTCCTTCCCCCAGGTCTGTGTTGGCCACCTCCCATGGCAGCTGGATGATAGCCATCTCCCTGGTCCTCCTCATGGTCAGGCACCTCTGCAGGCTCTTGCTGGCAAGGTTCCTGGCCTAGTATGTTGTGGAGGGGGAGAGGGGGGTCAGCATGCCTGAACCTCCTCCTGACGCCATCTCTATCCTGGACACCCTCTCTAGGTGCAGGTCTGCGCATGTCTGCAGGCCCTTGTGGATGTTGGCCAGCCATAGCTGCTGCCTCCCTTGCCCGCTGCCTCTCCGCACATTGCTGACGGCGACGCCTTCTCCTGTGTGTCGCCCTGAGTCTCACTAGGTGTACCAGGCGTTCCTGTGACAACACTGATCCCATTCGCTAACGTCTGAGAGCTAAAAGTCCTCAAAACTCTCACAAAAACTATAAACAGCACTCAGCTGGTTAAATGAAATGAAAAAATCTTCAACAAAACTTTTCTGCACAAGTACCCCGATTGCAGGAATATTGCGTTGACTTCCTCCAACGATGTCGGGTATCACGGAAAAGTGTACCGACACAAAAATCTGGCGGGGGCACTGCTCAAAAAAACTCTGCCTTTTTATTGTTGAAAATGGGTGGCATGGCCGCGTAGCAGCGGTGCGCACCCTGATGACGACACTGCGGCCTCAACACCTTCGCTGTTTCAGACGTCCGATTCTGGCGGAAGCCCTCAACGACCCCCCTGAGCTGAATATGCATGGGGTGGGGGGGGGGGGGGGGGCAATAGAGCACAGCACGTCGGCCAATCGATTTTTCAGATTGGCCGCTGAAAACTCGCAATAACGGTCCCTCTCGGGACGCTGAATTTCGGCTCCAACATCTATGAATGACTCCCTATTTTTCTGTCCTGTTGCATCCTGTGCTCCTGTTATTTTGTATTCTATTCTTAAATGGGCTGAGTTCTCAGTTGATGCTGGGCGGTGCTTTAATGTCTGTTTAATCAATGCTGTGCTGTGTTCCCTGTTCACTCTGGCCTTATGCTGCATTTTCTTAATTCAAAAGCTTTGTTGTGTTCTCTATTTATTCTAGGATTGTGCTGTATTGTCTGTTTATTTTGGGCTGTGCTATATTCTGTCCTCCTAATTAGGGTTGCATGCTGTTGTGTCGGTGTATGTTGTGTGTTTAAGATGTGATGATTATCACTTTTCATTTGATCTCCATCATTATGATCTTCAGTCCATTCCAGTAAGATTTCACAGTACAGCTACCGTGAATCATGGACATTAGCAATGTCAGTTGCCGAGCAATCAGGAGCATCTCTATTATTCTACAGTTTTTATGTCTTTAGCATTTATCTTCTCCAGTTTCTTTCTGCTTTAGATCAATTGCAGACCCTCTTTATTATGGGTATTCCATGAAAGCTTGAAGCTGTTTAATAGGCTCCAGCGAGCACCACATTTTGTGAACACCCAAACCTATTTGTGATTATGATACCCACCGACACCTGGGAGTCCCTGGCCAAAGACCGCCCTAAGTGGAGGAAGAGCATCCGGGAGGGCGCTGAGTACCTCGAGTCTTGTCACCGAGAGCATGCAGAAAACAAGCGCAGGCAGCGGAATGAGCGTGCGGCAAACCAGACTCCCCACCCACCCTTTCCTTCAACCACTGTCTGTCCCACCTGTGACAGAGACTGTAATTCCCGAATTGGACAGCTCAGTCACCTAAGAACTCACTTTTAGAGTGGAAACAAGTCTTCCTCTCTTCCTCAATTTCGAGGGACCACCTATGATGATGATGACCATGCAGGAGATGGTGCAAAATGTCCTTTGATCTGTTTAGAATAAAATACAATACAGCACATCCCCTGGAGCATGTCTGCAAAATGCACTTTCTATATGTTCCAAACTGACCATCCTCTCTCAGTTTGGTATTAGTAATCATGCACTGGAGTGTGGGTGAAACCATTGTGAAACACTCACCAACGATCGCCTTCAGGCATTAGTTTGGTTGCACCGTCCCCTACTCCATCCTCCCTCAGCTGGCATCATACATGACATCAAAAAACGCATCAAGGAAATCTGTATCCCTTTGTCAATTTTAGTGTTGATTAAATTTCAAAGTGCTTCCGTAACTGTCCGAACCAAACCCACAGGTAGCGCGGTCTTGAACTGACAGTTTGTGTTTAATGAATTCCACAGAGGTTCGCAGAAGTTCTTGATTTCCTCGAGCTTGTTGGATGACAAAGCAGCTGTTGTATGTTGTCTGATCTTTTTGCTAAATCCCTCTTTATATGAAGAACAGACAACTCTCAAACCTCTGCACAAAAGTGAATCTGATTCAACCGAGAGCTTCTTGTTGTAAGCCCTCTGCCAGTAGTTGGAAATGCTCTTTTACACTCATAATGTTACTATCTCTAAATGCTGAGAAGATTCACACTTTAGGATTCAGTAGCCACAGTTTCTTTTTCTGTCACATTACATATGTGCCAAGATTAGCTGATTAAACATTTTGGACGCATGTTGAGCATGAAGGGCAAAGCTTTGATCAATTTGTGTGGGTGAGTGTGATTTGATAATGATGAGCTGCAATGACAATAAGTAATGGTGAGTGCTTAGCGAGGTTCAGAAGAAAAGAAAAGCAGCCAAGGTGAATCATAAAGTAGTGGTTAAATGATGTCAAGCGTTTTAAAACCCTGAAGATTTGAGGAGGAAGGAATGATTGAGGGAGGTAGGGAATTCCAGAGTTTTCAGATGCTGGGAAAGAATGAGTTAGAGTAAGAGACAATGTCACAAGCTTTGATTTCAGAGCAATGAACATATGTAGGATGGCCTATTTAGAGTTTAAAAGGAACAAAAAAAGGAACATTCATAGGAGCCTGATCAAGGCAGTACTGATGAATTGGCTGCACTGTTGGTGACCGAGGGGTTCAGTTCAGGGTCTCAGTTGAATGAACCAGGGGGAGTAGTGTCACTGGGTGGTGGTGAACAGGAGGTTTGTATTGTTACTTGATACAGAACATCCTTGGGTATACCTTAATGTTGTATATTAAAATATCAATGAAAGAATAGACGGCAAAATGATTTTGAGTCTAATTGATGAGATAAGTTCCGATTGTTCTTGTCCTGACCACATTGGCCCACTTACCACAATCTATCCCATTGTGTACCAAACTGGCCCAGTCTGATGAAGGGTCACTGACCTGAAATGTCAACTCTGCTTTCTCTCCACAGATGCTGCCTGACCTGCTGAAATTTCCAGCATTTTCTGTTTTTATTCCGGATTCCAGCATCCGCAGTATTTTGCTTTTTTATATTTGGCCCAGTCTATCTCACTGTGCACCTGATTGTCACTAGCGGCAGCAGTAACCTTTACAATTGTTCTGCAACAAAGAGTGAATATGTTGGATATAGACAAGGAGAGAGAACTTCACCATTCAGTGATACTGCTTTGGAGGTTCTCCAGAGAAGGATAACCGTTTCTGGAGATGAAGCTTGGCCTGTAATATGGAGCAGCATGGATGCAGGTGATAGAACAAGTGATGCTTTCTCACCTCTGGCCTGATTCTGGGAGCCTGTGAGGAAGACTGGGGACTCTGCTCACATTTGATTTCCAGGATTCCTGGACGCCTCTGCCATCAGGGTTGCACTGCTCTGCTGGAACACACTGTATACCCCAAGTTCAGTGAATCTCCTCTGCCACTCAATCTCTTCAAGGTCAAGGCAACCTGTTCTAGTGCCCAACCCCCACCTGCTGCTTTTGCCTGCTGAAATGAAGACTATTTCAATGCACTGCTGCCTTCTCAGCTTTACTCTGCTGCCTTATTGGGTCTTGAACAGAATTCTGATTTTTTTTCTGGGGCAAATTCTATTTCCCTGCTGGCTTCAGCAAGTTATTGTGACCTCTACCTTTATTGCCATTCCCTACTGAGACTGTATTCTCTGCTAGCCTGCCTCTGTTCCAGTTCCTCGGCTGGGACTTTTCACTGTATACTGAGCTATCTCTGGCCCGTTGCTCTGGATCCAGCTGAACGATCTCTGCTTTTCTGCTATCAGTTTGCTTTCTGTGGCTGCTGATGCCGCTCTTCCTTCAGAACTTCTCCATCAATCACCCTCAGCAGAACTAAGTTGGACTGACTCCTCAAGCTCCTGCTGGTGCTTCTGATCTTGTGTGCTCCTAACCTCACCTCCGCATTTGACATCCTTGTCCCCAGCAAAATCTTGATTCTCTCCCATCCTGAACATTGTTATTGAGACACCACCTTTGGTGTCTCAAGTACAAGGGGTTCAGACTTGAGATGATCTGGCACACAGCTGATTTAGCTATCCATGACAAGATCTGGCTAAACCACAGCAAGCACATTGGGCCTTACTCCTCTTTGCCAAAACTGCACACTACTCCACGATCATCCTGGAGAGGAAAGACTGTCCCCACTACCAACCATTTCCTTAACTCCCTCACCCTGCCCGTACACCCTCATCTCTAACAACAAAAGTGTAGAGTTCAGTGGGTAGCACCGTCTCCTCTGAGTCAAAAGGTTGTGGGTTCAAGTCCCACTCCAGAGACTTCAGTACAAAAATCTAGGCGGACACTCCAGTGCAGTACTGAGTGAATGCTGCTCTGTCGGAAGTGCCGTCTTTCGGATAAGACATTAAACCGAGGCCCCGTCTGCTCTCTCAGGTGCTCTCTCAGGTGGACGTAAAAGATCCCATGGCACTATTTTGAAGAAGAGCAGCGTATCCCCGGTGTCCTGGCCAATATTTATCCCTCAATCAATATCACTAAAACAGATTATATAGTCATTATCACATTGCTGTTTGTGGGAGCTTGCTGTGCACAAATTGGCTGCCGTGTTTCCTACATTACAACAGTGACTACACTTCAAAAGTATTTCATACTACACTTCAAAAGTATTTCATTGGCTGTAAAGTGCTTTGGGATGTCTGATGGTTGTGAAAGGCATTATGTAAATGCAAGTTTTCCTTTTTTTCTTTTATATACATCTTTATCGTTGAGATTAAGAGCATCCATTCAGCTGTCTCAGCTGCTTCACCCCCAGGTCCCTCTGAATACCAACATTTTCTAGTCTCTCACCATTTAAAAATATTCTGCTTTTCTATTTTTCCTACCAAAGTGGATAACTTCACATTTATCCACATTACATTCCATCTGCCATGTTCTTGACCACTCACTTTATCTGTCTATATCCCGTTGCGGCCTCTTTTGCATACTCCTCACAGCTTACTTTCCCACCTAACTATCGTCAGCAAACTTGGATACATTGCACTCGGTCCCCTCATCTAAATCATTAATATAGATGTAAATAGCTGAGGCCCAAGCACTGATCCTTGCGGTATCCCATTAGTTAAAGTCTGCCAACCCAAAAAGACCCTTTTAGTCCTACTCTCTGTTTTCTGTCCGTAACCAATCCTCAATCCATGCTAATATATTATCCCCAAATCCTATGAGCCCTAATTTTGTGTAATAACCTCCTGAGTGGCACCTTATTGAATGCTTTTTGATAATCCAAATACACCACATCCACTGATTCCCCCTTATCTACCATGCTAGTTACAACCTCAAAAAACAGATTTGTCAAACACGATTCCCCTATCATAAAACTGTGTTGACTCTGCCTAATCATATTATGATTTTCTAAATGCCCTGTTATCACATCCCTAATAATGGATTCCAGCATTTTCCTTACTATTAATGTCAGGCTAACTGGCCTATAGTTCCTTGTTTTCTCTCTCCTTCCTTTCTTGAATAGCGGGGTTAAATCTGGTACTTTCTACTCCATGGGGACCGTTCTAGAATCTCGGGAATTCTGGAAGATTAAAACCAATGCTTCTACTATCCCTGCAGCCATCTCTTAGAACCTGGGGATGTAGGTCATCAGGTCCAGGGGATTTGTCGACAACAGGAAGTCAACTGGTACAGACAGAAAGTAGGTACAGATGTAAGGTTTTTAATATATTATAGATATAGATAATATATATTTTCACAGCATTATTTATTACTTGCTATTGCTGAAAATATACATAATGATCAGGTCTGTATATATATATAATAAGGTTGTTAGCATATCTTCTATAATAACACTAACAGTATATCTATATGCCACAACATTTGTACATCTCATATCCATCATTGACAGTCAGGTCAGTAGGGATCACAGAGGTAAAGTTTTAATGACCATTGCAGGTACCTCTGCCTCAAAGTGCTTTATAAACTGACCGCAAAAAATTGACATTACTCAGCTCAGAGAGTTAATCTCGCAAGCACACCCTACTCAAAGGGAGTTTCAATAACTTAACATCCTTGTTCTTTTTCTGTCTATTACTGTTGATCTTATGTTGATTGGTTTTGTTGAAACACAAGTGATGCCATAAGGGATCTGCTTGGGGAGGAGTTCTTCATAGTACAAGGGAACTGAATTAATACCAGTAGGCAAACAGCCACAAAGCCCCAGAGGCTTCCAATGAAATTGTCATTTGAACTATGTGCGTCATTTGAACTCCCTTGTGGGGGTCAGCTCAATGTCTCCTCCCAGCCAATTCACTCAGCGATTTAATTAGCATTCATCATTTAAACAAAAGTATTTTTAAACCAACAGAAGCAGATGGAAGAAATGTTGAAGGTGGTTGTGATATTCTGATTTGGAAACAAGGGACCATGATGATTGGATACTTCCTTTAAGACTGGTTCCATATTCCCTCAGAAAAACACAGAGCAAGAGTTCCATCTTAGACTTATTAACATAATTTATCATATTTTTTGTGGCAGACTGTGAGTGTTATCTATTTTTGATGAATCCAGTTTGTATTTGATTAATATTTTGGTAAAACATTTTCTAAGTGCAATATTAAACCTTTCCTACATTTTTCACAATGACAACTTAATAAGGCTATTAGTTGAAGGTGCACCAGTGTGCAGCTTTTCTTTTTCTCTATGAATGACTAGAACAATGGCTTCAATCCAAGTCTTCAGCTATATGCCAGTTTCCAGAATCTAATCCAACAACTCCACTCTGACAGGGGATCAATTGGAACTAATAATTCTAAAGGGGTTGGCTGGCAAAGGATCTGCTCAGGGTATTTCCTGACTGGAAACTTTCAACAATTTTAATTCCTATCATCCTGAAGTGCACGGCATACCTGGGAGTACCTTGGTCTCCTAAACTCTGAAGTATTGCTTTATTTTTAGATGTAGTCACCAACAATTTGAGGGAAAAGGGAGAGATAGTTTGCCAATTATTGACAAAATTTCAATCTTTTACAAAAAAAACATATAAAGCAGTGATGGTCAATAAACAGCCCAGGGCCATTTGAAGCCCATTTCTGCTTTGAAAGCCTCCTCTCTGTCAACTGTGTCTTCTGGGAAAGAGTTTTAGACTGCCTCAGCTGAATCGTCACGCATGGATAATATTACCAAGGGCAGTTTGTAGACAAGGAGTAGAATGGATCCAAGGTTGGAGCTCAGGGGCAGATGGATGAACCCTGTTTGGTCTAAATGGACTAGTTTGCAAACAATTTTGTCTATCTGAGGAGGCCAGGATTTTGAACAGTATTTAGCACTTACTAAACCCAACATTAAAATGTGCTTCGCAGTGACAGGCTTACATTACAAAAGAAGTGTGAAAGATTGGAGGTTAACATATTTTAGCTAGTTTCATCCTTTTGGCGGGCTGCAGTGTTGGACTATCAATAAGTGATGTCATGGATTGGTGGCACATAACACTGAATCCGGCACTCTACTGTACTGCTGTGTAATCGTACTGAGTGAGCAGAGGGATGTTGATGTGTTAAGGGATGGAGACTTGTCATGCTCATAGTACTGTATTCCAGCATGAATCAGTGCATTCAAGAGAAAATTGTGGGAAAAAGCCTTATGGATTGGGAATCATACCATAGTCATTTGAGCATAATTGAAACAAGTGTAGATAAGACAATAGGGAGGAAAATCATAGCAGCATGAGGGATCAAAATAAATCTTTACTTATAAATGAAGCAGACTAGCATTAAGGACCCTGAAACCATAAGAGTTTATAGACACATGCCACATAGCTGTGCCACCTCTTTGTTAGAGCAATCCAACCTAATTCAACATGACATCAAGATGGCTCCTGGGGTGGAAGTTCCTTTCTGACCTGATCAACTGTATCCGTGGTCATCCATGGCCATCCTTTGCCCTTTTCCCCAAATCACCTTTCTTCCACTGCTTAAGTTACCCTGCCTCTGATAAAGACATTTCAGCCCAAACTTCAAGTTCAACATGCAAGTTTAAAGCTACAAGCTACAATTTCAAAGCCTGCTGAGCCCACTGCCTATCCCCCAGCGAGCTTTGCAATGGCTTGATCTCTGAAGAAACTTGATTTCCTTCATTCGCGAATGGGACTTCGATGCTCTACCGACCACACTATTTGACTCATCGGCTATGGCTTTGCTCTGCTTCCAGTTGCTTCACGTCTTTGCGCTGAATTCTTTTGTCAAATTGGTTTCCGATCTCCTGGACTTTGGTGGACATCGCTAGACTACGTCTCTGCTTTGAACTACACTGGAATACACTGCTACGTTTCTGTACTAGACTACACTGAATTACACCGTAAGACTACCTGCTGTTTCTCCATCTCTGCTGATAAAGTTTATTTTTCTTTTTAACTGCGGCTATGTTTCTGCTGAACTAGTTCTACTGGTTTTTCAGCACTGCTGGCTTCTAGCTAGCAGTTGGTGTTTCACTCGTTCTATCGGTTTTCAACTTTGCTGGTCGCTGGCTGTGGCTTTATGCCGATCTACCGCGATCCACAAACTTGTCTCAACATCGCCGTTATCTTTCTGCACCACTACCAACTCTCCTTCCTACAGTACATCCTCGAACACCCTGCACTTCAAATAGCTTCTAGACTTCAGTCGCCTGCACTGGACAGCGGTTCGTTGATGCTCCGTGCTGGCCCATCCTGTTCATGTCAGCGTTGGCCTTCCATGGGATCTCTGACTTTGACCCTGGTCTCTCCACTATTGTATCCCATTCACTACTACATTTAAACAGGCCTATGTAACTTGAGCTTTTCCCCTGTCCATTCACGTGCGCACTTTGGCTGTCGCTCCAGACCCGAGCCATTCAATACTTTTCCACTTTTTCCCCCTTCTTTCCTTTTCTCTTTACCCCTCCTTGACTACTCTCCTGTCGTCATGCCTCCTTTCCTCTCCCCTCTCAGATACTCTGCCCTCCCAAATCCCTACCCCAATCCTTCATTACTCTTCAATCTCCTAGATAAGCCTACAGCTTCCCTCTGTGCCTCTCTTGGCATCCTATGAAGGGCCCATCGAGGCACTTGTCATTGCCTCCTTACAAGCAGCAACCCCAACTGTTCCATCCTACTCCTTCCTACCCAGTGCGCCCACTGGGAGCATAATCTTGCCAATCTCCTCCCCGTCCAACTCACCCCCCCAGCGCTGACCCAGTGTACGCTGGCAGTGGGGCAGCCATCCCCGACCCTCTCCACACCTCCCTCCAGAATGCCCATTCACTTGCAAACAAGACCCTTCCCATCCATGAACTTATCATGGATGATGGCATCAACATCATGGCCCAGACAGAAACCTGGTTGAGGGATCATGCACTTAATTGAAGCCTCCCTGCCTAGTTATACTTTCCACCACTTGCCCCGTTCAGACCGCCATGGTCAACAAACCACACCTCCTCCTTCGGCACTTTCTCCTCCTTTGAGCATCTCACCCTATTCCACCCCTCTCGCCTCTCATTTAAAATTCTCCTTCTCTACCGCCCACCCAAGTACCATATTTCTTCACCACTTTCCTCCCTCTGCCTCTGCACCGAATGCCTTCTCATCCTCGGTGATTTCAACCTCCATCTCAATTCATCATGCTCTCTCTCCTCTGAGTTCACTAACCTCCTATCCTCCCTGAATCACTCCCTTCACGTAAACTCCCCAATCCATATTCACGGCAACCCCCTCGACCTTGTTGCCTTTCGTGGCCTCGCTCTTCCATTATGTCAATCGCAGATAAGGCCATCTCAGTCCACTTCCTCGTATCGCTCTCTACCCACATCCCCCTTCTACACCATGCGCCCCCCCCACCCCCACCCCCAAACCCTACATCCGTCTGTGTCCGCCTCTGGAAAAACTCTCTCCTGACTCTCTTACAACTGCACTTATCAACTCCCATCTATCCAGCCTCTGGTCCTCTATTCACCATGACATCTCTGCAGCTGCCGATCTGGTCAATCACATCCTCACCAGCACCTTTGATGTCCTAGTCATCGTTAAAACAATTACTCTCTCTCACCCTGGCCATTCCCCCTGGTACAACCCTGATCTTCGCTCCCTTAAGTTCAACGGACGCAGCCTTGACTGGATATGGCGAACAACTGGTTTAGCCATTCACCACCAGATCGGCCTGGACCACATAAAGCTTCTATTCTCGTCTGCTAATTGTCTTTTTAAACCCCTCTCCCCAGTCTCCACCCTCACCTCCGACAATAAATGTGAGGAGCTCATGGTCTTCTTTGACTCGAAGATTGAGATCATCTGTTTGGCCACCTCTGCCTCTACCCTTCCTTCCCCTAGCCCACTGGGCCAAACTTCCTCTAAGAATCCCCTCTGCCCTAGCCCTGACCTCACATCTTTCTCCCGTTTCTCTCCAATCTCCCCATAGGACCTCTCCGAGCTCATCCTGTCCATGAGATCCACTTCCTGCACCCTTGACCCTATTCCCACCAAACTGCTGACCACCCAATTTCCTTTTCTGGTTCCAATGTTAGCTGATATTATTAATGGTTCTCTCTCCTCGGGTACTGTCCCCCTCTCCCTCAAATCTGCTGTCATCACCCCTCTCCTCAAAAAATCAATCCTCGACCCCTCTGACCTTGCAAACTATTGCCCCATCTCCAACCTCCTTTTCCTCTCCAAAATCCTTGGACATGTTGTCGTCTCCCAAATCCATGCCCATATTTTCCGCAATTCCATGTTTGAATCCCTCCAATCCGGTTTCTGCACCTGTCACAGTAATGAAACGGCTCTCATCAAAGTCACAAATAATATCCTTTGTGACACAGGCAAGCTATCCCTCCTCGTCCTTCTTGACTTGTCTGCAGCCTATGACACGCTTGGCCACTCTCCAACGCCTCTCCACCATCGTCCAGCTGGGTGGGTCTGCACATTCTTATCTATTTAATCGTAGCCAGAGAATCACCTGCAACGGCTTCTCTTCTCACCCCCACATTGTTACCTCTGGGGTCACCCAAGGATCTATCCTTGGCCCCCTCCTATTTCTCATTTACATGTTGCCCCTTGGCAACATCATCCGAAAACACAGCGTCTACCTCACTACCACTTCTCTCGACCCCACCACGGTCTCTAAATTGTCAGACTACTTGTCTAACATCCAGTACTGGATGAGCAGAAATTTTCTCCAATTGAACATTAGGAAGACCAAAGCCATTGTTTTTCGTCCCCACCACAAACTCCGTTCCCTAGCCACTGACTCCATGCCTCTCCCCAACTTCTGTCTGAGGCTGAACCACACTGTTCGCAACCTTGGTGTCATATTTGACCCTGAAATGAGATTTCGACCACATATCCGCAGCATAACTAAGACCGCCTATTTCTACCTCCGTAACATTGCCTGTCTCCACCTTTGCCTCAGCTCATCCACTGCTGAAGCCCTCATCCGTGCCTTTGTTACCTCTAGACTTGACTATTCCAATGCACTCCTCACTGGCATCCCACATTCTACCCTACGTAAACTAGAGGTGATCCAAAATTCGGCTGCCTGTGTCCTAACTTGCATCAAGTCCCGTTCACCCATCACCCTCTGCTCGGTGACCTACATTGGCTCCCGATTAAGCAATACCTTGATTTAAAAATTCTCATCCTTGTTTTCAAATCCCTCCATGGCCTCGTCCCTCCCTATCTCTGTAATCTCCTTCAGCCCCACAACCTCCCGAGATGTCTGCGTTCCTCAAATTCTCACTCTTGAGCATCCCTGATTATAATCACTCAACTATTGGTGGCCATGCCTTCTATTGCCTAAGCCCTAAGCTCAGGAATTCCCTGCCTAAACCTCTCCGCCTCTCTACCTCTTTTTCCTCCTTCAAGATGCTCCTTAAAACCTACTGCTTTGACCAAGCTTTTAGTCACCTGCCCTAATTTCTCCTTATGTGGCTTGGTGTCAAATTTTTTGTCTCTTAATACTCCTCTTGTGAAGCACCTTGGGACGTTTCACTACGTTAAAGGTGCTAGATAAGTACAAGTTGTTGTTGTTGTTGCCATGTGCTCACCTCATAGTTCTGTATCTTTCTCTGCTTCAAATGTTGATGCACTTTTTATTTAACAAATGCAATGTTCTCTGCCTCAACCATGCCTTGTGGCAATGCATTCCATGCTCTAATAACTCTGCACAAATAATTTTCTCCCAACTACTCATCACTGATTCCCGAGCCAGATGAAGTAGTCTTTCTCTATTTATTGTTTCAAGACCATTCAATTAAAAAACATCTCTATTAAGTATTATCTTAGCCTTCTTGGCTCCAGTATAAATAATCTCAGTATCTTAAATCTCTTGTCACTGCTATAGTTTTTCATCGCTGATATTATATTATGGGAGAGGGCGGGTGGTCGGGGGGTGGGAGGGGGGAATCAAGAAAGAGCAAATATGTGAAATTAATTCTTCACAACATTTTTAATGAATGAAAACTATGAACTGTTTCCAGATGCAAGGATTTTGGAACAGATAACATTCAGATATCGATAACATATTTTAAAAAGGAAGTCATAGTATTAAAACGTTTACTTGGAATAGATTGGACATACCCTACATCCCCATGGAAATGAATGAAAATGGGATGGCTCTGGTTAATATTTTAGAAGCTCCATAAACATAAAGGCTGTAGCCAAGGACTCAAGAATTGTTAATGGAATCCTAATAATCAAAAAGAGTGAGACATGAATTGGGGAATTATAAACCAGCTAGTTTAATATCAGTAGTGAAGAAAATGTTCTAGAGCCTTTTACAGGATGCTATCAATCCTCATTTTAAGACTTTAAATGCCATAAGGGGTAGTTAGCATGATTTTAGAAGCCATAAGTAATTCCCTCATAAATCTGCTGGAATTCACAGGAGGTAAGTGAATAGGTAGACAGAGATTACTCAATGGATATAATTTACTTGAAATCCAGAAAGTATTTGATAAAATTTCACATCTTAGAATTGAAAAGAAGGTAAAGGCATATTAACCAATTAGCTCACCTTTTTGAAAAATGGCTTGCCAATGGGAAGCAGAAGGTGATGCTAAATGAACAAAGCTCAGTAATGAAGGGGGAGTGGGGTGACGGGGGTGGGGAGGTTGGGAGCAGTAACTAAAGGTATTCCTAAGATATCTGTTGTGGATTCCATGCTTTTCCCCCCCAAATTAGTAGACCTAGATGAAAGATTGAATCCTATTGTGTCGGTCACTCCTACGGTTAAAAAGTGAGTGAAATTCCTGTTTAACACAGACAGACATTAAATGGGATTTAATTAGTTGCCCGTTTTTAAAGTGTATTATTTTACACTTTTATTCCCGTGGAAGCTCAGGTACATTAAGGTACACAAAATTAAATCATAAACTGAGTGACCGGGAATGCTGTTCAACTAGCTAAATGGCTACTTAAATATCACACCTAGGGTTAGCAATTGGTTTTCAGCCAAAACGGTATTTTTTCATCAAAATTACCGTTTTCGCTTTGCTACCATTAGTAGGCCCGATGTTCAGCCTTTAATTTGCCCTGCAGTAAAAATTGGCGTTTCACGAGGATTCGCGACGCAAACCGTGAATTTTGGCAACTTTAGTCCGCGGCCGATAGCGCTGTGAGAGAAGCTTTGGGAGGGGGGAAAACACCAAAAAATATTGGAAAAAAAATTTGCAAAACATTCACAAAACCCTGACCTACTAAATCGGTCAAAGATAATTTAAAAATAAAAACTTTAACTTACCTTTTTTGCAGGTCTTCATACTTACCGCTGCTGGCAGAGCTGCCCCAACAGGTTTTTCTCTGTCAGTATTCTGGGCACAGAATATGGGTGCGGAGAGAGCCAAATTTTGGGCAAAAATGCTATTTCGAGTGTTGCACGGCGCGCTCCTCCCCCTGGCGGTACGTGGAAAGCGCCGCCGCAAAAGGTCACCGAATTTCCCACCGACCGGTTTTTCACCACGGAGGACGAAATATTGCAAATTTCTAGCCCCTAGTGCCAATCCAGCTGTGGAGTGAGAAAGCAGAAGACATACATCCAAATTCTGTGGATGATGTGATGTTGTGGAGAATGGGCAACCCACCAATAACCAAAAATTAAACCAGACATGGGAGGATAGGGAATCCAGCAAAAGTTTTCTAACCTTAAGGAAAGTGGTGGGGTGAGCAAAAAGAATGACCATGATTGAATGCCATATATGTAGGAAACTTTATAAGTTCCTTTCATTGTAAGTTTTGAGTGTCAGATTTATTTTCTTGAATAACTTAGTATATTTGATCTGAATTCATCTATGAACCTAGTGTAATTGCAATACAAAGTAAAGTAGTGAAGATTGTGGAGAATTAGTAGAGCAGGCCAAATAAGGATAACAATAAAATGTATCTTTCTGACCATGATTATTCATACATACAGCTGACAATTCCAAAGCATTCAGTCTGCTCTCAAACATCCTGTAGCCAAGTTACTTTGCATTCAGACAAGCTATATATGTGGCCAATAAGCTGTTCTGCTGCCTGAAATATATTCAACACAAATTCTCCTCCTTGCAGAAAAAGGCTGTTTCCAATAAAATGCACTAAGAGTAAACAGGTGGAGGGACATGACAAGTCAAACCGTTGAAGAGTATATATAAAGGTCACTGGCTGGGCGGTATACTCAGTGTTGGTGACACGCAAGCTGGAGAGGTACATGCTCTTAGTGTGTACAACTCTAATTGCATTCCTTCACTCTGCAGATGTATTTTAGTGGGTGTAAAACAGTGACTGTGGCAGCCCACAAAACGTGTCACGTACTGTCTGTGCAGCAGCCAAATACCTAACCATGCACACATACCTATGAGCCTGTTTTACTTCCTACAGATACACTACAACATAAGGAATAACAAGCTAAACCCACACATAGCAAGCTCAATGTCATCACCACTTGAAGCAATACGGTGGAGGAGGATTTCCTGGAGTGCATAAGGGATAGTTTTCTAGACCAATATGTCGAGGAACCAACTAGGGGGGAGGCCATCTTAGACTGGGTGTTGTGTAATGAGAGAGGATTAATTAGCAATCTCGTTGTGCGAGGCCCCTTGGGGAAGAGTGACCATAATATGGTGGAATTCTGCATTAGGATGGAGAATGAAACAGTAAATTCAGAGACCATGGTCCAGAACTTAAAGAAGGGTAACTTTGAAGGTATGAGGCGTGAATTGGCTAGCATAGATTGGCGAATGATACTTAAGGGGTTGACTGTGGATGGGCAATGGCAGACATTTAGAGACTGCATGGATGAACTACAACAATTGTACATTCCTGTCTGGCGTAAAAATAAAAAAGGGAAGGTGGCTCAACCGTGGCTATCAAGGGAAATCAGGGATAGTATTAAAGCCAAGGAAGTGGCATACAAATTGGCCAGAAATAGCAGCGAACCCGGGGACTGGGAGAAATTTAGAACTCAGCAGAGGAGGACAAAGGGTTTGATTAGGGCAGGGAAAATAGAGTATGAGAAGAAGCTTGCAGGGAACATTAAGACGGATTGCAAAAGTTTCTATAGATATGTAAAGAGAAAAAGGTTAGTAAAGACAAACGTAGATCCCCTGCAGTCAGAATCAGGGGAAGTCATAACGGGGAACAAAGAAATGGCAGACCAATTGAACAAGTACTTTGGTTCGGTATTCACTAAGGAGGACACAAACAACCTTCCGGATATAAAAGGGGTCAGAGAGTCTAGTAAGGAGGTGGAACTGAGGGAAATCCTTATTAGTCGGGAAATTGTGTTGGGGAAATTGATGGGATTGAAGGCTGATAAATCCCCAGGGCCTGATGGACTGCATCCCAGATTACTTAAGGAGGTGGCCTTGGAAATAGCGGATGCATTGACAGTCATTTTCCAACATTCCATTGACTCTGGATCAGTTCCTATCGAGTGGAGGGTAGCCAATGTAACCCCACTTTTTAAAAAAGGAGGGAGAGAAAACAGGGAATTATAGACCGGTCAGCCTGACATCGGTAGTGGGTAAAATGATGGAATCAATTATTAAGGATGTCATAGCAGCGCATTTGGAAAGAGGTGACATGATAGGTCCAAGTCAGCATGGATTTGTGAAAGGGAAATCATGCTTGACAAATCTTCTGGAATTTTTTGAGGATGCTTCCAGTAGAGTGGACAAGGGAGAACCAGTTGATGTGGTATATTTGGACTTTCAGAAGGCTTTCGACAAGGTCCCACACAAGAGATTAATGTGCAAAGTTAAAGCACATGGGATTGGGGGTAGTGTGCTGACATGGATTGAGAACTGGTTGTCAGACAGGAAGCAAAGAGTAGGAGTAAATGGGGACTTTTCAGAATGGCAGGCAGTGACTAGTGGGGTACTGCAAGATTCTGTGCTGGGGCCCCAGCTGTTTACACTGTACATTAATGATTTAGATGAGGAGATTAAATGTAGTATCTCCAAATTTGCGGATGACACTAAGTTGGATGGCAGTGTGAGCAGAGCGACTTGGATAAGTTAGGTGAGTGGGCAAATGCATGGCAGATGAAGTATAATGTGGATAAATGTGAGGTTATCCACTTTGGTGGCAAAAACAGAGAGACAGACTATTATCTGAATGGTGACAGATTAGGAAAAGGGGAGGTGCAACGAGACCTGGGTGTCATGGTACATCAGTCATTGAAGGTTGGCATGCAGGTACAGCAGGCGGTTAAGAAAGCAAATGGCATGTTGGCCTTCATAGCGAGGGGACTTGAGTACAGGGGCAGGGAAGTGTTGCTACAGTTGTACAGGGCCTTGGTGAGGCCACACCTGGAGTATTGTGTACAGTTTTGGTCTCCTAACCTGAGGAAGGACATTCTTGCTATTGAGGGAGTGCAGCGAAGGTTCACCAGACTGATTCACGGGATGGCGGGACTGACCTATCAAGAAAGACTGGATCAACTGGGCTTGTATTCACTGGAGTTCAGAAGAATGAGAGGGGACCTCATAGAAACGTTTAAAATTCTGATGGGTTTAGACAGGTTAGATGCAGGAAGAATGTTCCCAATGTTGGGGAAGTCCAGAACCAGGGGTCACAGTCTAAGGATAAGGGGTAAGCCATTTAGGACCGAGATGAGGAGAAACTTCTTCACCCAGAGAGTGGTGAACCTGTGGAATTCTCTACCACAGAAAGTTATTGAGGCCAACTCACTAAATATATTCAAAAAGGAGTTAGATGAAGTCCTTACTACTAGGGGGATCAAGGGGTATGGCGAGAAAGCAGGAATGGTGTACTGAAGTTGCATGTTCAGCCATGAATTCATTGAATGGCGGTGCAGGCTAGAAGGGCTGAATGGCCTACTCCTGCACCTATTTTCTATGTTTCTATGTTTCTAAGCTGGGAGCAGCCTAGAGGTACCCATCTGTAGAGTTGTATAACTCTGATGAGTAGGGAAGGGGTAGGAGTGGTGTTGAAGTTACTGGCAGAGAATAATATTGTAATAGTCCTTTTGACTAATCTGTGATTCTCATCACATGGAGCTAGCAATACAGAGCATACTTCATGGCATGAATAGATGCTTTATTGACTTGTCTCGTTGCAGAACATGCTATAACTTGTTACTCAGTTGGCCAATGTCATGTACCAAGGAATCTCTGCTCTGCAGACTGCTATTGAGCAACATTCAATATCATTGTTATCTGCAGAGGACACTTCAGACACATAGATGGTTAGCACAGTTCCAGCATCTCTCACAAATGTTGCTATTGGTGATATTGAGGCTTCATGATTCATCAAATATATGATAAAGGTTGGTATTCATGTGCTTGCAACACACCAGATGAACAACCATCAAGGAAGGATTCAGAGACCTCATTGCAGTGCAACGGTCTCTGCACACAAAGATCAGTAGCCATTATGAAATCTTGGCCCCTAGCAGCAGTATGTATGTAGAAACACAGGAATAGGCAGATGGCTGTCCAATATTACCAGATCATTGCCTCTAGACAAGTGGCAGTGGATGTCTTTTATGCATGACTATCTAGTCTGTTGTTTCAAGTAAGTGGAGGCAGGAACAGGGCAGGAGGAAGACAACCTTGTGTCAGTGCCAGGTTCAGACCTTTAGATTCTTGATCTCTGTAAGTTCGCACATTAGATGGACCAGCTTCAAGCTGCAGCTCATCCACCGCTGTGGGACAGACTGGTCCTGCCTGTTTTCAGGCTCCTGTCCAATCGAGGGGGAAAAACTTGTATCTGTGGAAATGGAGTCATTTGCAACCCCTGCAATTGCACAATTAGGAGCCCCGAGCGGGTCCAGTCCCAAACCTGTGGGCAGATGCTGTCTCTGGCCAACTGAGGGAAAGCACCAACACCCAATATTTGTTCCAAGCTTCCCCTCTCCCAGGCTCTGTGACACCCTACCTGCTGATCTGGCGGTTGACAGACCTCATGAAAAGAGTGGCATTGAACAAGGTAGCCACTACTTCCCTCCTGGTTTTTCTGTTAGTCTTTCTACTGAGGAGGCCACAGTGCAGCTGAAAGCCTGTAATGCAGCAGTGTGAGCATTCATGAAAGAATCTAAGATTGGCAGCAAGGTCTCAGATGTGAGGGGCTGTGGAGCAGATGGCCTTGGAGCTGTCAACCACTCCAAAAATGTCTGCATGCTTTCTATTGCACACATCAGAACCCCACACATTGGGAATGTGCACTCCTCCACACTTATCACCAAATTGTGGGAGTTGTTGGGTGCAGCACCCAATGACTGTATCTGTCTATCATGCTCTGAAAATATTCTTCTTCTGAAAGCATGCTCAGAGATATGGGTCAATTGCCTGAAAGAGGTGCTTTCCTCATCCAGCAAGGGGCTTCCTCCTCCTGTATCTGCTCTCCAGTGTGCCCCTCAGACCTCCCTCAAGATCTCTATCTATATCTCTCCTCGGGCAAATGTAACTGGGCAAGTCTGGGATTTGTAATGACGTGCCTGGGGAGCTGCTTCCTGCAGGTTTGATGGAGGTTCTGGCTTGCTGTGCTAATCCTGCAGCAACATAAAGAATGAACTTAACGTATACTCATCATCTATGTCATCACTTTCATTTTCCCGGAAATGTCATCAGAGTTGAGATAATCAATAACAAATACTAGGATGGGGAGGGAAGGAAGGTAAGAGAATGAGGAAACCTCAGTGGGGAATTTCCCACCTTCTCCTGCCACCTGTCTCAAGCTCCATTGTTGCAGCTCTATAGCCTTTTTCCTTGAATGGGCTTGTGGCAGTTCCTCCTTTCGTAGCGGTGGTCTGCCTGCCTGTTAAAATCCAACATCTGCAGAGACATATAAGACTTTCATTACTAATGCGATATCAGGACACCCACACATTAGCTGAGTCATCACCCTATGCACAGGAAGAAGTTGCCTTGAAGTTTAAATTATTGTTGCTTTAATGTTCTTTTAAACATCAGATCCTTCCATTAATTTGTGTGGTGTGTATGTAGATTGTGACCAGAGGGAGATGCCCTAAGTGGGCATAGGACTCTGCAGGCTAGCATTATGTAATTTGAATGGGGACATAACATGATATGAATAGGATACATTAGGTTGTTGCCAAGGGGCTCACAAACAACTTTATAAGCTTTGTAAAGGTTCATACTTTCCTCCTCCTGGATAAGGATATTACATTTCTTTTGGTATCACAGCCATGTCCTTTGGCCAGTGCTACTGGGGTTGATGGTCTCAGCTACCTCATGTCCTGCTCTGCATGTCACGGTCCTGAGTACATTCCTTCCATTGTAGGGACAGCAACAAAGCTGGGAGCCCTCATGCAGCCAGCTCTCATGTTTGGATTGCAAACTATATTTTTTAATGCGGCCGCAAAATCTTCTTCCTTGGCAATTTCACTTTAAAAATGACCTGCTGGCAGAAATAACTTCTCAGAAGTATTCCAGGATATGTGGCTAGAAGTTACAGCCTTTCAAAATGTTAAATTTTGTCCAGGTAATTTCCTCCATAAGATGTTCCAAAGACCCAAGATGCACCAGCCCCTTGAAGCAACCACAGGCCTGTAAGGCCTACACAGCACACCAATTCCCTGTGGCCCACTATTTTTTAATTAGCCCTTTTAATTGGGTACCAAGATTGACCTCAGCTGCAGCGCTATTCCAGGGCATTGCCCACACACTTGTGGTCCCTGTTCTGGAACCCAGGAAAGACGGCCCTATTAAATGCCTTCAAATGACACTTTGCAAAATAGTGGTGCGTAGTACTATGAGGCTGAATTTGGTGGGAGTTGCGCCCGCAGCTGCTGAGGTTCTGCCGGAAATGTATTTTTTGGGGGCGATTCCTCCGGAACCGTCCATCTGCTGTCCACGTTCTGCCCAGCAGGAGATTGATGATGGAGGGTTCTGCCGGCGTGACGTCGTGCCACCTGCCCATGCTGCAAATGGCCCATTTTGGTCAGGGATGATGGCCTTAGATCGACCTGCTGCCCGCCAGAAGGATCGCTCGCTGTGAGTCGGGCGGCAGGGAGAATGGCTCCGAGTGCTGCAGTGCTGCACATCCCGGGTATCGTGCAGATGCTGCAGCATTATGAGTGGGACTGCTAGAAAAAAGTTTGCTTGATGTTGCTTTAGTTTATTGATCATGTTCATGTTTAATTAGTATGTGATAAAAGCGAGTAAAATGTGTCTAACCTGATGGAAATTTTTATCTTTAACCATGCTGAAACACCTTAATTTAGAACCACAATGGCCAAGGCCAAATAATTATCAATAACTGAAAAGTATGCAGCATGTCACATTTTGTACAGCCAAGCTCATTAATTAATTCTGTGACACAGTCCTTCTAAAAGTTCTCAGGGAAGCACCAGATACAACATAGAAGGTCAGAGGCATATACTTAGAATGATCTATTGTAAGCCTGAGACAGCTGCAGACTCTCACAACATTTGTATGGGAGGAAAAGGGTATAAAGTTACAACTATTCGACTTTAGGGGCAGCGCTATTATACATGAAACTGAGGAAGGACTACGGTCAATAGAACACAGCAAGAGACAAGCGCCGTGGTGACTCAGTGGCCTACTGTTGAGGTTTCAACAAATAGACTGTCACTATCGCCTAGTTAAGTTTTATTTCTTTGTACTGCAAGGAAACAACTTAATAAAATCTGTTCTGTTTAATCACAAAATATCTGTATCCAGCGTGCTTTGTTGTGGTCACGCACATAACTTTATTCTGAGAGATATAATAAATCTGACAGATCGAATAAACCTCACAGCACATAAAGAGTACTGTGATGGACCTTAACCCGCACAGAAAGGGTTCACATATGTTTCTCCATATGACTCCGTTGAAGGGAAGGTGTGGTAGAGGAAGCGGCAATGAGTAGTGAAAGATGATAAAGGCTCAGTGGAGATGACCTCCAAGAGTCTTGATAGCATTTAATGCGGAACATATTCATGCTCATATTGTGACTGTGCAGATGGTATGGGATTATGTCAGGCTGAATAAGCGAGAGTTAGAAGGTGTTAAGAAATGGTGCATCGCTGCAACTAATAGTCGGAAGAGCATTACATAAGGTATGGAACACGGGAAAATACATTTAATGCACTGCAATGTAGCTGATGACCATGTCATCTCAGGGGTGGCTCTCCGCCATGTTTGGCCTCGGAAAAAGAGGGTTGACGTACAAACCTTAAGGTCTGCCCTGCACGTAGGTAACGTGAGTGTCATTGAATGGCAGCCTTCCTGCATTGGTGACCCTTCCTTGTCGTGTTGTGATGGCCTGATGACAGAACCCATTATACAGTGCAGTCATATGTGGATGGGAAGATATTCCTGATAAAGCAGATTACCTGAGGGACAGAAGTGTGTTTCTCACAAGGCTCCACACGTGATGTCAAAATGAGACACTGACCAGGAGAGGGTCAACAATGTGAGTTTATTTACAAGTGCACAATAACAAAGGTTACATAATATTATAACATTTAGGAACATTCCCACCACCAACACTCACCCCTCCACCCGGCACCACCACCTCTCTTCCACCCCTTGAAGTGAGTCCCATGCTCCTCTTCCTCGCCCCGCCTACACCACGGCGTGCCACTCCCCTGCCCCTCACTGCCTCTGGTTGATGAGGTTATGCAGGAGGGCAGCGGGATCTCTGCAGACGTGTGCGTCTTGGTGAGAAGGTAAAGGACATGACCGAAGGCGACGGGATCTCCTGCTCCTCTGGATTTGTCTGCTTCAGGGTGCGGGGTCGGGGGTTTGCACTACGCGTTCAGAAGCCATCTCTTGCCTCATCACTTCAACGGTCTCGGTTGTGCGCTCCAACACAGTAATGAGCCGATCCATCCTGTCATCATGCTACTGAGTGAAGGTGGTGATGCTGCCAGCTATCCCAGCCATGGTCTGGAGCATATCGCGACCTATCTCCACACTTGTCCGCGATAGCTGGACCATCTCCTGAATAACAGAGAGCCGTCCTACATCCTCAGCTGGTTGCTCGCTCCTGTTTTGGTTCAGGCGTCTGGGTTGCCTTCGTGCCGCGACCTCTGCTCTTGGTAGAGTTGCCAGTGTGGAGTCCGTCCAAACCCCAGGAACTGGGAGCCCGACGTCGAGGTTCTCTGGACAGTTGGCTCACATGGCAAGAGGCTGCTGTCATCCTCTTCCAGCTCCTCGAGCTCAAGGGCCACAAAGACGGGCCCTACTCCCTCCTCTCTCTCCTCTTCTTCGTGGCTCTGGGTGGTGGAGGAGGAAGTGGTGGAAATGGGTGATCTGTGGGGTCGGGGGGAGGGTGGTGGATGAAGGAGCCACTGTCTTGGGCTGGGGACAACGTCGGGGTGGGAGATGCTGGGGTCTGATGGCCCCTCTGAATGCCAGAGGTGGATTGTGTGCATTGATCCGTGCTGTCCGAGTCATCATCTGCAAGTAGAGGACAACATTTCAGTCTGTAAGGACGGGGTGGTGCTGGTCAAGCTGATGTATGACCCGTGCCATTTCACGTTCTGCCAACAAGGAGTTGCATCTCTACCTGGGCACACCAATAATGGGCGACAAAGTGTGCGTTAAACTGCGATTGTCTTACCATTGCATGACCTTTCATGCCATGAGCGTGGCACACATGAGAGATTAGTATAACCTTACCATGCTGTGGCACCAGATCTGCATCAACCGTTATGGTTGCATGGCGACGGTCCTCCACCAATGCCAATGCATGCTCCTCCAGCCTGCTCAATTCTACCCCTCTGCTGGGCCCCCTCCGGTCGCATTCAGGCTTGCTGCCTTGGATGCATTTTTCTTCTGCACAAAGAAGCATTGCAGCCTTTAGCCTCTTTGCTGATGCCCCCCACACACACTCCCACACACACACGCATCTGGCGCACAATCTTTTTGCAGATGGACAAGAGGGGGGCAATAAATTTTAACTCACTCTTGCTGCCGCTACCAAATCGTTCTAATGTTTCCTGCATTGTTCCCCATCCCACACAACGTGCCCATTGCAGACACGATCTCAGTGATCTCGCTACATATGCATCGGTATTGTGGTGGTGGTAGCTTGCCAAGACCATCTTGGGTGCGGTCTTTATACCTGCACTCCACCTCTGTTATTAGCTCCTCCAATTCCTCTTCATTAAACCAGGGAGCTCTGGGCCTGGTTTTGACAGTCTTCATTGCAGATTTTCGCCCACTCATCCTCAATGATGAAAGGAATGGCTGCCAAGACTTTGTTGCTCTCAATTTACCAGACTGTCCCCTCTCCAACTCAGACTCTCCCCTCTCCAACTCAGCCTCTTCCCTTTCCAATCTGCAACTCCAACTCTCCCCTCTCCCACTCACAGCGGCAAGAGAGTGCTGTGCCTTTAAACCCATGTGCAGATGTCCTATCAGCCTCAAACATGGACGAAATGTCGTCAGGTGGGTGAAAAGACTACAAAAAAAACCTCACCAAGTCTCGCGCATGCGCGTTGCAGGCCCTCCGAAGTTCTCCTAGTGGAGAGGCCTGCACCGGACGCCCACTGATGACGCCAGCCGCTGACACCCACACCCACCCGCTGACTCCTGCTGCCTGCGCTGCCACCCACACAACTTAGCCAAAAGTAGCTCCCGACGGGATCTGGCGGCAGTGGGCGCCAAAAAGGTAGGTGCCGCCCGGGGACCGCCGAAAAATGAGTGGGCCTTACCGGTGACCAATTTCGGCGCCTGTGCATTTATAGGCAGTGCCGTTGTCTGCCTCAGAGTTTTGATCAATCACTGCCAAGAAGCCTAAGGAGTCATGTTACCACCTGAAAAATCAAAATGTAACCCTTTTTCTTCTTGAATCTTGCAGCGATTTTAAAACAAGAATTCATTCACAATAGGAAGAAGAGGGGAACACCAAAAGTAGAGATGTCATTATTAACAATATTCTTTATTCCACCTTTACCACTGTTGCTTCAGTGGGTTATAGTAGAAGGTAATGCATGACTCAGTTGGCCACCATTTTATTTTTCAACATTGTATCCCATTAGATGGCATGCTGAGCTGTGTGGAGTGTTTTATGGTCATATTCTGCCGCGATATCATCGATGCTCCATCGCTCGGATATACAAAAGCATCTACTTTCAGCTTGTTTGTCAGGGAGATGAGCACATTGATCAAAATGCCATTTCCTCTTCGCCCAGGATCGCTTCCTGCCTCAGATTAGAAAGGCAGATTGCTTTTATCTCAAGGCAGGCACTTTCCTTCTAAATGGGGCTCTCAGTCGTGAAAGACTGAGATGCACTAAGCAGACAATATTAAATTATGCATGGATGGTGGATGTGGCCCAACATCACTATCCACTCTGAGTAATGTCTGTGAATAGAGACATAATCAAGTTAATAAGATAAATTCAGACTGTTCGCTGGGGTTGGAATATTAAAGACTACCAATGCAGATTAACCACTTCAATACTTCACTGCTTCCCGTTAATACAGTATGGCAGAACTACAAACAATGACACATTTACAAAGCAATTGTGCTAAATATTACAGGCCCAGCCTGTATTTGCGCATTATTAAATACTATAGGGTTGAAATTCGATACCACCCTGTTTAAGGCGGTGTCACCGCCTGAGAGAAATTTTTCATGTTTCGCTTTAGGCATGGTCCCCAGACATGAAATTCAGTGTTGCCGCCTAAAGAATGGATAGCAGCGTAAAATCATGGTGTTTCACACTTACCTGGAGGCGCTACGCTGCACTAAATGGGCCCTTAAGCGTGGACTCAACATTCGGGAGTTAGGCAATTGCTGCTGCACCAGATATAGTGGTGCCACCTGGATTGAATTGAGGCGTTGATTGGGCACCTCAATGCCTCGTGGCTATATTCGCTTCCTACGCACTAGCTCAAACAGTGAGCATGGCAGCAGCAGCACTTCAGTGTGCCTATTGGTTCATGGACACCGCACTGGATGCACTTCTTGATGCCCTGGAGAGGCGTCGATAAGTGCTGAGGACAGAGGCTGGGAGGAGACCACAACCCCAAATGTATCAAAGGCTATGGAGGGAAACAGCAGAGCAAGTGTCTGCGAGTGACACGGTGCCAAGGACTGCAATGCAATGTAGAACAAAGTGAAACAACACACAGATAGTGAGGGTGAGTATCTTTAATTTACAACTTCAACATGCTATACTCTGACCTCAATGTGCACTTTCTGCTCAATGTAGTGTTTCGGAATCATGCTCTAAGTGGGTGAGGTGACAGTCAAGGTTCCTATTTACAGCCTCACCCACTGTAAGGGCCGGAGGGTGAGTGCGTGCCTGAATGATGCTCAGCAGCACTCTGATGATGAGCCGACCGAGAGGTTGTCACAAGACAATCCCTGCAGTTGCATAGCGATCTGCTGGGTGCAATAGCAAGGGTGCCCTAGTGTTTCGATGCACTAGCTTTGAAGATGGAGAAGTCCACCTCAACTGTTGCTCACGCCTCTGAGCAGCCCATCGAGTCCATTCTTGGTAGATACCAATGGATGCTGGATGCAAACAGTGACCATGTGTGCATTTTTTATAATACACACGTACAGAGACAAGAGCAATGCAAGCTCCAATATCCTGAAAGGCAAGGCAAAATCCCTTTTTGGTTATTGGCCCAACCTCATGGATTTCAGTGTTCAAATTAAGTATATGATCTCCTAGGTCCATGGTGGCAAGGCTTATGGCTGACGTTGCAGTGGCCTTTGAGCACCAGGTCAATGCTATTATAGGCCTCCATATGCAAATGTCATCAGTGCGTGGTGTCCTGAGTCAGATCTCTAGTGTACTGCAGTCGCAGACACTCTTGATGCAGAGGCAAATAGATTCTACGGATGCACTGACCACAGCCATACTGTCTGGGGACCCATCAGTGGGACCTAACGTTGCCGAACCTGGGCAGCAATCTGACCTCACCCAGGTTTCTGGAGATGATGATTCTCTGCCCCGGGGGAGTATCAGCGTGTTAGACCAGTTGGAACGTGATGTCGTTTCTCAGGACGACATCATTCCACCTTCGCAGCTGCCGCTCTCTGCAACCCATCCACAACAGAGTGTTGCCTCCATGCTGAGGTTATGCAATCCACGGCCGGGTCTTCCAGGGCCTGAGCTGGTCGGGGACGTCCTGCTAGGCCATCATGTGTGGCTATGGCTCCAAGTCAGCAATCGAATACCAGCCTTGCTGAAGGCTCTGAGACCCCATTGAGGAGCAGTAGGCGTGGGGGGTGTGGGGGGGAGAATGGAAGGGGAGGTAAAGCACTCTTCAATACAAAGTAAAGTAAAGACCTGTGGGAAGGTGGCCACATATGCTCACCTTGCGAAGATATGAGCTTTTGAAACTAGTTGCACTTGTATGTACCAAACATTTGCTTGATAGTCAACAGAGATGGTTGGGTTGTTGCAATGTGAGCTCATGTAAATTGTTGCACTTGGATGAACGATGCAACAATTGTTTGGTAGTCGCCAGAGATGGCTACCTTGTTACAAAATGAACTGATGTCAATAATTGCACTTGGCGTGTGGTGACGTGTTGGGGATGAAGTTGTTATCTTGTGCTTGTTTTCAGCACACATGATTTATGTTTTCAATAAACCAAGTTTGGATTGTTCACATGATGATGCAGTGATTATTAAAGATGGAGGGCTGCAGGGTGTGTAGCGATGTGTTGAGTTGATGTCCAGGTGTATAAGCTGGCCATTCGGCACGTCAAGACTCATTGATTGGAATCAATGAGCGATGAGTCTCTGACGAGCAGCCCTTCCATCCGCAGCAGTGTCATGTTGCCACCTCTTTGGCTGAAGCTCCTTATCTTCCTCCTCATAATCGTCGTTCTCCTGAGATGGATCATCCATCCTTGGTGGTAATGGCTGGCTCCTCATAATGGCCAAGTTGTGCAGCATGCAGCAGACAATGGTTAAGATGGAGACTCTATCAGGTGAGTACTGCAATGCCCCTCCAGAGCGGTCAAGGCAGCGGAAAAGCTGTTTCAGAACCCCGATAGTTTTCGCGATAATGGCCTGGTGCTGCTCTGGTATAAAAGGCCAGCCATTTTGTGAGTCAGATACTTTGGGCCAAAATGAAGCAGAAGCAAGGTCGTACCTTGCTTAGTTAAACAGTACTCAGTTGGAACCTTTATTGCATACGTAACAGGCGGCACTTGGGCGGGCCTTGGGTTTCACCGATTTCGGGCCCCAAGTGTTTCAACAACCAAAGGCAGCAATTTTAAAAATTGTTGGAATAGTCTTTCAGCATCCAAAGTCTTCTTTCAGCATCTCAAATTATCCTTATGCATTTATCAATTTGTAGGTGAAGCTAAATGTTCCGGTTTTAGTTATTAAACAGCATTGGGGATTAATATACTCCTGGAGAGTTCTTTATTGACTTCAACTGAAACAGCACATGCAGATGAATGTGTCTGCAAAGTTTAATAATTCAGTTTCAAGTATCCCATTAACATTCTTTACTTTATCTGTTCCATGAGTATCTGAAATTTCTTCTAATCTGAATAAAATACTCTGGTCCTACAGTGGTTAGAATGGCCATCAGGGGGCCGAAATTGCCCCCTGCCAGAAACGTGGTGCACTTACCGTGTTTGAGCTGCTTTCTCTGCCGCGGTGGATGTGGTGACCTCTTGGACGAAATTCCGCTCGTTGGGTTTTTTTTCCGAGCGGCCTGGAAGTCGGTCATAATGGTGAGCGGAAATTCGCACAATAGAGGGGCAGAAGTGCAGGGGGGTGGGGGGTGGGAGGGGGAACGGTGGGCAGAGTGTCTGCCGCTGTCAGATATCAGCGTAGCACTGATGATGTCATCATGCTGGCGTGTCACCATGTCTTTCCCCTTCGCTTAAAGGAGAGAGCCGCTGTGAGCTCTGCGATTCTTTTAGTTAGGTCCACTGGGCCACCAGGGACGGTTTCGGCCGGGTCAGTGGCCTGGCACCATAGAGGGGGTGCTAGGCTGCCTGTTGGTGGCCTGGCCGAACCTGGGGGCATAATTGTCAGGCCAACCTAGCAATCGGCTGGAAAAAAAAGTAAAATGGCGGCCGCGGCAGTGTGTCCTCCACTTTAATGGTGGCCGCACCGCCATTTTGAACACACTGCAAGCACAGTGCACCAACAGAAAAAGCTGTTGGTGGCACCGAGCGGCGGCGACAACATTTCCTTGGTGAAATTTCACATTTGGGGGGAGCATTGGCGGTGCGTGCTTTGATGACACACTTATGACGAATCGGCAGCAGCGGAGCGGTAGTGGGGGGAAGCGGGTCACCGCCGGGATACCGCAGGAGGGCAATTTTCAAATTGGCGGCCATTGCACGAAAAATCGGCGGCCATTCCACTCCGCAGTGTGGTCGCCGATTTCTGGTGGTAACAGGCCTTAAGGGAAGGGGCAATTTCAGCTCCCAGAAATTCACCGAGCAATTAAATTAAATTATAGAATCATAGGCCAGAATTTTCCTGCTGTCATGTGTGCGGGATTGGAGGCAGGTCGGGAGTAAAAGTTGAAATAAATGGGAGCGTATCAGGAACCCATTGCTATCCCGTCTTTTCGAGCCTTTAACTCGAACGCGTTTGCCAGCGAATGGCAGAGGTGGCCGACCTAATTTAGATAATTGTTACCTTGCTGTCAGACCCTTAACTGTGTTTTTAACTAGACCTTTCGAATTTCACTGGATGTCCACGGGAATCACGCAGCTCGGGAACCACGTCTGTCAGGCTGAGGTGAAAGTTCAGTGGCCATTGTTCCAGGCCAATATCCCCAGCATTGAAGCACTGACCACACTTGATCAGCTCTCTGGCCAAAGACTGCCCTCAGTGGAGGAAGTGGAGGAAGTGCATCCGAGAGGGCGCTGAGCACCTCGAGTCTCATCGCTGAGAGTGTGCAGAAATCAAGCACAGGCAGCAGAAAGAGCGTGCGGCAAACCAGTCCCATCCGCCCCTTCCCCTCAACAACTATCTGCCCCACCTGTGACAGGGACTGTGGCTCTCATATTGGACTGTTCAGGCACCTAAGTACTCATTTTAAGAGTGGAAGCAAGTCTTCCTCGATTCCGAGGGACTGCCTATGATGATGATGATAATACAGAGCAAGGAGAGCACAATAAATACTAACACCTGACACCTGCTTTCTCTGCTAAGGGAAATGTTGTTGCTGAGTGCTTTGTCAGCACAGATTTAGGTGTCCACAGTTTGCAAGTCATTTCTACTACCAATCACACAATTCTTAAACGATAAGGGGATAAGGGGTTATGGGGAGCGGGCGGGGAAGTGGAGCTGAGTTCATGATCAGATCAGCCATGATCTTATTGAATGGCGGAGCAGGCTCGAGGGGTCGCATGGGCTACTCCTATTCCTATTTATTATGTTCTTATGTAATTGACAGATTGCTGCTCTGATCTATACTTAACCTGCCATTTTTTACATCAGCATGGGTGCTATTTTTACTGTCTCACCTTGGTCCTCAGAATTAGACCACGATGAGCCACAACACTAGCAACAGCAGCCACACCAGCAGCACCACTTCTTCCTGTACATCCAGGATCGCTCTCTTTCTGGATGGCCCCTGAGGCTCAGCTGGAGTCCATCGAGAAAGCTGAGCAGGGCAGGGAGCATCCTGCGCCCTCCGGTGAGGAATCTCCAATGCTGTCCCTGTCTCCACCATCTGCTCTTGTTCACTTGTGACTTGTGAGACACCAGGTGACAACACTACTCTGTCTTATGTAGGACCCACTGAGGTGTGCATATCTATGCTGGCGCTGGCTGGGCTTAAGTCTGGTGATGGTGCACCCTCAGAGGCTTGTCTGAGAAGTCATCTTCTTCTTCCACCTGGACAGTGATGGGGTGGGGTGGGAGGGTTCTTGATGGACCTGTGGGAGAGTAAAGAGATGAGCTAGCTATGTCATATGAAGAATGGGTTCAGATACCATTATGCCCATGATGAACATTCATTGGCTGCTGACATCAGACCCCATATGAGTGACTGTTGTATGCCATGTGGCTGTATGAGATGTAATTCTGTCACTAAGTTGCTGAGAAGTCCCCCTCTCTCTGTCTCTCATCGCCAACTGCTTTGCAACTCCGGAGACCTCCACAGCATTCTCCTCTGCTGGAGTCAACGTGGTGAATGATGGAGGGCCACCTCTGATTCTGCCTCTTTCCCTTTTATTGTGGGCTCTCTTCTCCTGCAAGGAGGGAAAGAAGAGATGGTTGAGTGAGAGTTGTGGCATGAGTGTAAGGAATGCGACATCTTTAGAGGGTGACTATAATGGAGTGTGGTGCCAATGTCAAAGTGCCAATGCAAAGTGACCTCCTGGTGTGTTGTCAGTTGGTATGATTGCATTAGGATGAGGGTGAGTGTGAGAGGTGGTTAGTCAGAGGGAGATGTGAGTATGTAGATAGAGAGAGAAGGGATGGGTGGACATGCAAGGTATATTGGTGTGAGTAATGGTGTGCAGGAGCAGGCTTGAGAAGGCAAAGTGATGGAGATGTGATAGAAACATAGAAGCATAGAAAATAGGTGCAGGAGTAGGCCATTCGGCCCTTCGAGCCTGCACCACCATTCAATAAGATCATGGCTGATCATTCACCTCAGTACCCCTTTCCTGCTTTCTCTCCATACCCCTTGATCCCTTTAGTCGTAAGGGCCATATCTAACTCCCTCTTGAATATATCTAACGAACTGGCATCAACAACTCCCTGCGGTAGGGAATTCGACAGGTTCACCACTCTCTGAGTGAAGCAGTTTCTCCTCATCTCAGTCCTAAATGGCTTACTCCTTATCCTTAGACTGTTCCCTGGTTCTGGACTTCCCCAACATCGGGAACATTCTTCCTGCATCTAACCTGTCCAGTCCCATCAGAATTTTATATGTTTCTATGAGATCTCCCCTCATCCTTCTAAACTCCAGTGAATAAAGGCCCAGTTGATCCCGTCTCTCCTCATATGTCAGTCCAGCCATCCTGGGAATCAGTCTGGTGAGCCTTCGCTGCACTCCCTCAATAGCAAGAACGTTCTTCCTCAGATTAGGAGACCAAAGCCGGACACAATATTCCAGGTGAGGCCTCACCAAGGCCCTGTACAACTGCAGTAAGACCTCCCTGCTCCTATACTCAAAACCCCTAGCTATGAAGGCCAAAATACCATTTGCCTTCTTCACCGCCTGATGGGAGGATAAAGTTGAGTGTGGCTTTGCACTCACCTTTCCTGATCTCATGACATCATTGAAGCACTTCCGGCACTGCACCCTCCTCACCACATTCCTGCTGTTGACCTCCGCTGCTATCTCCAGCCGGGTTCTTTTGGTCTCCTGGGGCGATCTCCTAAACCCATCAGAAGGGAAGATGATCTCCTTGCATGCTCTGACTCCCTCCTCAAGCATATGTAGGGAGTCATCTGAGAAGCTGGGTGCAGCCACTGCGTGCAAGGCTAAGCAAGACCCAAATGCTGAAATGCAGTGCCTGCACAATCCTAGATGAACCTTCAAATGCAATGTCATCAAGGCTCCTTTAAATATCCCGTTGGAAATGAATCAGTAATGATTTGACATGGCTGGGAAATGCATAGGCCTGCCTTAATTGGCACCATTGGCACCATTAAGGAAAAGTCACTGTGAGGGGTGGGATGAAAACAAGAATGAGGTCCAGATCCGCCATGCCGACCACCCACACCCAACCTGCCCAGGTAATGGAAATTCCGCTCATAGAATCTTACAGCACAGAAGGAGGTCATTCAGGCTATCGTGCCTGTGCTGGCTCTTTGAAAGAGTTATCCAATTAGTCCTACTCCCCCGCTCTCTCCCCATAGCCCTGCAATTTTTTTAATTTTCATGTATCTAATTCCCTTTAAAAGTTAATATTGAATCTACCTTTTAGAAAGTGCATTCCAGATTATAACAACTCGCTGCGTACATTTTTTTCTCATCTCCCATCTGGTTCTTTTGCCAACTATCGTAAATCTGTGTCCTCTGGTTAACAACCCATCTACCAGTCAAAACAGTTACACTATCAAAACTCATCATAATTTTGAACCCCTCTGTTAAATCTCCCCTTAACCTTCTTTGTTCTAAGGAGAACATTCCAGCTTCTCTAGACGCTTCATGTAACTGAAGTATCATCCCTGGTATCATTCTGATAAATCTCCTCTGAATCCTTTCCATGGCCTTCATATCCTTCCTAAAGTGAGGTCCCCAGAAATGGACACCATGTTATAGCTGCCGCATAACCAGTGATTTATAAAAGTTTAGCATGGCATCCTTGATTTTCCTTTATAAATCCAAGGACCCCATATGCTTTTTTACAGCTTTGTCAACTTGTCTTGCCACCTTCAAAGGTTTATGTATGTAAGCCCCTCATACCTCTCTGTTCCTGTTCCCCCTTTAAAATGGTACCATTTAATTTATACTGTCTCACCTCATTCCTCTTCCTAAAATGTATCACTTCACACATCTCTGCATTAAATTTTATCTGTCATGTGTCTGCCTATTTCACCACTCTATGTATGTCCTCCTAAATCTGCTGCTACCTCCTCACTGTTTACTATATTTCCAAGTTTTGTGTCATCTGCACACTTTGAAATTGTGCTCTCTATACCCAAGTCCAGGTCAAAAACAGTCATGATCCTAACACCGACCACTGGGAGATACCAATGTATACTTCCCTCCAGTCTGAAAAACAACCGTTCACTTCTACTCTGCTTTCTGTTTCCTAGCCAATTTCATATTCATGCTGCCACTGCCTCTTTAATCCCATAGACTTCACATTTGCTAACAAGTCTGTTATGTGGCATTTTATCAAACATCTTTTGAAAATCCACATACACAACATCAACTGCACCACCTTCATCAACCCTCTCCATTATTTCATTAAAGAACTCAATCAAGATTGTCACACATGACTTATCTTTAATAAATCTCTGTTGGCTTTCATTAATTAACCCATGTTTATCCAAGTGACAATTAATTTTGTCCTGAATTATGGTCTCTGAAGCTTCCCCACCACCACTGTTAGGCTGACTGGCCTGTAGTTACCAGGTTTATCCCTCTTCCTCTTTTGAACAGGGGTGTAACATTTGCAACTTTCCAATCATCTGGTACCACTCTCATATCCAAGAAGGATTGAAAGATTGTAGCCAGAGTCTTCGCTTTTACTCTGCATCAAACCTTTGTTATACATGAATTGGAATACTTGACAGAATGTTTTAAGTGTGCTTTAGCTTATATCTAACCCATGCGATGCCTACATAAGAACATAAGAATTAGGAACAGAAGTAGGCCATCTAGCCCCTCAAGCCTGCTCCGCCATTCAACAATGAGCAGTATAGAGGGACCTTGAGGCCATATCTACTATGTGCTATACCTGACTAGAGAGTTCTTGATACTCAAACAAGGATCAAAACTTAGGAAAAGGTTTTGCTCCCTAGGCTGAAGCTCCTTGTTCTACAAATGTTAGATGTGGTTTGTCATCGTTAGCATCCATAATGGAAAATACTTGCTTCCTTTTGTATATTGATCCATTACCATTAATAAATATTTGGTGCCTTTTTTGCTTACGATAAAATATCTCATAAAATCCAAGGTCAATGTTGTTCAAAGACAGCTGCCTTGTTGGATACAATGAAACAAAATAGTTTTTAGTTATACATTTTTAAGTATGTTGGGAAACCACAGAAAAACCATATTAATAACCTGATTAGTGTCCTTTTTCTAGCTCTTATATTTAACAGTTGCTGCTTTTTGATAGAAGAACGGAGGAACACACAGCTAAAACAGTGAGAAATGCCAATCTCCATTCTTCCTCTGGTGCACTGCCAATGTAACATTTCCTGAATAGAAATTTCTCCAATATTGTGAAGCCATCAGCTGTTTACTCTATCTTTTTGGCCATCTTCCTCTCCCTTGTAAATTTACCAGACTCCAGGTGTTGAATAATGAAGCCATAGTATTCATTTTCCAGCTGCAGTTCCCAGATTTGGACTTCTGTAAATGATAGCAATAGCTCACCCGGCTTGGCGCATAACCCCTCCTCAGTGTGCTGCTGAACTCCAAGAATCCTATTAGTTCTTCCTGGTGAGACTTTTCCTTAAGGATAACTTTCATATACTGAAAGGCAGGTTCTGTGACCTCTGGGTTAGCACCAGTTCTGCAATGAAAACTGCTGCCAATGCAAGACTTTTAAAATATAGGGATCCAATCTCTGCTCATTACATTTTTCAGTCAAAAACTTCCTTCCATTCATTTATACAATCCCTGAGCCAGAGAAATCACTGAAGTCCCAGATCTATAATGGCATCAATTGCATTAATATTTCATCAATAATATCTTGTTACCAATTGAGATTTGGTCTTGGTTCTATCAACCCATATAAGTGCCACTATTCTCTTTCCCAAAAAGTGGCATTAAGTAGTGGTGCTAATTTCACTTTGCTGTCTCATGTGAAAATCTGTCCATCACTCACGTCGTGTAATAGAGTTTCTTAGACACTATGGTCTGTTTTGCATTTGCATCTGACAAACCTATAAAACTCTAGTCACCAATACAGTAACATCAATCACGCATAGTGCTCTTCCAGATCATTAATTATCGTATGCTGCTAATGCATTTCCTGTATCATCTCCATCCATCTCTCTTCTAGACAGACTGAAGATTCTTCCATTTATGCCAAGGATATCAAGAAGCTATCATACTTTTCTCTGGAATCTACTCAATGGGACAATTGCAGCACAGGTGATCAGAGTCCAGAGTTAGAAAGCTTTGAGCTGATATTTCCAGATTGGTTCACTTGGATACAAAGTGCCAAAACTTCTTTCAAAGATCCCTTAGGAATGGAAATCATTAACATTTGACTCTGTCCTTGCAATTATTTCTTCTAGTCCATGCACTACTGGAAATAAGCTTCAAGCTGTTCCTGGGCAGGCTCTCTTTGATGGAGAGTTAATTAAAAATGTTAATGAGAGACAGCAAGGTGTTAACAGCCCAGCAATACCGATGCCTCTCCAGGAAATTGTATCATATATTGCATAAAGATATTTCAATTTCTCCAGAGATTGTCCTTGTAATGTTATATTTTAATGTCAGGAAATTATGATGAGAGTCTGCATTATTGTAACAGGGCTTTTGGCTGGGAGTGCAGAGTTGGATGGAAAATTACCCCATAGTAAATCCAGTGCATAAATAGGGCAATTATCAGTCATAGGCTATGCTACCTATGGCGCATACTGCTTGACCATGAGGAACAGGGCTTTCCCATGGGTAGTCTGGTACAGCTATTAGAATAAGAATAGTGTTTAAAAAGCTCAAACTGCAACAATTAAAGGGTATTGAACGTATTCAAATAGCTTTGATCTGGATCAATTAATTGGGCTAAGGAAAGGCAGAAAGATTTTAATCTTAAATATCAATGGTAATACACATTGGATTAGGAAACATTAAACAATCTAGATGCATTGAGGGGATTAGGACAAGGAGGGAGGTCTAAAATGAATGAGATCTAGGACAAGGAGGATGGTCTGGGCAAAGAGGAAGGTCTGGGCAAGGAGGGTGGTTTAAAAAAATGAAATCTAGGACAAGGAGGTCTAGAACAAAGAGATCTGGGACAATGAGGAAGATCTGGGGCTTGAGAGCACACAAGGGCAGTGAGAATTCAATGGGGCAAGGTTCTGTAAGCATTGGGAAGAGCCTGAGGCATGGAAACAATTAGTAAGGGGCTTGGGGGCAGAAGGTTGGAGTATTAGGGAAGTTAGCGCCAGTGAAAACTTGCGGGAGGCACTGAGTAAACTGGCGGATGGAGGACAACCAATGGGACTTGGGGGGTGGGGGGGAACAGCATTGGATACTTTGGAAAGAAAGCAATGAACACAGGCAGGGGAACAACATCAGTGTGCACTTGGAGGAGGCAGTTAACTATTTTGGGGGACAGTTAAGCACTGGTTCATGATGGTAGCTTTGAAAAAAATAAACCATTTTATTTTGTGCTGGTTAATATTTTTGGCAACCACAGACCTGTTAATTTTAACTTCAACGCCAAGTAAAATGTTTGCCTATTTCAGTTAGGGTCATGTTTGTTTAGTCTTCATTTTAATTTCTCAGTACTGCACTGAAGTTCTAGCTTCTTCTTCTTTTGTATGGTAGTAGCAAAGCAAATCAAATGTCAATATCTAAGTCAGATATCCAGGCCAAATCTTCTGGAGAAACCGTGTGGATATCTTGTAGGCTGCCTGCGAATCTCCTCTGAGGGCAGTGCTCAATGATGTGCTCCAGGATCTGATTAGGAGCTCCACAATCACATAAGGGGGATGCTTTAACCTTTCATCTATGGAGAAGGTGGCATCATTTACTATGACCAGTTCTGAGGCGGTTGATGGTTGTCCACTTTTTGCGAGGAAGGTTTGATCCTCCAGGTTTTATTCTGAGGTCCTCTGTAAGGAATCCATCCCGTATGCTGCAGTTCTTCCAAGCATTTCGCCATCAGTCATCAAGGCTGAGAGGAGATCACTGAAGGGCTTCGGCAGTGGTCTAAAGTGACCTTCTAGATTTGAGACGGGTTGGTGCTAGATTGTTCAAATCGACCTGGAGCAGCATGTCTTTGCTGGTGTAGTGGTTGTATTGGCTGCAGAATGAATATTTATGGACTAGGTGTGGTGGTGCGATGTTTGCAAGCACGGGCAGCCAAGGTGTTGGTGTCGATAAAAGTGTGCCAGGGATAATTCTCATAGTAGAATTCAGCTGGACATCAACGGATTTGACATGCTGACTTGATAGCCATGCTGGAGAGCAGTACTCCGCTGTAGAGTACACCAGGGCGAGTGCTGCCGTACGGAGGGTTTGAATGTCTGCTCCCAATGTGGATCCAGCGAGTTTCTGGACCAAGTTGACCATAGTCTTTAGATTCTTCCCAAGCTCCTGGAGATGTTGTGTGTATGACAGGGTGCAATTTAGCATGACTCCTAAGTAGGAGGGCTTTTTGGCATGGCTTACCTCTGCACCGCAGAAGGACACTTTCAAAGCTTGGTTTGCTTGATGGGTGTTGAGGTGGAATGTCGAGGGTACGGTCTTTTGCGTTTTTGGCCAAAGTCGCCATTGGCAGTTTTGTGGTCAAACTTGGAGTGGGCCTTGAATCCACGATCTTCTGGCTCAGCTGTGAGAGTGCTACTACTGAGCCAAGCTGACACTTAAGTGGAAAGGTACTGTGAACACTCAGGCACAGTAACCTAATCAGCACCTAGACTATTTGTGGAACACCAGTTCATTGTTATTTAGAGATGTAGGGACAGAGCCAGTACAAGCTGATGACGTACCTATTTATATCAATAAGTCTACAAACCAAACCAAATTACTTTACACTACATTTTGGCATTATTTACTACTGTTCTGAGTTTTGATTCCTCAAGAAAGAACAAACTTGCTTTTATATAGCACCTGTCATGTCCTCAAGATTTAACAGCACAGCAGTCAAGTTGCATACAACATGGTCCCAAAAACAGCAAATGAAAGACCAGATAATCTGCTTTGTCGTACTCCCTCAAGCTGAGTGATATGCTTAAGGTCTGGAGTGGGACATAAACTCAATACTTTTTGATTATGAGATGAGAGCAAGAAAAAAGACTTGCATTTATATAACTCCTTTCACAACCTCAGAATGTCCCAAAGCCCAGCCAATGAAGTACTTTTGAAGAGTAGCCTCTATTGCAATGAAGGATAATGTGGCAGCCAAATTGCATATAGCAAGCTCCCTCAAACAGCAATGAAATATTACCATTGAGCCAAGCTGAGACTCCATTTTCCCTTATTCACAGTTAAGTGTCACATGTTAGCAGTGATTTTGAAGGAGTGATGTGTAAACATACCTCACAACTTCATTCATTAAAACTTGTGAATGATTCAAACCCAAAAAGCTTCATTGTAAATGACAATAAAACCTAGACTATGCTATTTTGGGACAATTTATCACTCAATAACTATGCTGGCCTTTCTTAAACTATATAAACACTGCCACAAGTCACTGATGCACTCTTATATTACATTAATAAAATTTTTATAACAGTCAGGAAATGCATTTGCAGTTTGTCTGGTGTAACAATTAGATTAGCAGGAAATGAGTGTCTGGCAGTCAGCCATGCTTGTTATTTACAGGCTGGCACAAACAAATGGCAAAAACACTGGTCACTTAATGGATATGTTTCTAGGACATGAAGCATCCATTAATAAAAGGAGCTGTTTGAGACTTCACTCTCACATACAACAGGGATCACAGACTTTCCATCAGCAAACTAATAGCTAAAAGAACAACCAGACATCTTTGAGGAATCACTTTCTACCACAGGGATCACTCAATACAGAAACTTCTGAGGAATCACTCTTCACACAGGAATCATCCTCAGTACACAAACCTCTGAGGAATCACTCTCCACACAGGAGTCACTCTCCTTTTACAAACCTTTGAGGGATCACTCGTCATACAGAAACCTTTGAGGAATTACTCTGCTTACAAGGGTCACTCTCAATACAGAAACCTCTGAGGGCACACTCTCTACCATAGGGATCACTCAATATACATGCTCTGAGGGATTTGTTTCCAGTCAGGATCTGGATTTTTCTATATCTATCATTTTGTATCTATTCGGTGCAGTGTCTATTCCTGTACACAATATAGACAACAGTGAGTGTCAATCTGTATAGTACATACTGCCAGTGTCTGTGAGATCAGATTTCTCTTCATCAGTCATCCAATGTCTGTATTTTTCAGTATTTATTGACTTACTAGCACATTGTGTTCTGTGTATTAATAAAAACATGTTTTGTGCAATGTTTTCTTTTGTGTTGTCTTTCAGAAATTAGGATGGGGATCCTTGAAAACATGTCAATATTTGTAAAGAATTCCTGGCAATGTGTTAATATTTGCCCATGCAGAAATGTTTGAACCTCACTACATCAACCAATTTATTTACAATAAAGTCTAATTTTATGGACAAGCTGCCTCTTCATCAAGAGTCCAGTTCAACTTTTCACAGTATCTCTTTATTAAGGAATGATAACAAGCCATGAATTATTTTTAAAGGAAGAGTGAAAATTTAAAATAATGTAATTTTAAATTATTATAATGCAGTGAAAATGTCAGATAATCATTGAACTGATTAGGCAACACAGGTCTCTGGTTAGTTGAACATATTCTGTGATGTTTGACATGTTTTTGTTTGTTTTCATATCAACTACACAGATTTAAAACATAACTTTAAAACATCAAAGGAAGGAATCACATGTCTAGAGTTAAAGGATTCCTAATGTAGGAAAATTTTATTTGTGTATCCTGACCTGTTTGTTGCAATTTGCTTTCATTAGGCCAATAGTACATTACTGACCTAAAGAAAAGAAAGACTTGCATTTTGTTTTATATATATATATATATATCAGACAAGTCTTTTAGAAATGTCTTGAGGTGCTTCACATTGCTGAATTACTTTGAAGTGCAGTGACTGTTACGTAGGCATAACAACGGTCTAGATCACTGACGAGGCCATTTCCAACCATTTCCTTGAATCCCTCACCACCCAAAAACCCCCATCCCTTTCCAACCCCAATTCCTTTTGTGCCTGTTCCTAGAAAATACTCTCTCTGAATCTGCTTACAACTGTACTTTCAAACACCCAACTGCCTAGCCTTTGGCCTTCAATTTGCCACAATAGCTTTTAGCTGTTCATATGCGCAACAACTCTCTCACTTCATCTCTTGACATCTCTGTTCCCAGACAAATGTTTGCTGTCTTTCATCTCAGAAGTTCATTCCAAGTGGTGAACCACCTTTGTGTGAGGAATGTTCTAGATTTGGCTTTCATCAGTTTGAGGTTATGGCTTTTGGGTTAATTCAACGCCTCGATTTTAAAATTCTTATCCTTGTTTTCAAGTACCTCCATGGCCTCGCCCGTCCCTATCTCTGTGACCTCCTCCAGTCCTACAACATTCCAAGATCCATGGGATCCTCCAATTCTGGCTTCTTGCGTATCCTTGATTTTGATCACTCCACGATTGATGGCGGCCTTCAGCTCTGGAATTCTCTCCCTCAACCTTGTGCCTCTCTACCCTACTTTAAGATGCTTCTTAAAACTTACCTCTTTGACTGAACTTTTGGTCACCTGTCCTAATAACCCCTTTTGTGGCTCAGAGTCAAATCTTGTTTGATTATGCGTCTGTGAAGTGACTTGGGGCATTTTATTATGTTAAAGGCACTATATAAATAAAAGCTGTTGTTGTTGTTGTAGAAATGTTCCAGATTGACATTTTCTATATTGCTTACTTTCTTGCTTACCCCTAAGGTCACCTGACAGGGTTGAAAAGCTTAAAGTTGCCATCCTTCCTCATAGCTCAATCCTCGGAGAGTAGATATCAATCTGTGCACTAACTCCAGGGTTTGGCTGTTTCCCTTCTATTTTGGCAACCACAACTGGACATAATATTTAAGATGTGGTTTTCAAAGGAACTGAAATGTACTTGTAACACTTGTTAATTATGAGTATCATACCGAACACACATAACACCCTTTCACTCCACAGATTACTTTGGATTTCATCATTGCACAAATGACTTTGTCTGACTGTCTCTTAACGATGATGCATTTACTTACTGTGCTGCCACCAATGGCAGTGTTGTAAAGTAAATGAGACAGTGAGAGCCCCCTGAAGAGTTAGTTTTAACTGGTGTGCCTGGCGGTAGCTGCACCTTGGTGGCAAATAGAATGCTACCTCTGAAGACACTGGTAATCATTTTTTCTGAGATCATCCACACAGACCAGCGATGCAGTTTTCCACCTGTTGGTTCTTATAGACTTTCCCCATCAGGTCTGGCAGCCAGAATATAGTCACCAATCAGAATTTTCAAACAACTGTATCTCCTCAAACTTGCACATGTGCACTTGTTTTTCTGTTATGGAATCTGCCTTACAATATAAATGGAGCAGATTTCACAGCATCCAGGACCTCAGGCCACAGTCTAGAACTTCCTCTTCAAGTGGTTCACAAATATAAACATTAGCACCATTTGCAATAAAAATGTGGCTCCGTGCATTTTAATAAAGTTCAGTTCTGTGGTTCTATCCGATGCCACTTCTGTGTTTACTCCAACGCTGATAACTGTGGAATTTTAGCAATAATGGTGGTGGGTTCCAAGCAACGGCATCAACGAGAGGCTGTTCTGCAGCAAATCCATGACCTTGTCCACAAAACAAAGCACAATTCTTTTAAGTTTCAAACATGCCTAATGAGTCTTAAGCAAACAAATTGTAGTCCTATTGTCCGGATAGAGGAGAACTATTTTTTCATAATTATCCCCTTTATCACGGCTGACCAGTCCGTTCACTGCAGAGGGTTTAACTATGCTGGTCTGCCACACCAAGCACAATGGACAAAATGAGATAACAGCTGACTGAGGATGTTGTGAAAATGAATTAATGCATTTTATCATTAGCTCTCTGGCGAACAAAAGGGGGATTTGCCAATGCACTGTGAATGGAATGACGAAGCATAGAATAGGAAACCGTTTAACCAGCAGTTATCCCTTGCATTTGAAGGCATCCTCGGCCAATCCAGGAAACAATGATGCATTTGTCTTTCAGAGTATTAAGAGTGTGGGGACAAGTGACCAGGACTGACGTCTCTGTCAATGAAAACGTGAAATGGGCTATTTACTGTCGGCACATGCTGCTGTTTTTTCTGCTGCGTAAGTAAATCAGTCTTTAAGTGGTGTTTACTGTGTGGAGGCTTAACTATCTTAAATGCATATTGACATCCGTGCAAGTACCAGTGACCCGTGTCAATACTAAACACTATTCAGCAAGGTAAGCTCAAAACCTTCACTGCATATGAATGAGGGTGGGGTTATGGTGTAAATGTTTTGTGACACAACAACTATAGCAAAAAAAAACAGAACAGTGATAGAGTTGTGGGCTCAAAGCTCACTGCAGAACTTGAGCACATAACCTAGGCTGAAACTACAGAGATGCTGCATTGTCAGAGGTGCTGTCCATTAGATGAGACATTAACTGAGGACTTGCTTGCCTGTTCTGGTGGTTGAGATGGATATTAAAAATCTCGCAGCACTAAGCGAAGAAGAACGGAATTCTCCTGGGTCATGGGAAAACCCTGGATATTGTGGTGGGAGGACTGTAGGATGTTTCTGGATTGATGAGCTATAGTGGGTGAATGACCTTCTTCATCTGGAATTTCTTCACCCTGGGGGTTGTGGGGGTCTGGAACTCATTGGCTGAAAGGATGGTAGGGGCAGAAACCCTCACCACATTTAAAAAGTCTTGGATGGACACTTGAAGTGCTGTAACCTGCAGGGCTATGGACCTAGAGCTGGAAAGTGAGATTAGGCTGGATAACCTCTTGTTGGCCGCATGGACACAATGGGTCGAAATGGCTCCTTCCATGCTGTAAATTTCTATGATTCTATGATATATCATTGATTTGATCAAGAAAGGATATACTTGCTTTGGAGGCAGTTCAGAGAAGGTTCACTAGGTTGATTCCGGGAATAAGGGGGTTGACTTATGAGGAAAGGTTGAGTAGGTTGGGCCTCTACTCATTGGAATTCAGAAGAATGAGAGGTGAACTTATCGAAATGTATAAGATTATGAGGGGGCTTGACAAGGTGGATCCAGAGAGGACATTTCCACTGATGAGGGAGACTAGAACTACAGGACATGATCTTAGGATAAGGGGCCGCCCATTTAAAACTGAGATAAGGAGAAATTTCTTCTCTCAGAGGGTTACAAATCTGTGGAATTCACTGCCTCAGAGAGCTGTGGAAGCCGGGACATTGAATAAATTTAAGACAGAAATAGACAGTTTCTTAAACGATAAGGGGATAAGAGATTATGGGGAGCGGGCGGGGAAGTGGAGCTGAGTCCATGATCAGATCAGCCATGATCTTATTGAATGGCGGAGCAGGCTTGAGGGGCCGTATGGCCTACTCCTGTTCCTATTTCTTATGTTCTTATGTTCTTATGTTAACACCATAGATTGACTCTTAAGGTGCAATTGCAGCAGTGATTATGCAATACTATAAAATTGTTGGCCACTCTGCAGGTTGAGAGTTAAGAAATAAAGGATAGAATGAGATATTTCTAATGCTACTTATTTGTGTCTAGTTTTAGAAACTTACACAACATTACTTGTGTAGATGCCATGTTTAGAAAAGACTAAGGCTGTCCATGAGTTAAACAAGACAAATAAATGTTTCTCCATTAAAACTTCATGCAAAACATTATTTTGGAGGGGGCTGGGGGGGATGGGGGTAGGGGGAGCTGGATTCTTCTCCTTTTCTCCATTCCTCCTCTCTATTTAGAGTTGATTCTATTTGGAGTACATTTTCATAGGCTGCCGTCACTTTCCCCGTATCTTGGTCCAGTAGCTATTCTTAATTTCTGAACCCAAACAGTAAATGCAAGTAAGCTATTTGACTGGGGCAACAACAAAGATGAGCCCTGTATTGTCCTCATCCAACATCCACCAAGTTTATTTTCCACCAGAGGTCATTTGATGCAAATCAGGAACCCAGGATTGCTGAGGACAATTAACTAATATATACCAGAAAATATGGAAAGAGAAAGAACCATTTGATCCGGCTGAATTTTCAGGTGGTTTGCGACCAGGTTTTTGCTGCGTTTTGACCCTCTGCAGCGAAAACCCGGTCCCAAAGCCCGGGCGGCATCCTCGGCTCCTTGTTTGCGGCAGCGATGGGAGGTACCACTGGGGAAAAGTGCATCAGATATGTAGCGACGCGGATTGCGTTACCGTCCAAGTTTCGGCACTCTCCCGAGCCGTACGCCACGCCCAGAGGTAAAACCTGTCGGTGCAGCCCCGCCAGCAGCGGTAAGTAGGAAAACCTGCAAAAAAAGTAAGTTAAAATTTTTATTTTTTAATTTTTTTGCAGCGATTAGTTAGTTAAGGGTCTTGGTAATGTTTTTGGAATGTTTTTTTGAATTTTCTTTTTGTTTTCCCCCCTCCCAAACCATCTCTCGCAGCGCTCCCGGCCCCACACTAAATCTGGCGAAACTCGCGTTTTTGTGCCGCGAATGCTCGTGTAACGCCTCCCTCCTGGCGCAGACACCAAGTGCTGAAAGTTCAGCCTGAAAACAGTAGCGCAGCGAAAACGGTAATTTTCACGTTTCGCTACTGTTTTCGCCGAAAAACTCCAAAAGGCGAAAATCCGGCCAATTGAGCCCACCCTTTCTGACCAACCCTATACAATTTGTACTTTCATGGATTCTCCATCAATTGATTTCTTCTCCTGAGAGGTGATGAATAACAGAAAAATTGCAAGAGGACAAAACTCTGAAATGTTACTCTGATCCCTGAGAAAAAAAAATCCAGGATAACAATCTTTGCTGTGTGTGGCCTGTTTATTTTAATGCGCGGTACTTTTAAATTTTATGCACACCTGCTCAGTATCTTAGAAGGATTTCTTTTTGACCTTCTTTGACATTACAAAGGCCTTTGACACTGTCAACTATGAGGGATTATGGAGCGTCCTCCTCCGTTTTGGCTGCCCTCAAAAGTTTGTCACCATCCTCTGTCTGCTCCATGATGACATGCAAGCCATGATCCTGAGCAATGGATCCACCACAGACCCAGTCCACATCCGGACCGGGCTCAAGCAGGGCTGCATCATCACACCAACGCCCTTTTCGATCTTCCTTGCTGCAATGCTACATCTCACCCTTAGCAAGCTCTCCCCTGGAGTGGAGCTAAATTATAGAACAGATGGGAATCTGATCAACCTCTGCCGCCTCCAGGCCAGATCCAAGTTTGTCCCATCCTCTGTCATTGAACTACAATACGTAGACGACGCTTGCGTCTGCACACACTCAGAGGCCGAACTCCAAACCATCGACAACACCTTCACCGAGGCATAGGAGAGCATGGGCTTTATGCTAAACATCCGTAAGACAAATGTCCTCTACCAACCTGATCCCGCCACACAGCACTGCCCCCTGATTATCAAAATCCACGATGAGGCCTTGGACAATGTGGACCATTTTCCATACTTCGGGAGCCTACTGTCAGCAAGAGCAGACATTGACGACGAGGTCCAACACTGCTTTCAGTGTGCCAATGCAGCCTTTGGTCACCAGAGGAAGAGAGTGTTTGAACACCAAGACCTCAAATCCGGCACCAAGCTCATGGTCTACAAGGCAGTAGTGATACCCGCCTTCCTATATGGCTCAGAGACACCTACACCTACAGTAGACACCTCAAAGTGCTAGAGAAGTATCACCAGCGCTGCCTCCGCAAGATCCTGCAAATCCATTGGCAGGACAGACGCACCAACGTCAGTGGTCTCGCTTAGGCCAACATCCCCAGCAACGGAGCATTGACCACGCTCGATCAGCTCCGTTCGGCGGGCCACATCATCTGCATGCCCGACACGAGACTCCCAAAGCAAGCGCTCTATGCGGAGCTTCGACACGGCAAGCGAGCCCCAAGTGGGCAGAGGAAACGCTTCTAGGACAGCCTCAAAGCCTCCTTGACAAAGTGCAACATCCCCACCGACTCCTGGGAATCCCTGGCCCAAGACTGCCTTAAGTGGAGGAAGAGCATCCGGAAGGGCGCTGAGCACCTCGAGTCCCATTGCCAAGAACAAGCAGAAGCCAAGCGTAGACAGCGGAAGGAGTGTGTGTCAACCCAGGCTCCCCGACCACCCTTTCCTTCAACCACTGTCTGCCCCACCTGTGACAGAGACTGTAGGTCCTGCATTGGACTCTTCAGTCACCTGAGAACTCACTTTTAGAGTGGAATCAAGTCATCCTCGACTCCGAGGGACTGCCTATGATGATGATGGTCTTGTGAACGACCTGTGCGTTACCTTCCAGATTGGTGCGTGGCCATGCATACATGTGTGCAGCTTAGAGGGAAAATTGATAATAATCTAACATTACCGTTTATTTTGCTCATCACTGACTGTTGCATTCCCAACTCTAACATTTCCTTGGTTCTAGCAGAACAACAACCAGTCTTCCACAGATCATTTACTTCAATACTTATCCTGAACTCTTCAATCCTGTTTTTAAACCAAATGTTTATCCAGCTTATTTGTAAATTAGTTCATTGGCATAACTGCTTTTGATGGGAGTCCATTCCACATTTTCTGTAAAGGTAAAGGCTTCTGAATTGATAGAAAACATTGCCAGGCCACAAAAGAGCCACCTCTTTTCATGTGATCACGGTCCAGATTAAATAACCAGTGTCAATTAACATAATCCACACTTTTTAAAGACTGGAGTCACCCATTCCCCAGTTCTCCTTTTCTCCAATGAAAGCAAGTTCAATTCTATGAACTTCTCATAATACAAGATTTTCATGGCTAAGTTTCACAAATTGTATGAAAGTACTGTAGGGTCTACAAACCTCTGTGACCCTGTTTCCAATAGGATCATGGCATTCAAAGCTCTGTGCCAATGATCCTGATAGGATCCTGGCATTCAAAGCTGTGTGCCAGGAGCACAAATTTGTGGATTCTACCAATTAATTCTCAGAATCATCATTACTTTTTCTTGGGTTCCATCCAATACACATTTGGAATATTTGGGGTAATTTTCTCTCTATTGTACTTCTGACAGGGAGTCTCATCTCTCGGCAATCCATATTGGAAAGTTGGACATGTGCTGCACATGATTTTCATTTGCCGATAGCACAAAATCAGAACGCTATCCATATTATGTGGAATTTTATGAATCTTACGGTATAATTTCTATTAGGCAAAGTTCAGGTTTGAACACTTAATGCACTAATACTACCTTCTTGTTGCTACTATTTTGAAGCAGACATTAACCCTACAAGTTAATACCTGCCAAAAATAATGCATGGGCGAATGTAATGTGTGCATTAAGTGTTCATTCCTGAACTTAGCCAATTGGAAAATATCTCCTACCTTTGAAGATAGGGGCCTAGACTTTGTACTCTCTCCATACCAGTTTTTGGCAGAGCGGAGTTGGGCAGGGGGGTGAAAAATGCTCAGGGATGCACGCTGTTATGCCCCAACCTTTTTGTGCCTTCCCCCAATTTCCCAGTGCCCGGGCTGGGTGGTAGTATACCCATTCCCCAGTGAATGCTAATTGGGGAAATACACTTCCAACACATCTCCCATAATTTGTGAGTTGTTGCTGTTAGAATTCTGGAAGCCTGGGCCTAACATGACCTCCCTTGCAACTTGCACTCAAAGTAGGGGTGATGGGTGAATGGGATTTCTAAGATTTCTAAGATTGGAAGAAGGGAGCCCTGAAATGTATTTTTGGCAGCCATGGCTCAAGTGCTCATAGCAAGTGACCTCTGGTGTCCCCCAAGGATCTATCCTTGGTCCCCTCCTATTTCTCATCTTCATGCTGCCACTCGGCAACATCATCCAGAAACACAGTGTCTGTTTCCACATGTAGGCTGATGACACCCAGCTCTACCTCATCACCACCTTTCTTGACCCATTCACTGTTTCTAAATTATCACACTGCTTCTCTGACATCCAGTATTGGATGAGCAGAAATTTTCTTCAACTAAATATTGGGAAGATTAAATCCATTGGGGGGGGGGGGATTTTCCGGAGGGTCAACCGGCAGGATCGGTGGTGGGTCAGGTGGGAAATTTGATTTTTTTTGACAGCGGGTCAACCCACTGCAACGCGTCTTTCCCACAGGCACGTGTGTGATCTCCGATCCGACCCGACCCACAGAGACGGGCGACCCAATTAAACCAATTATTGCGTTGTTCACAGACCCTTAATGATGCTTTTAAACTTACCTTTGCACTTTAACTGCTCACCCACGGGGTCCACACTGCTTAGGGACCACGTCTGTGAATCTAAGGCGGGAGATGGATGGCCATTGCTTGAGCTGATTCAAGTAAAGGCTCCCACCTGACAGATCATTACTTTCCTCAGCCACAAGATGTTTCTCAGTCCATTTCCAGCACAGATTCTGCAGGCTTTTCACTTTCCACTCTCTATCTACTCTTACCTGATTGGAAGAACTCCCTCACCATTGATAGAATGCTTCTGTCATTTGTACTTCACCTGCCATCTATTCCATCAACATGGATGCCCTGTCTCACCTTGGTCCTCAGAATCCGACCACCATCAGCCTCAACACCAATAGCACCAGGCACACCAGCAGCACCAACAACAACACCAACTTTCTCCGTAATCACCTGATGCTGCACAGGACAGAGGGCATTAGCACCTGACCACATTGCTGTCCGGGAGGCCAGGGATGGCCTCAACATGGTCAGATTTGCTTCATTGACGCTGTACACCATGACTGTCACTGATGTGCCAGGTTGGCACCACCCCATACCAACACTATAAAAGCATCCCTACAATGTCTAAGTCATTCCTTTCATACTCACCATCATTGTGGGGGTTACTGTTACGTCTCACCATTCATTGCAACTCACTAAGCCACTTCTAAAGATACACACAAATCTGTCCAAAAATGGAAAGTGTTGAAAATAAAGGTTTCAATGTTTGACTGCACATTACGAACATAAGAACATAAGAAATAGAAGCTGGAGTAGGTCATTTGGCCCTTCAAGCTTGCTCCACCAATCAACATGATCATGGCAGATCTTCTACCTCAACTCCACCCTCCTGCACTATCCCCATATCCCTTCAGTCCCAAGAATATACTCAATGACTCTCTGGGGTAGAGAATTCCGAAAATGCACAACTCTGAGTGAAGAAATGTCTCCTCATCTCAGTGCTAAATGGCCAACCCTTTATTCTGAGACTGTGATCCTGTATTCTAGATTCCCCAGCTAGGGGAAACATTTTCTCAGCTTTAACCCTGTCAAGCCTCTTCAGAATTTTATATGTTTCAATTAGATCATCTCTCATTCTTCTAAACTCTAGGGAATATAGGCCTAGTCTATTCAATCTCTGCTCATAGGTCAATCCCCTCATCCCAGGAATCAGTCTTGTGAACCCTCGTTGCAATCCCTCTAAGTCAAGTATGTCTTTCCTACGGTAACGAGACCAGAACTGTGTACAGTACTCCATGTGTGGCCTCACATAATTGTAGTAAGATTTCTTTACTCATACTCTAATCACTTTGTAACAAACGCTAACATTCAATTTGCTTTCCTAATTGCTTGATGTACCTATATGTTAACTTTCTGTGATTCATGTACAAGGACACTCAGATCCCTCTGAATGCAAGCATTTCCCAGTCTCTTACCATTCAAAAAATATTCTGCTTTTTTGTTTTTCCTACCAAAGTGGATAACTTCACATTTTCCCACATTGTATTCCATTTGCCATTTTCCTGCCCACTCAGTCAACCTGCCTATATTTCTCTGAAGCCTCTTTGCATACTCCTCACAGCTTACTTAACCAGCTAACTTTGTATCATCAGCAAACTTGGATATGTTACACTCAGTCCCTTCATCTAAGTTATTAATCTAGATTGTAAATAGCTCTGGTACCCCACTAGTTACAACCTGCCAATCTGAAAAAGTCCTTTTATTCCTACTCTCTGTTTTCTAGAGGTATATAAAAAGGAAGAGAGTAGCTAAAGTAAATGTTGGCCCCTTAGAGGATGAGACTGGGAAATTAATAATGAGAAACAGGGAAATGGCAGAGACTTTGAAAATATATTTTGTATCGGTCTTCACAGTAGAAGACACTAAGAACATCCCAGTAATATATGATCAAGGGGCTATAGGCAGGGGGCAACTTAAAACAATCACTATCACTAAAGAAAATGTACTCAGTAAAATAATGGGACTAAAGGTGGACAAGTCCCCTGGACCTGATGGCCTGCATCCAAGGGTCTTAAAAGAAGTGGCTGCAGAGATAGTGGATGCATTGGTTGTAATCTACCAAAATTCCCTGGATTCTGAGAGGTCCCAGTGGATTGGAAAACCACAAATGTAATGCCCCTATTTAAAAAAGGAGGGAGAAAGAAAGCAGGAAACTATAGACCAGTTAACCTAACATCTGTCATTTGGAAAATGCTGGAGACCATTATTAAGGAAGCAGTAGCAGGACATTTGGAAAAGCACAATATCATCAAGCAGAGTCAGCATGGTTTTATGAAAGGGAAATTATGTTTGACAAATTTGCTGGAGTTCTTTGAGGATGTAACAAGCAGGGTGGATAAGTGGGAACCAGTGGATGTAATATATTTGGATTTCCAGAATGCATTCGATAAGGTGCCACATAAAATGTTACTGCACAAGATAAGAGCTCATGGGGTTGGGGGTAATATATTAGCATGGTTAGAGGATTGGCTAATTAACAGAAAACAGAGAGTCGGGATAAATGGATCATTTTCCGGTTGGCACACGGCAACTAGTGGGGTGCCACAGGGATCGGTGCTGGGGCCTCAACTATTTACAATCTATATTGATAACTTGGATGAAAGGACCGAGTGTAATGTAGTCAAATTTGCTGATGATACAAAGATGAGTGGGAAAGCAAGTTGTGAAGAGGACGCAAATAATCTGCAAAGGGGTATAGATAAGCTAAGTGAATGGGTAAACATTTGGCAGATGGGTTATAATGTGGGAAAGTGTGAGGTTATCCACTTTGACAGGAAAAATTAAGAAGCAAATTATTATTATTTAAATGGAAAGAGATTACAAAATGCTGCAGTACAGAGCGACCTGGGGGTCCTTGTGCATGAAACACAACACGTTAGTATGCAGGTACAGCAAGTAATCAGGAAGACAAATAGAATGTTGGCTTTTATTAAAAAGGGGATGGAGTATAAAAGCAAGGGAGTCCAGTACAACTGTACAGGGTATTGGTGAGACCATACCTAGAGTGCTGCATACAGTTTTGGTCTCCTTATTTGAGGAGGGACATACTTGCATTGGAGGCAGTTCAGAGAAGGTTCACTAGGTTGATTCCTGAGATGAAGGGGTTGACTTATGAAGAAAGGTTGAGCAGATTGGGCCTATACTCATTGGAGTTTAGAAGAATGAGAGGTGATCTTATTGAAACATTTAAGATAATGAGGGGGCCCGACAAGGTAGATGCAGAGAGGATGTTTCCACTCATGGGGGAATCTCGAACTAGGGGGCATAGTTTAAGAATAAGGAACCACCTATTTAGAACTGCGATGAGGAGGAATTTCTTCTCACAGAGGGTCATAAATCTGTGGAATTCTCTGCCCCAGAGAGCTGTGGAGGCTGGGTAATTGAATATATTTAAGGTGGAGATAGCCTGATTTTTGAACAATAAAGAGAGTGAAGGGTTATGGGGAACGAGCAGGGAAGTGAAGCTGAGCCCAAGATCAGATCAGCCATGATCTTATTAAATGGCGGAGCCGGCTCGAGGGGCCAAATGGCCTACTCCTGCTCTTATTTCTTATGTTCTTATGTTCTTATGTTCCTATGTTCTGTCCATTAACCAATCCTCAATCCATGCTAATATATTAGCTCCAATCCCAAGTCCTAATTTTGTGTAATAACCTCTTGTGTGGCACCTTATCGAATGCTTTTTGAAAATCCAAATACACTACATCAACTGGTTCCCCCTTATCCAGCCTACTAGTTAAATCTTCAAAAAAACTCTAATAGATTTGTCAACCATAATTTCCCTTTCATAAAACCATGTTGACTCTGCCTAATCATATTATGATTTTCTAAGTGCCCTGTTATCACGTCCTTAATAATAGATTCTAGCATTTTGCCTACTGCTGATGTCAGGCTACCTGGCCTATAGTTCCCTGTTTATTCTCTTCCTCCTTTCTTAAATATTATGTTTGCTGTCTTCCAATCCTTGGTGACTGTTCCAGAATCTAGGAATATCACTGGCATCAGGCGGTGGTACTGCCTGATGGGAAATTTGGTTCTGCTTTTCAAGGGTGCAAAGAATTGCCACCTTGTCGACTCTGGCCATGGAAATCCTGACGTCAGTATGCATGCAATGCCTCATTGGCACTGGTCTTGCCAATTCACTTTTGACGCCTCACTTACTGGCTGGCGGGGAACATGCCACAAAAAGTTGGCGTTCACAAGTCAAGGTAACGATTCTGGGGCGGTATTTAAAGGGAGTTGTAGCCGGGCCACAGACGTCACGGTCCTTGCTGCGTTCGCTCCTCACAGAGTGCGTAGGTATTGGTGTGCTGCGACTATTCAGCTTCACATCTAGCATTTTGCAAACATTGGTGGGTTTCAGGTTGGATACATTGGCATCTAGCACATCGTGGTGAACTTCTGCAACTTAATGGGGGCAGTGATGGCGCACCATGTCGTCCTGTCGCGACGACTTCAAAGGCACCGGCTACAGAAACGACTTCAGGCCAATGTGAGTCCACACCAGAGGAGAGGCCCCAGACATCGGGGCAGGAGGTCGTACAGATGCAGGGTTTATCGTGCGCATTACTCTTACGTTGCTATGTCCGAGGAGCAATGCATAAGAAGGCTGTGGTTCCACAAGGAGGTGGTCACCGTGCTCTGCCACCTCCTGCAGACAGACCTCGAAACTGACAATGAGGAGGAGGACCTCACTGTCAGTGGCAGTGAAAGTGACTGTAGCCCTCAACTTCTATGCTACCGGCTCCTTCCAGTATCCTGCCGGCGATAGATGCAACAGCTCGCAGTTTGCAGTACATTGCTGAATTCGCCAGGTGACTGACATTCTCTACAGCCGACACATGGACTACATAAAGTTCAGCATGTCCAGGCAGAGCCAGGATGAGCGCTCTCTTGGTTTCACCATTATAGCAGGCTTCCCCATGATTCAGGGGGCATTGATTGTATGCATATGACATTGCAAGCCCCTTCTCACAACAGAGAGGTGTTTTGGAATCGAAAGGGCTATAACTCCCTCAACGTTCAGATGATCCTCGCTGTCAATGCCCGATATCCTGGCAGCTGCCACAATGCCGTCATCCTGTGGGAGAGAAGTGTGCCACGACTGTTCCAGCCACCGCATGAAGGGCGTGGCTGGCTCCTGGGCGACAAAGGATATGGTCATGCCACATGACTGATGATACCCCTCCACAATCCCACTATCCCTGCCAACTAGCACTACAACAGCAGCCATACCGCACCCAGGATCATTATAGAGCAAACTATCGGGTTTCTGAAGCAGTGTTTCTGCTACCTTGATAGACTGTGAATGTTCACATTGTGTGCGACACGCTGCACAACGTAACCATCATGAGGGGCCAGCCATTACCAGCAGGGATGGATGATTCACCTCAGGAGGATGACAATGAGGAGGAAGACGAGGAGCTTTATCCATGGCGGAGGCAGCCTGGCACTGCTGTGGCTGCAAGGGCTGCTCGTCAGAGACTCATCGCGCACCGATTCCAGTGAATGATGCGAGATGTGCCGAATGTCCAGCCTATTCACCTGGCAATCTGCTGAAGACATCGCACTCCACTCGCCAAGTATATAAATGGCAAGACAAGAACGTGACAAATCAAAATAATTTTTATTTGCAACAAAAACCATAGTGTGCTGTAAAGAAGCAGAAAAGGATGCCATCATCCTTAGCAAATAATAATGGAAACAAGACACCATGAAATATTCTCACCCACATCCACGTGCTACTATTTACATGAGTTCATATTCGAGCAAGGTCACCATCTCTGGCCACTGTCACACACATCTTTAGTGGGTCTTTCTGAGTGCTTTCCCACCTCTTCCCTTCTCCACCCTCCCACGCCTACTGCTCCTCCTCAATGGGGTATCAGTGCCTGCAGCAAGGCTGGTAGATGGTTACTCTGTTGGCCTAGCAGGATGTTCCCCACCAACTCCGGCCCAGGAAAGCCATGGCTGCGGACTGCATCACCTCAGCATGGGCGGCTGTTCTCTGTGGTGGATGGGTTGCAGGGAGCGGCACAGGCAAGGGCGGAGTGATGTTGCCCTGAGAGAGGACATCATGTTTCAACAGGCCCGACATGCTGCCATTCCCCCGGGGCAGAGCCTCATCATCTGGAGCAATCTGGGTGAGCACAGATTGTTGCCGTGCTTCGGCAACAATAGGTCCCTATTGAAGTGATGGGGCCCCAGACAGGGTGGCAGTGATCAGTGCCTGCGTGGCATCAGGTTGGTGCTGCATAAGCACAGACTGTGTCAGTAGCACACCACACAGCTGATTGATGCCACCACGCACTGACCACATGACAGTCTGCAGGCCTACCATAGCATCGGCCTGGTGCTCAATGGATACTGCCATGTCAGCCATAGCCCATGTCACCATGCCTGGAACCCCATGGTCATTTGTCACATAGAAACATAGAAAACAAAGAAAATAGGTGCAGGAGTAGGCCATTCGGCCCTTCTAGCCTGCACCGCCATTCAATGAGTTTATGGCTGAACATGCAACTTCAGTACCCCATTCCTGCTTTCTCACCATACCCCTTGATCCCCCTAGTAGTAAGGACTTCATCTAACTCCTTTTTGAATATATTTAGTGAATTGGCCTCAACAACTTTCTGTGGTAGAGAATTCCACAGGTTCACCACTCTCTGGGTGAAGAAGTTTCTCCTCATCTCGCTCCTAAATGGCTTACCCCTTATCCTTAGACTGTGTCCCCTGGTTCTGGACTTCCCCAACATTAGGAACATTCTTCCTGCATCTAACCTGTCTAACCCCGTCAGAATTTTAAACGTTTCTATGAGGTCCCCTCTCATTCTTCTGAACTCCAGTGAATACAAGCCCAGTTGATCCAGTCTTTCTTGATAGGTCAGTCCCGCCATCCCGGGAATCAGTCTGGTGAACCTTCGCTGCACTCCCTCAATAGCAAGAATGTCCTTCCTCAGGTTAGGAGACCAAAACTGTACACAGTACTCCAGGTGTGGCCTCACCAAGGCCCTGTACAACTGTAGCAACACCTCCCTGCCCCTGTACTCAAATCCCCTCGCTATGAAGGCCAACATGCCATTTGCTTTCTTAACTGCCTGCTGTACCTGCATGCCAATCTTCAATGACTGATGTACCATGACATCCAGGTCTCTTTGCACCTCCCCTTTTCCTAATCTGTCACCATTCAGATAATAGTCTGTCTCTCTGTTTTTACCACCAAAGTGGATAACCTCACATTTATCCACATTATACTTCATCTGCCATGCATTTGCCCACTCACCTAACCTATCCAAGTCGCTCTGCAGCCTCGTAGCATCCTCCTCGCAGCTCACACTGCCACCCAACTTAGTGTCATCCGCAAATTTAGAGATACTACATTTAATCCCCTAGTCTAAATCATTAATGTACAGTGTAAACAGCTGGGGCCCCAGCACAGAACCTTGCGGTACCCCGTTAGTCACTGCCTGCCATTCTGAAAAGTACCCATTTACTCCTACTCTTTGCTTCCTGTCTGACAACCAGTTCTCAATCCATGTCAGCACACTACCCCCAATCCCATGTGCTTTAACTTTGCACATTAATCTCTTGTGTGGGACCTTGTCGAAAGCCTTCTGAAAGTCCAAATATACCACATCAACTGGTTCTCCCTTGTCCACTCCACTGGAAACATCCTCAAAAAATTCCAGAAGATTTGTCAAGCATGATTTCCCTTTCACAAATCCATGCTGACTTGGACCTATCATGTCACCTCTTTCCAAATGCACTGCTATGACATCCTTAATAATTGATTCTATCATTTTACCCACTACCAATGTCAGGCTGACTGGTCTATAATTCCCTGTTATCTCTCTCCCTCCTTTTTTAAAAAGTGGGGTTACATTGGCTACCCTCCACTCCATAAGAACTGATCCAGAGTCAATGGAATGTTGGAAAATGACTGTCAATGCATCCATTATTTCCAAGGCCACCTCCTTAAGTACTCTGGGATGCAGTCCTTCAGACCCTGGGGATTTATCGGCCTTCAATCCCATCATTTTCCCCAACACAATTTCCCGATTAATAAGGATTTCCCTCAGTTCCTCCTCTTTACTAGACCCTCCGACCCCTTTTATATCCGGAAGGTTGTTTGTGTCCTCCTTAGTGAATACCGAACCAAAGTACTTGTTCAATTGGTCCGCCATTTCTTTGTTTCCCGTTATGACTTCCCCTGATTCTGACTGCAGGGGACCTACGTTTGTCTTTACTAACCTTTTTCTCTTTACATATCGATAGAAACTTTTTCAATCCGTCTTAATGTTCCCTGCAAGCTTCTTCTCATACTCCATTTTCCCTGCCCTAATCAAACCCTTTGTCCTCCTCTGCTGAGTTCTAAATTTCTCCCAGTCCCCGGGTTCGCTGCTATTTCTGGCCAATTTGTATGCCACTTCCTTGGCTTTAATACTATCCCTGATTTCCCTTGATAGCCACGGTTGAGCCACCTTCCCTTTTTTATTTTTACGCCAGACAGGAATGTACAATTGTTGTAGTTCATCCATGCGGTCTCTAAATGTCTGCCATTGCCCATCCACAGTCAACCCCTTAAGTATCATTCGCCAATCTATCCTAGCCAATTCATGCCTCATACCTTCAAAGTTACCCTTCTTTAAGTTCTGGACCATGGTCTCTGAATTAACTGTTTCATTCTCCATCCTAATGCAGAATTCCACCATATTATGGTCACTCTTTCCCAAGGGGCCTCACACAACGAGATTGCTAATTAATCCTCTCTCATTACACAACACCCAGGCTAAGATGGCCTCCCCCTTAGTTGGTTCCTCGACATATTGGTCTAAAAAACCATCCCTTATGCACTCCAGGAAATCCTCCTCCACCGTATTGCTTCCAGTTTGGTTAACCCAATCTATGTGCATATTAAAGTAACCCATTATAACTGCTGCACCTTTATTGCATGCACTCCTAATTTCATGTTTTATGCCCTCCCCAACATCACTACTACTGTTTGGAGGTCTGTACACAACTCCCACTAACGTTTTTTGCCCTTTGGTGTTCTGCAGCTCTACCCATATAGATTCCACATCATCCAAGCTAATGTCCTTCCGAACTATTGCCTTAATTTCCTCCTAAACCAGCAATGCTACCCCACCTCCTTTTCCTTTTATTCTATCTTTCCTGAATGTTGAATACCCCTGGATGTTGAGTTCCCAGCCCTGATCATCCTGGAGCCACGTCTCCGTAATCCCATCCATTGGTATCTACCAAGGATAGACTCGACGTGTTGCTGAGAGGCACGTGCAATAATTGAGGTGGACTCCTCCATCCTCACAGCTAGTGCATCAAGACTGTCGGGCACCCTGGGCAATGCACCCAGCAGATCGCTGTGCATCTGTAATGATTGTCTTGCAACATCCTCTAATTCGGGCACCTCATCAGAGTGCTGCTGAGCATCACTCAGGCGCACACTCATCCTCCGGGGAGCTGGCCCCCTGCTTTCCCCTCCCCCGTGGCATTGCTGTAGGCCATGGGTCCTGGATAATCACCCACCTCCATCTCCCCGACCACGTCTTCCACCAAAAAGCTGCTGGCCATGCTGTCTGAGGCCACTGTCACATCCAGAGAGCTGTCCTCCGCCTCCACCTCCTCTCTACCATCACCCACAGTCGAAGGCTGACATGCAGGCCCCAGGCCATCTGAGTCATCATCTGAAAGCACAAAGCCAGAGAAGAGTGGTTACCTACAGGGGAGGGGGCCAGGACTGGGAAAGGCGTTCGGAAATGCCAGTCTCATGGAAAGCGGTGAAGGATTGTGGTGTCAGGGCTAAGTGGCCTGCTGGAGGCTGCAAAGGAACTCAACATACCGTCACTGTTCCGCGGGGGTTTGGCCTGACCCTCTGCTACCGCACCCACTTGTGCGCCCATCAGGGCCGAGATGCGTTGCTCCAACGCAGTTGTGGGTTGCAGATCAGGGTCCCCTCCTCCGGTCCACATCTGTTCCCTTCCATTGTGTGCAAGCTTGGCCTGCAAGATTAAAGAGAACGTCAGAGTTAGTGGCCTTCTATCTGTCTGTCCGAAGTGCCTTACATAGTTCAGATCGTTAATGTATGAGAGTCTTTAAAGGTCGATGTAACTTCCATTAGCTGCGAGTACTTGTGGCAATGCTTGAATGAGGGGTCGAGGACCTAATGGTAATGGTAAGGATAACATCTTCCAGATGCACATGAAGACTGAGGAGCTAACAAGATGAGCGGTGGGTCTCCACAACAGAGGAGGAAGGTTAAGAGCGCATAGAGGCCCTTGGAGTGGGTGAGGCTGCAAATGCAAACCTTGCATCAGGTCTCACCCACATAGAGCATGGGATCAGACACATTCACATTGAGGAGAGCACAGTGAGCTCAGAGCATGGCATGCTCAGGTTAATGTTTAAGATACCCTCATCACCCACATCATGCTGCTCCACTTCTTGTGACATTGGGTCGCTGTCCTGGGCACCGTGTTACTCACTGGGACTCTTTCTGTGACTTCCCCCATAGCCTTCGAAATGTCTGGGGCTGTGACTTCCTGCAAGCCTCCGTCCTCAGTAATTCTCGCTGCCTTTCCAGGGCATCAAGCAGTGCATCGACGGCGGGGTCCAAGAAGTGGTGAGTACGCTGGTGAGCTGCTGCTGCATCTGCCATCTTCACCCCGTGAGTGAGTGCGTAGGAAGGGAAGATATGCATGAGGTGGTGCCATGTCCAATCACCACCTCAATTGCATCCAGGAGGCGGCAGTATGTCTGTGGCGCAGTTACAAATGATGATTGCCGTCTGGATGTTGCCGCCTCACTTGCCGCCCCACTTACTGCTGTTTACCGCCTCCAGAGTAGCGTGCAATGCCTGATTTAACGTTGCAATCCCCTCTTCAGACGCAAAACTGAATTCCAGTGGCGGTAAAATCTCCATTCAGACGGCGACACCATCTCCAAAACGGCCGTACCGAATTTTGAACCCTATGTCTTTATTTATATTGATTTCTTTAAGTTCCTTATTCTCTCTAGACCCTTAGTCCCATTATTTTTGGAATGCTTTTTGTGTCTTCTACCATGAAGACAGATACAAAGTATTTGTTCAATGTCTCTGCCATTTCCTTATTGCCCATTATAATTTCTCCTGTCTCTGCCTCTAATGGGCCCATGTTTAATTTCACTATTCTCTTCCTATTTACATACCCATAGAAACATTTACAATCTGTTTTTATGTTTCTTGCTAATATACTCTCATATTCTATTTTTCTCTTTTATTATCAATTTCTTGGTCCTCCTTTGCTGAATTCTGAAATCCTCCCAATTGTCAGGTTTACTGCTCTTTTTGCCAACATTATAAACCTCTTCCTTTGATCTAATACTATGTTTAACTTCTTTTGTTAGCCACAGTTGGACCACTTTTCCTGTGGGATTTCTGTGTCTTATAAGAATGTATATTTGTTGTAAATTATGTATTAATTCTTTAAATGCTAGCCATTGCTTGTCTACTGTCATATCTTTTAATGTAGTTTCCCAATCTACCTTAGCCAACTCGACCCTCATATCTACTTAGTTTGCATTGCTTAGATTTAAGACACTAATTTTGAACTTAACTAAATCACTTTCAAACGCAATATAAAATTCTATCATATTGTGGTCACTCTTCCCTAAAGGCCCCTTTCTCATTGCACTATATAAGGTCCAAAATAGCCTGTTCCCTAGTTAGTTCCTTAACATATCGATCTAGAAAACAATCTTATTCCATGAACTCGTCCACCACATTTGGTTTGCCCAGTGTATATGTAGATTACAGTCCCCCATGATTACCGTATTACGCTTGTTACATGCACCTCTAATTTTTTGATTTATACTCTGCCCTACATTACAACTACTGTTTGGTGGCCGATAAACAACTCCCACCAATGTTTTCTGCTCCTTGCTGTTTCTTAGCTTCACCAAACTGATTCTACTTCTTGATTTTCGGAGCAAAGATCCTTCCTCTCTACTGTCTTCATCCTATCCTTTATTATCACGGCTACTCCTCCTCCTTTTCCAATTTTCCTATCTCTTCTAAAAGTTAAGTATCCTGGAATATTTAGTTCCCAACTATAGTCACTTTGCAACCACATCTCCGTAATGACTATTTGATTAAACCGATTCATTTCTATCTGCGCTATTAATTCATCAATTTTTCTGCGAATGTTTCACGCTTTCAAATATAGTGTCATTAGCTTTGACTTTTTCAATTTTTTCCTTATATCACCTTAGTCACTGATGCCATCTTGCTTTTGTTCTCACCCTTTCCTTCAATCCCATTGGATTATTCAGTCACCTAAGAACTCACTTTATGAGTGGAAGCAAGTCATCCTCGACTCCGAGGGACTGCATATAATGATGATGAGCACATAGTGGCAAGGATATCCTGCTGCAGCTCCTGACAGACCGCATTGCGGCACTGGAGCTGCACATGGATTCACTCTGGAGCATCCGCGATGCTAAGGATGCCATGAATAGCACGTTTAGTGAGCTGGTCATACCGCAGGTAAAGGTTACACAGACAGATAGGGGATGGGTAACCAATAGGAAGAGCAGTGGAAGGAAGGTAGTGCAGAGGTCCCAGGTGGTCAAACCCCTCCAAAACAGATATACTGCTTTGGGTATTGTTGGGGGGGATGACTCATCAGGGGAGGACAGCAGCAGCCAAGTCCATGGCACCGTGGATGGCTCTGCTGCACAGGAGGGCAGGAAAAAGAGTGGGAGAGCTATAGTGGTAGGGGATTCTATTGTAAGGGGAATAGATAGATGTTTCTGTGGCCACAATCGAGACTCCAGGATGGTATGTTGCCTCCCTGGTGCAAGGGTCAAGGATGTCTTGGAGCAGTTGCAGGACATTTTGGAGGGGGAGGGTGACTAAGCCAGTTGTCATGGTGCATATAGGTACCAACGATATAGGTACAAAATGGGATGAGGTCCTACAAGCTGAATTTAGGGAGCTAGGAATTAAATTAAAAAGTAGGACCTCAAAGGTAGTAATCTCAGGATTGCTACCAGTGCCACGTGCTAGTCAGAGTAGGAATCGCAGGAGAGCTCAGATGAATATGTGGCTTGACGAGTGGTGCAGAAGGGAGGGATTCAAATTCCTGGGACATTGGAACCGGTTCTGGGAGAGGTGGGACCAGTACAAACCGGACGGTCTGCACCTGGGCAGGACCGGAACCAATGTCCTAGGGGGAGTGTTTGTTAGTGCTGTTGGGGAGGGGTAAAACTAATATGACAGGGGTGTGGGAACCTATGCAGGGAGACAGAGGGAAGTAGAATGGGGGCAGAAGCAAAAGATAGAAAGAAGAAAAGTAAAAGTGGAGGGCAGAGAAACCCAAGGCAAAAATCAAAAAGGGCCACATTACAGCAAAATTCTCCAAAGGGGCAAAGTGTGTTAAAAAGATAAGCCTGAAGGCTTTGTGCCTCAATGCGAGGAGTATTCGTAATAAGGTGGCCAAATCAACTGCACAGGCAGCAATTAATGAATATGATAAAATTGGCATCACGGAGACATGTCTCCAGGGTGACCAAGGCTGGGAACTCAACATCCAGGGGTATTCAACATTCAGAAAGGATAGACAGAAAGGAAAAGGAGGTGGTGTGGCGTTGCTTGTTAAAGAGGAAATTAATGCAATCGTAAGGAAGGACATTAGCTTGGATAATGTGGAATCTATGGATGGAGCTGCGGAATACCAAAGGGTAGAAAACACTAGTGGGAGTACCAAACAGTAGTAGTGAGGTTGGGGACAGCATCAAACAAGAAATTAGGGATGCATGCAATAAACGTACAGCAGTTATCATGGGCGACTTTAATCTGCATATAGATTGGGCTAACCAAACTGGTAGCAATACATTGGAGGAAGATTTCCTGGAGTGTATTAGGGATGGTTTTCTGGACCAATATGTCGAGGAACCAACTAGAGGGCTGGCCATCCTAGACTTCGTGATGTGTAATGAGAAAGGACTAATTAGCAATCTTGTTGTGCGAGGCCCCTTGGGGAAGAGTGACCATAATATGGTAGTATTCTTCATTAAGATGGAGAGTGACACAGTTAATTCAGAGACTAGGGTCCTGAACTTACGGAAAGGTAACTTCGATGGTATGAGACATGAATTGGCTAGAATAGACTGGCAAATGATACTTAAAGGGTTGACGGTGGATCGGCAATGGCAAACATTTAAAGATCACATGGATGAACTTCAACAACTGTACATCCCTGTCTGGAGTAAAAATAAAACGGGGAAGGTGGCTCAACCGTGGCTAACAAGGGAAATTAAAGATAGTGTTAAATCCAAGGAAGAGGCATATAAATTGACCAGAAAAAGCAGCAAACCTGAGGACTGGGAGAAATTTAGAATTCAGCAGAGGAAGACAAAGAGTTTAATTTGGCGGGTGAAATATAGTATGAGAGGAAGCTTGCCAGGAACATAAAAACTGACTGCAAAAGCTTCTATAGATATGAGAAGAGAAAAAGATTAGTGAAGACAAACATAGGTCCTTTGCAGTCAGATTCAGGTGAATTTATACTGGGAAACAAAAAAATGCCAGACCAGTTGAACAATTACTTTGGTTCTGTCTTCACTAAGGAAGACACAAATAACCTTCCGGAAATACTAAGGGACCGAGGGTCTAATGACAAGGAGGAACTGAAGGAAATCCTTGTTAGGCGGGAAATTGTGTTAGGGAAATTGATGGGATTGAAGGCCGATAAATCCCCGGGGCCTGAAAGTCTGCATCCCAGAGTGCTTAAGGAAATGGCCCTAGAAATAGTGGATGCATTGGTGATCATTTTCCAACAGTCTATTGACTCTGGATCAGTTCCTCTGGACTGGAGGGTAGCTAATGTAACACCACTTTTTAAAAAAGGAGGGAGAGAGAAACTGGGTAATTATAGACCGATTAGCCTGACATCAGTAGTGGGGAAAATGTTGGAATCAATTATTAAAGATGAACTAGCAGCGCATTTGGAAAGCAGTGACAGGATTGGTCCAAGTCAGCATGGATTTATGAAGGGGAAATCATGCTTGACTAATCTTCTGGAATTTTTTGAGGATGTAACTAGTAGAATGGACAAGGGAGAACCAGTGGATGTGGTGTATTTGGACTTTCAAAAGGATTTTGACAAGGTCCCACACAAGAGATTGGGTTGCAAAATTAAAGCGCATGGTATTGGGGGTAATGTACTGACGTGGATAGAGAACTGGTTGGCAGGCAGAAAGCAGAGAGTCGGGATAAATGGGTCCTTTTCAAAATGGCAGGCAGTGACTAGTGGAGTGCCGCAGGGCTTAGTGCGAGGACCCCAGTTATTTACAGTATACATTAATGATTTGGATGAAGGAATTGAGTGTAATATCTCCCAGTTTGCAGATGACACTAAGCTGGGTGGCGGTGTGAGCTGTGAGGGGGACGCTAAGAGGCTGCAGGGTGACTTGGACAGGTTAGGTGAGTGGGCAAATGCATGGCAGATGCAGTATAATGTGGATAAATGTGAGGTTATCCACTTTGGGAGTAAAAACACGAAGGCAGAATATTATCTGAATGGCGGCAGATTAGGAAAAGGGGAGGTGCAACAAGACCTGGGTGTCATGGTACATCAGTCATTGAAAGTTGACATGCAGGTTCAGCAAGCGGTGAAGAAAGAAAATGGTATGTTGGCCTTCATAGCTAGGGGATTTGAGTATAGGAGCAGGGAGGTCTTAGTACAGTTGTATAGGGCCTTGGTGAGGCCTCACCTGGAATATTGTGTTCAATTTTGGTCTCCTAATCTGAGGAAGGATGTTCTTGCTATTGAGGGAGTGCAGCGAAGATTCACCAGACTGATTCCTGGGATGGCAGGACTGACATAGAGGAGAGACTGGATCGACTGGGCCTTTATTCACTGGAGTTTAGAAAGATGAGAGGGGATCTCATAGAAACATATAATATTTTGACGGGACTGGACAGGTTAGATGCAGGAAGAATGTTCCCGATGTTGGGGAAGTCCAGAACCAGGGGACACAGTCTAAGGATAAGGACTAGGCCATTTAGGACTGAGATGAGGAGAAACTTCTTCACTCAGAGAGTTGTTAACCTGTGGAATTCCCTGCTGCAGAGATACGTTGAGGCCAGTTCATTGGATATATTCAAGAGGGAGTTAGATATGGCCCTTACGGCTAAAGGGATCAAGTTGTATGGAGAGAAAGCAGGAAAGGGGTACTGGGGTGAATGATCAGCCATGATCTTATTGAATGGTGGTGCAGGCTTGAAGGGCCGAATGGACTACTCCTGCACCTAGTTTCTATGTTTCTATGTGTCACTGTATGCGGTTGTAGATGAGTGGCAGTGTAATGCAGCACCAGATCACCATGCTGTGTGTGTGTGTGTGTGTGTGAGAGAGAGAGAGAACACGAGAGTGAGACAGAAGAATTAAGTGGAAAGAGAAAATGAATACAAAATGTTAATTATCCTGCTGTGTTCCCTCCAATGTCGTCATCTCAAATCTAAAAGTTTTATTTAAATGAGGCTCGATCATTAAATTGTTTGGGTCTCCCATCAATGTCGTTAACCAAGTGGAGTGCTTAACCCACTCAATATGCACCAGAGACGAAAATCGATCCAGTGAGCAAAACATACCATAAATTGTGCATTTCCATTCTTCTCCTAAATGCAGCGTGGACATATTTCACACTATAAACCAGTAGTTCCATCATTTGGAGGCGTGGTGCTTCAACAGCAGCTGCTTACATCTCTACAAACCAATTCTGGAAGGTATTGAACCCTAATGCCTTCCAGTAGCAGTTGCTTTCAGTCTTGCTGTTGTTGGACATTTGCCTTTAGCAATATGGAAGACCCTACCTAGAAAAGTTGGTGTCATGTCAGCCATTTTGATCTTCTAGACATCCAAGTACAATGCCACATACCAGACCTGCTCATTAATAAAAGTTTAATCTAGGGCTTTACATAAGGAGCTTTGCAAAAGTTGCCCTTCCAGGGTATTCAGTGGCATGTTTATGTACTTCATTATAAACAAGCTTTCAGTATTATAAAACTTAGTAACCCGATGATATCATTTATGCCAGAAAAACCTATCACATCACAAACACATTGTTGCATTGCTTGCTGACTGTGCCATCATGATGAAAATGATGTATGATTCTACTTAGCTGCTTTGTAATACAACAATGATTCCCCTTTAACAAGACAGTGGCTCACTGTAGCATCAGCTTAGGAACCGTACAGAATTTACTGTAATGACACAAGAGGAGTTTATTTAAAGAACTTTGCATTGGCTTTAAACGGGTTTTTAATTTCTACGTCTAATTTGAACCATATTTTTGGTGAATTCCAACACTGGTCCTTGCATGATGATTTGTTGCCCGTCTGATCACAATGCAACTCCAGACTTTTTGGAACAGATGAAGCTCTGGCTTTATGTCTGTTCCAAAGGATCTGTCATTGTAAGAGGAGTGATTCCATCCATGTATCCTGGCTATCTCTGATGTGTTGTAATAAACAGTGCTTCAACAGAGAGTTCAATATAAAGGCATGAACAGCATGCAGCTACCTATACATCTCCCAACCAGATAAATTAATAAGGGATCAAGGGCTGTGCTTTCAGATCACAGGCACAACTAAACTTGTCACATTTATACATGAAAAGTATGGTTAATGCACTGACTACAACAAAGTTCAAATATACAATAGGGTTTTACATCTTAGAATGTGGTTTAGCAGTGAGTTTCCTCCAATGCCTATAATGTGAAAAATAATTTCAGAAATAGGATTTTTAATGGTGCATTTGGGTGTTCTCTAATTCTTTGTCTGACTGTTTGAGTGAATAAATAGCAAATTCAGTGCATTATTTACATGCTCACTCATCACTGCACAGCAAGTCACTCATTCACTCAAATATGCATTCAATCACTCACTCACAAATATACATTCACTCACTCACATGCACATATCAACAGCTTTCATTTATATAGCATCTTTAACTTAGAAAAATGTCCCAAAGCACTTCACAGAGACATCAGGAAAATGGACACCAAGCCAAAGACCCAGGACTGCATTTTGTGGGGGTCAGCAGGTGAGATCGGTGGTGAGTCAGGTGGAAAAGTGTATTTTCCCCCCCAGTGGGTTGGGACCCCACTGTGAACCCGCTGCTACGCGCCTTTACCAAATGTCAGATCTGTCAGTGCTGAGCAGACCTGACACAGTGCAACCACTTAACAATTTTTTTCCCAGCTTTTTGGCTTTGACAGATCGCTCACCAGTTTCCCACTGTGCCTAGATCTCGTCTGTGGAACTGAGGTAGGAGATCAGTGGCCATAGAATCAGCTGATGAATTGACAGCTTCAAATGTCAAGTCAAAGCTCCCGGCTGATTAAGAAATGTTCCCTTAACAACTAGCTGCTCTAAAGTGTATTTCCACTACAAATTCAGAATACTGCATGTCTTTACACAAATCTCTATCCAGTCTGACCTCATTACCTCTCTCACCATTGACAGATCGCTTCTGTCACCTCTACTTCACCTGCTATCTATTCCATCAGTATGGGTGCCCTTGAACCTCTCTCACCCTGGTCATCAGAATCCTACCATGATCAACCCCAATACCAGCAGCACCAAACATACCAGCATACCCAGGCACACCAGCAGCAACAACGACAAGTGGAGCTGAGGCCAAGGTCAGACCAGCCATGATCTTATTGAATGGCAGAGCAGGCTCAAGGGGCCAGATGCTCTTAATTCTTGTGATCTTTGTGTTTATGATCAATCTTCTCTGCAATCAACTGATGCTGCACAGGACACAGGGCACCTATGCACATTGCTGCCCGGGAGGCCAGGGATGGCCTCACCATGACCAGATTTACTTCATTTGACACTGTACACCCTGGCTGTCACATGATGCCACAGGTTGGCACCACACCACACCAAGCATCCCATAAAGCATCCCTACAATGTCCAACCATTCCTTTCATACTCATCACCATTGCAGGGGTTACACCATTCATTGCAACTCACTAAGCCAAAGGTGCACACAAATCTGTCCAACAATACAAAGTGTTGAACATAAAGGTTTCAATGTTTGACACAGCATGAACAGAAACTTTACATGAACATTGCATAAAATACCCAAGTGCCTACCCTTGTGTATTGTTACAGGTTGAGCATCCGAAATCTGGAGTTCTGAAATTCGGAGATATTTTTAAACCGATACCCGCTGCGAGTTGGGCTGAGGGAGAGGGAAAAACACCCCCCAAAAAATTTCAAAAAACCGCCGCCGACACTGCCAAACCCAGAATCGCCAACCCCCTCCCATCCCACCCCCCGCCCCCACCGCCGACAACCCCCGCCGACCCGCTCCACTGACCAGCTCTGTGCCGCCGCCCCCCCCCCCGTTGCGCTGACCCCACCCCGCTCCGCCGACCCGCTCCGTCGCCGACTCTCCCCCGTTCCGCTGCTGAACCCCCCCATTCCACCGCCCACTCCGCCGACCCGCCCTGCTCCGCCGGCCCACTTTGCTGCCAATTCCCCCTGCTCCGCCGACCCATTCTGTGCCACTGATCCCCCCCACCTCGCTCTGCCGTCGACCTCACCTCCTTACCTTGGCCCAGGCATTTCCAGCGTCGGGACGGCAGAAAGACGTTCCGAAATCCAGAAATACTCAAAATCCGGAACAGTCTTGGTCCCGAGGTTTCCAGATTTCAGACACTCTACCTGTAGTTGGTATGATTGGACAAGGATGAGGGAGAGTGTGAGAGGTGGCTAGTGGGATGGGGATGTGATAATGTAAATAGAAAGAGAGGGATGAGTGGAGGTGCAAGGTATGTTGGTGTGAGTAAAGATGTGCAGGACTCGGGTAGGGAAGGCAGAGTGATGGGGATGTGATGAGAGCCACAGCAGGATGAAGTTGAGTGTGGCTTTGTACTAATGTTTCGTGATCTACTGAGATCATTGAAATGTTTGCGGCACTGCAGCGAGGTCCTCCTAAACACATCCCTGCATGGGCCCTCCTCTGTAATGTGCAACCAGACTGCATAGATCTTCTAGGAAGGTATCTTCCACCCATGGGAAGGAAGAGGACCTCCCTGCATGCTGTAACTCAATCTATAAGCAGATGGAGGGAGTCATGGGAGAGCCTGGGTGGAGCCGTGCACCTTTGTGAAGTGATTGTCAACATTTGCAGCACCTCAATGCTGTAGAACACTGATAACACAAATGTCAAAATAAATTTTACCATGGTCCCTTTCAGGAAACCGGCTGATGATGCGTCATCAAATGACATTACCAGACCCAATTCCTCCAATTGGCCGGGCAATTCACTGGGCAAGCTTAACAAGCCCAATCAGGAGGAATTCATTTCACAGAAAAGGATGGAGCCAGCAGTGGGGTCAGAACTAGTACCCGACATCACCTGCCCGGGACCTGGCAAGGTTCATAAAATCCAGCCCAGAGAGATTCGGAGGGCTGACCAAAAGCTTAGTCAAGTAGGTGGGTTTTAAGGAGGCGATTAGAGGGGGAGGGAGGTGGAGTAGTGAAGAGGTTTACGGAGAGAATTGCAGAGAATGGAGCCTAGGCAGCTGAACGAACAGCTAATAATGGATTGGTGACGGTGGGTGCATTAGCAGCTGGTGTTAAAGTGTTAATATACAGAGTCTGGGATGGAGAGGGAGTTATAGAGAGAGGATGGGGTGACGACATGGTGGGATATAAACCCAATGATAAGAATTTTAATTTGAGGTGAACTGGAAGCCAAAGTAGGTCACAAAGGGTGAGTGTGATGGGCAAGCTGAACTTGATGCAGGATAGGACACCATCAGCAGAGTTTTGCGTGAGTCTTAATATTATTTCAGGGGACAGGTCAGAGGTGGTAAAATATCTCAACCTGCAGACATTCAGACTCTTTAAAGATTCATGCAGTGATTAAATGCTTTCACTTACCATCCAAGGGAATATAACAAATTTTAAACATAGTAGCATAACTTACTGCTGGTGGGAACTTCATCACACAATTGTAAATTGGCACTTTTCAAAGCTACTACCTCACTATGATACTTTATACATGCTAATGAATGGGATTCGGCAATCAAAATGGTACTGAGAAGGACACAGAGATGTTCACCTTTCACAGAATTTGAATTGTTTGTTTTAGGCAAATAGTTTGAAAAATATAAAAAAACAAAAAAGACAAAAGGTCATTGAATGAAACTTTCATTCTGTTTCTCTCCCCACAGGTGCTGCCTGAATTGCTGAGTATTTCCAGCATTTTCTGTCTTCATTATAAAGTATAAAGTTGTTCATCACATTGCTGTCAATGCTACATATTCAAGAAGACAAAGTTGCCAAACTCTTGGATACACAAGTTACAATGCTGAACAAAGACAAGCACTGGAAGAAGCCAAGAATTCTGAGAATTAAGGTATGTCCTTTGGTATGCATAATCCTTCAACTATACTTGATTCAATTCAATTTCAGTAATCTAGAAAACATATAGATTTTTTCTGATGAGACGTTAAACCGAGGGCCCATCTGACCTCCCAACTGAGTGTAAAATATCCCATGGCAGTAATCAAAGAAGATCAGGGGAGTTCCTCCTATGTCTCAGTGAACATTTATCTCTCAACCAGCACCACGAAAATTGATTATCTGGTCATTGATTTAATTGCTGTTTGTGAGACCTTGCTGTACGCAAACAGGCTGCTGCATTTATCTACATTGCAACAGTAATACTTTATTGGCTGTGAAGCACTGTGGAACAACCTGCTAGTGCAAGGCGCTATATAAATACAAGTTATTTTTTTCTTTCTTTCTATATTTCTCACTGGAGATGTGTGAAAAGGGCAGTGGTACTGAGAAGCCAACAAGTCTCTACTCGGAGGTAAAGGACTACAACAATGCCTGAGATGTAGGGGCTTACATTACTTGTGATAAACTGTAATTTAAACTCCAAACATGTGGTACATGCCATTGAATATTACAGCTGCCAGATTACATCAACTACACACTGCAACTCTGAGCTGGACTGCAGAGAACTTGACACCGAGAGACAATCAGGAGAAGAGAATATTCCTGGAGCACTGATAAAGAACATTGTATATTTTATTCATCAGTGTCATAAAAAATGAATTAGCAGACAACGTTCCACTGAATGGGAGTTACTGTTATTTAGTGCTGCTTTCATAGTATATACTGTTGGTTTATGAACAGGCCAATAGGGAGAATGAAGGACAAATTCAGGACGCCAAGACCAGGCAGCATTTATGAATGCTTATGCACTATACAAATTAGATACAACTTTGTGAATCTAAAAATAATATAGGTCAATGGAATATGTACAGAGGAGTCCCTCTCCAGACAGATGCAGATGCGTGACTCTGGAGAATCTTTGGAAAATCCCAATAGGATCCTGAACTGGCCAATATTTAGGAACTGAAGAACAAACACCAGATTAACATCTAGTTCTTCTACAATCTGATGGAGATGTCAAAATGTTGTACAAGCTTTTGTGTGAGTGTGGTGTTTTTTATATGAAGCAGATTAACTGGCCATATATCTCACTTGTTGTTTGTGGGACCTTGCTGTGTACAAAATTGCTGCTGTGTTTGCCAACAAAACAAGAGTGACTACATTTCAAAAAGTAATGTATTGATTGCAAAGTGCATTGAGACATCCTGAAGATATGAAAGGTGCTCTATAAATGCAAGTTCTTTCTATCAATTAAATGTACACGTAACATTGATTAGAACTGTTTTGTCTGTTTAGAATAAATAACAGACATGACTGCACATGGATAAATCATCTTGATTTGATTTGATCTATTGGTCCATTATTTGCTGTCTAACTAATGATGAGGGTATTTATGCGCAAATGCTACAGCAACTTCAGGCAAGATAAATGATTCCAAAAGTTGCTGTCCAAGATGCACCACTCCACTGTTAGCTTCATGAAAATGGCCTCTTGGATCTGGCTCATCATTGAAATGCATTGAACGGTGTGAACTTGCTGTATTTGCATGATAGAAATGTAGCAAACTCGCCATAGAAAGTTAGGTCTTGTCTATTTCAGTCTAAGTACCCTTTTAATGCACGATAAGGGTTAATTACTTCCAGTCAACCTCTCTGGCACTGAAAATTAACTATTACAAGCGCGGAGTCTCATGCCTTCATGTTTGGATTATTGTTGCAGATTTTAAAGATGTAATATTTAAATGTTTAAATTTTTTTTTAAACTTTTCCTGTCTGTCTCTTTTTTCCTCGCTCTCTTAATCCAGACGTTCTTTCCCTGTCTGTAATTCTCTTTCTGTACCTGATTTACACTAATTCTGCCCTCTTGAGCATCCCTGATTATAATCGCTCAACCATTGATGGCCGTGCCTTCTGTTACCTGGGACCTAAGCTCGGGAACTCCCTGCCTAAACCTCTCTGTCTCTCTACCTCTCTTTCCTCCTTCAAGATGCTCCTTAAAGCATACCTCTTTGACTAAGCTTTTGTTCACCTGCACTAATTTCTACTTATGTGGCTCGGTGTCAAATTTTTTATCTCATAATACTCCTCTGAAGAGCCTCAGGATGTTTCACTACGTTAAAGATGCTATATAAATACAAGTTGTTGAATTGTTGAATTGACCCATTCTAATTTACACTTCCTTCTCAGTCCTTGTGCTGCCAATTTCACAATTCTTCAATCTGGTTGCTTAAGGAGATACACAGTTAATTGCCCTGTTTACTCAGGTTCCGGATGCCTGGTTTCCCTCTCTGTGAAATTATCATCTCGCTCTTGCAGCAAGTTGCCACGCAAATTTTTTTAAAGTCCTAAACATGTAAGGTCAAGTCTAACTAATGGCAGATGTGGTGAGATGCCCTGCCACAGCAAATAATGACCCATTGTGTTTTCATTGGTAGCGAATGTATGAATTTATAATCTTCATCTATCAAAAGCTGTGGCTGCAGTGTTTTCTCTGTGATCACACTCAAACTGATTTATATTTGTGGAATAGATCCAAAGCCAGCAAACTGGATTTGTCTTTGAAAGTATAGCTTTTAATATAGACATCAGTGTGAAAATGGCTATCCTCACCAATAAACTCAAAACCTTCCTTAACACTCAACAGTTGCCTTGGGGGTACCCATAGTGACCACAAGTGAAAATAAAATGCTGATGTGTCTCCTAACCATCCCAATCCATCCAAATGGATCTGTAGCCTCTGTTGCTGTCAGATCATTTTTTGGTCCCATCTGTCAATCATTTGTGTACAGTGGGATACTCTGCTGCTGATTCTACACCATTATAACCACAAAAAACTACAAAAGTAACACTGCTACTCTATAGTACAAGGAGTGTGAGGCTTTTTTATTGAACGCAAATTTCCATTGGCTCAGTGTCTGAATTTCACGTTGGAGCCTCTGCAAAGAAAGCTCAGTGTTCTCTTTTTAAAATGTTTTATTATTTGACATTTTTGCTCTTTTACCTTCATCACAAAGCAAAACCTTTGGCACAACTCAAATGATCAGAATACACTATACACATAAAGCAATGACTGCAGATTGTCAAGACAGTCTCAGCCAAATAGGTCATACATTACTCAGTGTCCGTCTGTATATCCTGTAATGCACAAGCTGGTCCGGTGCCAGTCTGTAATGAGGCCTGTATGTCCAATAATACAGAAACTGATATGGTGCCAGTTTGTAATGAGGCCTATACATCCTGTAATACAGAAGCTGATCTAGTGTCAGTTTATAATGAAGCTTGTTTGTAAGGTGATGTATTCACAATGTATGCTAATTGTCCTAAAACATCTGACACCATTACACCAGTGATCAAGATACCAGAGTACATTATTGATGCAAATTGTAGAATTTTATTTAGACTACTACCGAGGTAACAATGCAGTGACAGTATTAACTGGAGACACCTACGATGAGCTTTAGTATAGTTTAACATTCTTATTACTGAGGTTTTATATTGTATTTTATTGGAATTCTCATTAATGAAGCTCTTATATATCTGAGGGCTGAGTAGATCTCATTAAAAGGTTCTGTCTTATAATGGATTTAGTTCCCATTGACAAGATTGTTATATGCAAGACTGGCATAATCACGCATCATCTTGTTTGCAGTTTTTGCCTTTGGATAAATACAATATCTGGGTCTGGACTATTGTCCTTGCAGAATGTTATTAGAACATTCTGTTTTGATGTATTTGGAAAGAGGAGAACAGCGTGCCAGTCAATGTGATCTGACCTCTGACCTGTTGACCAGCATGCATTCTCCATTTCATTATCTCATTTGTCAATACTCTGGAAATGTCCAATCAGCAAGCTAACATCCTTTCTAAATATGATACCTTGCTATTTAAAGGGTTTATTAAAGATTAAAGACCCTTTATTTGGTGCAAATAGTTTTTGCTGCAGATGGAAAATGTGGCCTGGAATTAAACACCACGTGGCTCTTTATTGAATTAGGTGTTAAAATATGATGGATTTTATGTAGAAGAGGGAACAGGATGGTGGTTACTCTGGCCATAACAGCATAGGAAAAGGGGCTGAGGATCCAGTATCTTTAAGATAAGGGAAAAGCTTCCAGAACCCAAACCTTCTTCCGTGTCCAGAACTGAAGTTGGTCTCAGCAGATAAAGAATCTTCATGTAACTGTTCAAATATTAGTCCCCTGTTGGCTCAATGTGTTACTTCAACAATATTGACCAGGAGGTTCTAGGTTCAATCCCTCATCTGGGCTAACTTTGCTCTTTGTGGCTTGCTCTGTGCAAATTGGCGGCCACATTTCCCTACATTACAACATCACTTCAAAGGTACTTTATTGGCTGTGAAGCACTTTGGAACATCATGCAAGGTGCTATATAAATGCAAGTTCTGACTTTCTATCATTTACAAAAACTCAACAATACTGTTTACCTGGCATTATTGGACTGGCAATACAGTCCTGGCAGAGTGTGGTCAGGACTGCAGCGAATTGAGCACCAATCACACCTGTGCCAAACTGAGCTGTCCTGATATGATAATGCAAGGTAAGTTAATTTAACTATTTTAATGGTCCACGCGGTACGTAGCGAATGATGCACTGTGAGCACCACAGAGAGCAGGGCTGGAATGTTGCATGCCAGAAGGCTTAAAGGGCTGGACTTAAATAACTTTGCTGGATGTCGCCATTGAAGACTGAAGAAACTACAGCAATAATGAAATGTGGCCCTATATTAGGGAAAGACCCAACCATCAGCAAGATTCCTCTTTTTTAACCCTCCCCATAATTGTCCTTTTTAAATGAGTGTTCTCTGGTTGCATTATGGGAAGATCATCCATCAATTTTAAATACATTATTGGGCCTTATTGAGGCTGTACACAATCTTCCATGTGTTGTGCTATATCCTTGTGTTCTCCCTCCATGGCCTCGCCCCTCCCTATCTCTGTAACCTCCTCCAGCCCTTCAACCCTCCGATAACTCTGGTTCCACCATTGGCGGTCATACCTTCAGCCGTCTAGGGCCCAAGCTCTGGAATTCCCTTTGCCTCTCCACATCTCTCTACTCCTTTGAGATGCTGCTTGAAACCTCTTTGACCAAGCATTTGGTCACCTGTCTTAATATTTCCTTCTTTGTTGTGGTGTTAATTTTTCATCTGATTATGCTCCTTTGAAGCACCTTGGGATTTTTTCCTACGTTAAAGGCACTATATAAGTGCAAGTTGCTACTGTTGATTGTTAAATTTAGAAAGAAAATCTGAAGAAATTCAGGATTGTGCTTGGGAAAAGTGTTCCCTTTTTTGGATTGTTCAACAAGCCTTCAGGAATCCTGCATCATGGAAAATGTATTGTCTGATAATTTCCTTGGAGACTCTCCCGCTCCACAGGCGTAACTTTGCCAGAATTGTGCCGGAAACTGTTTATGCCGTTCTGGCAAAGTTATGGCAAAAGAGTGGGAGCAGCTCTGTTGAAATACCCTACCATTGTTTTTTGCTTGAAGTGCGGACTGGACAATATTTGGATGGGTTCCCAATACATCCACGTGTTAATTCATTATGTGTCTTAGAGATGAGAAAAGTCCCCGGTTTGATCCCAAGCCTATGTTGATTTAGTTGATCTCGACTGAAGCTGCAGTAAGGTCACTAAAATTGACCAGTCACCTGATTGCTATGCAGCGACCCCTGCTGGACGTACACGTGTTTGGACGTTAAATGAGAATAAGCCAACTCTTAACATTGATGACCCCTGTGTTGAATAGTTTTCCAACACATGCTGTGAAGGTTCACACATGACTGACCTCTTGGGAAAGGTCAGCTGGTGCATGTGGAACTAGAACTAAAGTCAGTTGTTTCAAGAAAAAAAGAGACGAGGGAAAATTGGTGGAGAAAAAGTGGAAAGAAAAAGAAAGGTATTAACTTGCAGTGAATAGTATTTTACGTTGTGGGAAAAAGGGATGAATTTTGGTTGATTTGGTTTTGAGTGAGTTGACATATGAGCACACCAATGAAGGTTGTGTGATCAGGCTGATTATTTGAGGCAGACAGCAAGGCGTGGGTACGTGGCCTCTGAGACAAGGCAGGTACACTAGATACACACCAGTGCTGCGGGTGCCCACCATTAGGATGCTAATTGAAAGACCTCCCCCAACCCCATAATCCTGGTGGGATCAGCGATGCAGGTCCCAGGTGCGTGCATCCAGGCACTTATACTGGGATAGGCCCACTCCCAGAAAACACTCCATTCCACCTAACAGGTTTATGCCGGTGTTTATGCTCCACATGAGCCAACTCCCATCTTACTTCATTTTACCCTATCAACATAACATTTTATTCCTTTCTCTCTCAGATACTTATCTAGCTTCCCCTTAAATGTTTTTATGCTAATTCCTCAACCAATCCATGCCTTTGTTATTTCTAGACTTGACTATTCCAATGCTCTCCTGGTCAGCCTCCCATCTTCCACCCTACATAAACGTGCTCATCCAAAACTCTGCTGCCCACATCTTAACTCGCACCAAGTCCCTTTCACCCATCACCCCTGTGCTTGCTGACCTACATTGGCTCCCGATCCAACAATGCTTCAAATTTAAATCCGCATCCTGGTTTTCAAATCCCTCCATGGCCTCACCCCTCTCTATCTCTGGAACCTGCTCTTGCCTTACAATCCTTCGAGTTCTCTGCACTCCTCCAATTCTGGCACCTTACGCATCCCCAATTTTAATTGCTCCACCATTGGCAACCTTGCTCTGCAATTCGCTCCCTAAACCTCTCCACCTCTCTCCTTAAAACCTACCTCCTTGACCAAGCTTTTGGTCATCTGTTCTGATATCTCCTTCTGTGGCTCTGCATTATTGATAATGCTCTTGTTAAGTGCCTTGGAATGTTTTGCTATGGTAAAAGTGCTATATAAATGCAAGTTGTTGTTGTAGTGAGTTCCACATTCTCATCCCTCTATGTAAAGAAATTTCTCCTGAATCCCTTACTGGATTTATTAGCGATGACCTTATATTTATGGCCCCTAGATTTGGACTCTCCCAACCCATTTTCAGCCCCACTCTATATAATAAGTGTAGGTTATTGACCTGGGTGAGTTAAGTTCCTTTATAACACTTCTGATTTTCTAAAATTGGAATAAATTGTGATTTAAAACAAACATTGTCAGCATGAGCACTCCATTTTCTGTAAACCAATGGTATCTGATTGCACCATTTATTGGTACTTTGCTCATGTTAACTTGATTGCCTAGCCTGGGCTGTAATATGTAATATACAAGCTGTGAGTGGAGTTGTAACTTCAAAGGTGTGGCTTTGTTTGTAATATTCAATCTCTGGCTGTGTTAGTAATAGCCAAGCTGTGAGTATGGTTATAATATCCAAACCATGTGTGTAGTTGTAATATTCAATCCATGCATGTGGTTGTAATATCCAAAAATAATAAGAGTTACAATCCAATAGATAACTTTTATATGCACAGTCCTTTTCTTTCTTGTAATTATTTTTTTTACCAAAGAGAGCCAGCTAGTCTGCCTTGCCTTTGCCTGTGAAGATTCCAATCAGTTTGATTCTCTTCTATCAATTCCCTTATTGAACAAATCCAGCCACCTATATACCCTTTCACCAGGAGCTATGGCTTGTGTCAGTTTTTAACATTGACACTTGGATTGGATAATTAGCTGTCATGCATTTAACTCAACAAACCACACAGTTTGGATTTTTGCAAAAGTAATTTGGTTTCTCTCCTGAAGCCTACAGTTGGAAAAAACAGTTTCAGCCAACTTCACAACATATTTATTGAACTCAAATGGGACTTTTTTTAATTGCAGCTGGGTTTAAACTGCTCTTATGTACTGTGATTGAATTTAAAGGGACAGCCACCAGGCCAAACTCAGACAAACAAAAATACCACATTTTTGTTACAGGGCCAGCTGGCAAACTAGATGATGTGTTGCTTTTAATGGGACACTCCATGTGGGCTGCCTAATTGCAACCTGGGAGAATGCAGATTTGAGCGCAAACAGCTGCTGTGTGGAAGAAAATGACAAGGTTTGCCCATGGAGCCAAATACCTGGGTCAGTCAAGTACCAAAGGAATCAGAGGCCCCCAGAGTAGAAGGAGGAAGAAAAAGCAGTCAGTGGTAACAGGAATATTCTATAGTGAAAAACTGGAATTAAACACAGGGTCTTACTCTGAGGGGTCTATAAAGGAAGCCCTCAGGGTGATTTTGAATCAAAAAATTGGAGTTATAAAGAGTTCATAACAAGATAAATGGCAGAAAGAGTAAAAAACTGTAAGTAATGGAACAGAGAGAGGAAACAATCACTACGCGCTTTAAACATTTTAAAAGTTTATTGAAACTTCATGACTCAATATTGCATATGTTGATGGCTGCTAAAGAATGTTTCTTTTGCTACATCAAATTGTCCTGTGCATTACTGTAAATAGTGATAAGTCAACCAGTCACCAAGTTGTGAGGATTACCCTTGCATATCATATCCTACAAGTCTTGATAATGTATTACATTTATACTTGAAAAATTAATCTCAATGAATTTAGCAAAGATTTTTTTTAATGGGTTTTCCTTTTGTAGATTGTCTCTGGTGTGACTGGAAACAGTCTGATTACTTATTCCTTACTTTTTCTGTAGTGTGGGTTTACTGTGAATGTTTTCTTCAAATGGATTTTCAAGGGAAAAATATTTCCAATAACTTAGAACGTAATGTGATGTCAACTCTGTGAAATATTAAAAATAATTAATGTAGATAACATGATGTTTGACAAATTCTATACTTGTTATAATTGTGCTGCCACATGGTAGCACCCCAGAGGTACTGTACTTCAAAGCAAGGTCCACTAAGCTTGTTGGGGAACGAGATCTACTTTTGCAATGCTGCATGCTCTTAAAAAGTTGCTGCTCCGGGCAGTCCTGACTTCGACAGCAGTGCTGTAAGCTACCTGCAGTAGCACTAGTGTCTCTGGTGAGACAGCGTTCAACCAGAAGAAGCACAGCACGACTAATGGCTGCTGCTGCCAGCACTGGACACTGCAACATGCTTTTTTCCTTGGCTGTGTGTATAGGCCAGCAATTCATTTCTCACATTGCTGCCGATTGTTGAAGGTCCGTGGCCAGAAAATCAAAATGCACAATTGTGACTTCTAAACAACTGTGCTTGGCACTCTGAAATTTGCCTCATAATGTAAACAGGATGGATTCCAAATCTCGCCAGCCCAACACATTCCAAACCACTTCTATTAGAAGTGGTTCTGTATAGTATGAACCCAGTATAAGAGAAGCTGCTTCTTTTAGGCGAGGGAAACACTTCACCACAGTGGACAGCTCAGCATCTCTCTATTCTGCACCATCCCACTCGCAACCACTGACATTAATAACTGTCAAAAAATTGTACATGAAAGTTGCTATGCTCCTGTTCCATTGGACTAATTGCATCTGGTGCTCCCTCCTTTCTTAAGTTAAAGACCCACTCGTCCCCAGAGTACTGTTGAATCATCAGTGTTTGATTTCTGAGCAGACTAAGTTGGATTCTAACCAATTTTTGGTTGATGGGCTGATCCTTGACCATATTCAGTGGGAGGTTGGAAAAACATTATTCCAGTGAATCAGTTGGTAATCGAACACCAAAAGGAAAACAAAATCTACATTCTATTAGCCCTCTGTCTGATCTTGATGACTGTACATTTTATTTCTGAGTTTGTATAAAATTGTGTTCAGTGGAACAGACCATTCTGGAAGAAAGCACCATTTGGGAGAATATTCCATGCTCAGGTACCTGCAACAAAGGCTAGTGGAGCCTAGCTCTGCTTGGGATCAAATCTAGTTTGTGTGGCTCAGTATCATATCAAATCACGGCATTAACTAAGTCAGAATAATGTGCAGGACAAGGTTGTGCAGATGGTCTGATTTCTGTTGATTACACTTGTAAATAGTTTCTTTGATTTAATGCAGTGCATTGTTGTTCAGTGCCCTGCAACATAACGTTGTCTATTGTATGATTTTCTTTTGCTGGGGGGAGTATTTGTTACTTTGTTGCAGTAAAATGTCTGTTTGAACCTTTGCTATTGGTATCTTGTGCATCATTCCAACGTTCACCGGAGATGTGCCTTTATGGGGGCAAATAGCATGTCCAGTATTAGTTTCATTCCTCAGTTTCCTCCATTTGGGAGAACCGGTCCATTGCGAGCTGACGACGTGCAACCCTTGGTCTGGCAGCATCTCCACTTTGACGCCCCTGTGGATGGTGTGGCTATCCAATGGGGGTCTCACCAGGCTCCTCTTCTTCGTCCTCCTCCTCCTCATGTGGGCCTGCAATCCCCACGGGCAATGCCTGGCCCCTCATGATGGCCAAGCAGTGCAACATATGCAGCATGCCACACTGAGTTCTGAAACGTGTTGATGGGAGTATTGAAGGCTACCTCCAGAGCGGTCCAGGCATCGGTTTGCCTGTAGGAGATGGCATATCTCTGTCAGCACTTCCTTTCGGACATAATCTTAGAATAAGGGGCCGCTCATTTAAAACTGAGATGAGGAAGAATTTATTTTCTCAGAGGGTTGTAAATCTGTGGAATTCACTGCCTCAGATAGCTGTGGAAGCTGGGTCATTGAATAAGTTTAAGACAGAGATAGACAGTTTCTTAACCGATAAGGGATTAAGGGGTTATGGGGAGCGGGCGGGGAAGTGGACCTGAGTCCATGATCGGATCAGCCATGATCGTATTAAATGGCGGAGCAGGTTCGAGGGGTCGTATGGCCTACTCCTGCTCCTATTTCTTATGTTCTTGTGTTCTCATACACTGCTCCTCAGAGAGCTCGAAGAATGAGCATTGGTGCCTGTAAACCCATGGGTGGTAAGCCCTCCTCCCCAGATGTCTTCGGCCTCTCCTCATCCATGGGCCGACATTTCCAACCTTCTTCTAGGTTGATGCCGTCTAGCAATAGCATGGAGCATGATACGCTGGCGAACTAGTAATGCCCCCATTAAATTATCTCACTGAAGTTGTAAGTGATATGTCCTTACTATACAGTATAAATGTACATGAGGCCCATACTTGAGAGAAGGTCACTCTGTGACCAGCAACCTTTATTAGCCAACACTGAAATGATGAAGGTGGGTGGATCTTTCCCTTTTATACCTGAAAGTCCAGGTTAGGAGTGTCTCCCACAAGTTCACCACCTAGTGGTCAATGTTCTCACAGTGTACAACTTAGGTCAGTTTATACATGGGTTACAATGACAGTTAAATACATGACATCACCTCCCCACCAAAGTCTTATTAGGATCACAGGTTCAGTCTCTCTGGTGGTATATGCTCCCTTGTAGAGTGCCTGAGTTGGGGCTCCGGTTGTTGGGTGCTGGCCTGAGTGTCTGCTGTTTGTGGAGCCTCAGGCCTGTCCAGACTGCCCACAGTGACTGGGCTCTCCTCCGCTTGGTTCCGGTGTTCGGTCATCTATGGAGGAGTGAACTCTACATCGTGTTCTTCCTCTGCTTCTTCCATGGGGTTGCTGAACCTCCTTTTTGTTTGATCCACGTGTTTGCAGCAGATTTGTCCATTGGTAAGTTTAACTACCAGAATCCTATTCCCCTCTTTGGCAATCACAGTACCTGCGAGCCATTTGGGCCCTGCAGCGTAGTTGAGGACAAAGACAGGGTCATTGACATCAATACATCGCGCCCTCGCATTCCCGTCACGGTAGTCACATTGTGACTGGCCCCTGCTCGCAACAATTTCTTTCATGGTGAGGTGTATAAGGGATAACCTGGTTTTGAGCATCCTTTTCATTAGCAACTCTGCGGGTGGGACCCCTGTGAGCGAGTGTGGTCGGAATCTATTGGTCAACAGGAGGCGTGATAAGCGGCTTTGTAGGGAACCCCCTGGGATTCTGAGCATCCCCTGTTTGATTATCTGCACTGCTCGTTCCGCCTGGCCGTTTGAGGCCGACTTGAACGGTGCCGTTCTGACATGGTTGATACCATTGCCTGCCATGAAGTCCTGGAATTCAATGCTTATAAAGCACGGGCCATTGTCGCTGACCAAGACGTCCGGTAGACCATGGGCGGGGAACATTGCCCGTAGACTTTCTACCATGGCAGAGAATGTGCTTAAATTGAGAATGTCACACTCGATCCATTTGGAGTAGGCGTCAACTACAACCAAAAACATTTTTCCCATGAAAGGACCTGCATAGTCCACATGGATGCGTGACCATGGCTTGGCGGGCCAGGACCAGGGGCTAAGGGGGGCTTCCCTGGGCGCATTGCCCAGCTGGGCACACGTGTTGAACCTGCAAACACAAAGTTCAAGGTTTGCATCTATCCCTGGTCACCAAACGTGTGACCTGGCAATTGCCTTCATCATGACAATGCCCGGGTGCTCATTGTGAAGTTCTCTGATAAACATCTCTCTGTCCATTTGGGGCATGACTACTCGGTTTCCCCATAGTAGGCAATCGGCCTGAATCGAGAGTTCACCCTTGCGCCTGTGAAATGGTTTGAATTCCTCAGGGCATGCCTCGTACGTGGCTGCCCAGTCCCCATTCAGGACACATTTCTTAACTAATGACAGCAGCGGGTCTCTATCTGTCCAGACTTTAATCTGACGAGCTGTCACGGGTGAGCCTTTGCTTTCGAAAGCTTCAACAGCCATGACCATCTCAGCAGCATGCTCGGTTGCCCCCTCGGTGGTGGCTAGTGGGAGCTTGCTGAGTGCATCGACGCAGTTTTCAGTGCCCGGTCTATGCCGAATTGTATAGTCATAGGTGGCTAACGTGAATGCCCACCTCTGTATGCGGGCCGATGCATTCGCATTTATGGCCTTGTTGTTGGCCAAAAGGGACGTTAGGGGTCTCCAGCTCAAATTCCCTGCCAAACAGGTACTGGTGCCTTTTTTTTACAGCATATACACATGCTAGCGCTTCCTTTTCTACCATCCCATAGCCCCATTCTGCCTGGGGCAGACTTCTGGCGGCATAAGCTACCGGCTGTAACTGACCATTGGCATTAACATGCTGCAACATACACCCGACCCCATAGGACGACGCGTCGCACGTTAAAACGAGTTTCTTACATGGGTCATATGGTGTTAACAGATTGTTGGAGCGTAACAAATTCTGTGCTCTATCAAAAGCCCTTTCTTGGCTGTCCCCCCAGACACACTCGCGACCTTTGCGTAGGAGCACGTGTAGTGGCTCTAACAGCGTGCTCAATTTGGGAAGAAAGTTACCAAAAAAGTTAAGGGGCCCCATGAACGAACGCAGCTCCGTCGTGTTACGGGGTCAGGGTGCTCTCTGGATCGCTTCTGTTTTGGATGCAGTAGGCCTGATCCCTTCTGCTGCTACCCTCATCCCCAGGAATTCAACCTCTGGGAGCTAGGAAGATGCACTTCGCCTTTTTCAATTGCAGACCTACCTGATCCAGTCTGCATAGCACCTCCTCCAGGTTGTGGAGGTGTTCTTCAGTATCACAACCCATGATGAGGATGTCGTCTTGAAAAACCACTGTCCTTGGAATCAACTTGAGGAGGCTTTCCATATTCCATTGAAAGATCGCAGCGGCCGAGCGAATCCCAAACGGACAGCTATTGTACTCAAACAACCCCTTGTGTGTCATGATGGTGGTCAGCTTCTTCGACTCACTCGCCAGCTCTTGGGTCATGTAAGCTGAGGTCAGGTCCAATTTTGAAAAAAGTTTGCCACCGGATAGCGTCGCAAAGAGGTCCTCCACTCTCGGTAGCGGGTACTGGTCTTGGATTGACACCCGATTGATGGTGGCCTTGTAATCACCACATATCCTGACCGACCCATCCGCCTTGAGCACCGGCACAATCAGGCTCGCCCAGTCACTGAATTCGACTGGCGAGATGATACCTTCCCTCAGCAGGTGGTCCAATTCGCCTTCTATCTTTTCGCGCATCACGAACGGCACCGCTCTGGCCTTGTGGTGTACTGGCCTGGCGTCCGGGTTTATGTGAATCACTACCTTGGTCCCCATGAAAGTGCCAATGCCAGGTTGAAATAGTGAGTCAAATTTGTCAAGGACCTGTGAACATGATACTCGCTCCACAGAAGAAATTGCATTGACATCGCCCCATTTCCAGTTCATGACAGCCAGCCAACTCCTCCACAGTAGTGCGGGACCATCCCTGGGACAATCCAGAGTGGCAACCTGTTCTCCGAATCTTTGTGGGTCACGACTACCGTGGCGCTGCCTAGCACCAGAATGATCTCCTTTGTATATGTCCGTAGCTGTGCGTCAATTGGCAATAATTTTGGCCTCCTGGCCTTGGACGTCCACAACTTGTCGAATTGTTTGATACTCATCAGGGACTGGCTGGCCCCTGTGTCTAGCTCCATTGATACTGGGATGCCATTGAGGAGCACTTTCATCATTATCAGTGGTGTCCCGGTGTATGAACTATATAAGTGATCCACATGAACTCGCTGAACTTCAGCTTCCAGCGATTTCCCCAGTGTCCATTTGGCCTCGTAGGGCTTACATCGTCCCCGTCGTCCTCGTACATCAACCTGGCTGCAGGCTTCTTGCACATACGCGCCAACTGACCGCTGACGTTGCAGTTTCTGCAGGTATATTGCTGATACCTGCAGGTATATTGCTGATACCTGCAAGCTCTGGCTGGGTGTTTACCTTCACACCTCCAACATGAGCCGTTGTTGGAAACAAAAGGTCCATTACCAGTCAATCGTCTCTGACTGTCTCTGTAACTGTCCTTAAGCGCACCATTGACAGGTGTTGATGGCCCCATTACTGGTCGCATTTTCCCTTGCGATGGCATGAATCGCCGTTCAGCTAGCCATCGTCTCTATTGAATTCCCCCTTTGGGTTCGACTGCATGCTCGGGCATGTTCGATTGCCCCTGTCTGCCTGGAGAACTGTGTGCCGCGTTAATAATGTTGACTCCATGTCCATTTGCTGCATTTTAACCAAGATTTTTGTCAAACATCATTCTGGTCTTTTCCTCCCTTGAGATAAATGTCTAGGCCATCAAAGCCGCCGTTTCCAGGGCCAAGTCTTTGGTCTCAATCAGTTTCCTGAAAACCCCAGCATATCCGATACCCTCAATAAAAAAAGTCTCGCAGCATCACCGCTCTGCATGCATCTGGGAACTTACATAGGCTCGGCAGTTGCCGGAGGTCTGCCACAAAGTCTGGAACGCTTTGCCCTTCTCGCCGCCGGTGCGTGTAAAACCGGTGTCTCGCCATGTGCTGCTCGCCGGTTTAAAGTGTTCCCCGATAAACTTACTGAGCTCTTCAAAAGTCTTGTCCGCCGGCTTCTCTGGCGCTAGAAGGTCCTTCATCAGGGAGTATGTCCTAGATCCACAAACCGTCAGGAGATGAGCCCTGTGTTTGTCGGCCGAATCCTGTCCCAGCCATTCCTTAGTGATGAAACTTTGCTGTAGTCTCTCAATAAAATCATCCCAATCATCACCAACACAGTACCTCTCGTCTGTGCTACTAGTGGCCATGCTCGCATGGTTTAAATCCCAGTTTCTCGTCGCCAATGATATGTCCTTACTATACAATACAAATGCACACGAGGCCCATACTTGAGAGAAGGTCACTCTGTGACCAGCAACCTTTATTAGCCAGCACTGAAGTGATGAAGGTGGGTGGAGCTTCCCCTTTTATACCTGAACGTCCAGGTTAGGAGTGTCTCCCACAAGTTCAGCACCTAGTATCAATGTTCTCAGTGTACAACTTAGGTCAGTTTACACATGGGTTACAATGACAGTTAAATACATGACAGTAAGGATACTGGAATGGCAGATAAAAGTGCTGCTTTCAAGTCGGAGCTTCACGCAGTGTGATGTGCGCAACCATTGCAGTTAATGTGACCTGTGATGTAGGATATGCCGCCAATACTGCCTGCTGCAACCCGGGAATGCCTGGTTTTTCAGACGTTTCCTGGAGCGAGCGTTTACTGAGGCGTTAGGGCTGAATTTTGCATCCGGGGCACTAGCGGAGCGTTGTACGACGATTGACGTCATGATCTCAGTGAAACTAGAGGACGGGGCGGTACGTTTTTGTGCCGCCGCAAACCATGAGCTGAATTTGCCGACCGGGCTGTAAAAGCTGGACGCCCGGCGTTACGCCTACAAGCACCCTTTACCGTACCTCCGGGGTGCTACCTGGTTCACAAGTGAGCCGAAAATCCAGCCTTAGGAATGTTATGGTATAGCCATGCAGTGTTCCCGTTGCTACCCTTCGGACCACTTCACACTGACACTAAAATTAAAGTGTAAATTAAGTGGCAAAGGCCCAATTGAATCTAATGCAAAATGGAGTGAGACTACCTCCTTCAGAGAGCTCCTTCTTGATGCTCAAGCTTCTGTGCCTGATTTTATAGCATTGTTGACTACAACAATCCAGTGGTGTCTTTAATCTCCAATGCGCTGCCTGATTATATATTGGGATTATTTGTATTGCTAAGCATTACATCCACCTGCACTCTTTGAAACAAATAGCTTTAAGTGGAACATGTCTGCAAGTCTCCTCTTGTTTTTATTTATCAATTGTATTTTCCCCCTCTCATCCTATCTTTCCTAAAAATATTAATCTTTGTTGGGATACAATTCCACAGGCATCAGCTACCATCTGGTGCCATGTTAATGTGGCGATCTTTATTGATGAACCTTGACAGTGAGTGCTGGCAGACTATTCACCATGGTAGGGGAGAAAGTGTCACAGTTGAGCCTAATCCTCTTCTCATCCAGTATCCACATACAAAAACTTACCAACAGGGGCCACTGGATAGTGATTAGGCATTGCCTAATTTTTCCTTGCCCTAGCCTGGTTGGTGTGGGGTGGTGCTGAAACCAACTCTTGCACCCAGCTGTTTCCCCAGTTGGCATCAATTCATCATCATCATAGGCAGTCCCTCGGAATTGAGGAAGACTTGCTTCCACTCTTAACATGAGTCTTTAGGTGGCTGAACAGTCCAATACGAGAACCACAACCTCTGTCACAGGTGGGACAGTTAGTCGTTGGGGGAAGGGGTGGGTGGGACTGGTTTGCTGCACGCTCCTTCCGCAGCCTGCACTTGATTTCTGCATGCTCTCGGCGACGAGACTCGAGGAGCTCAGCGCCCTCCCGGATGCACTTCTTCCACTTAGGGCGGTCTTTGGCCAGGAACTCCCAGGTGTCAGTGGGGATGTTGCACTTTATCAGGGAGGTTTTGAGGGTGTCCTTGTAACATTTCCGCTGCCCACCTTTGGCTCATTTGCCGTGAAGGAATTCTGAGTAGAGCGCTTGCTTTGGGAGTCTCGAACTATGTGTCCTGCCCAGCGGAGTTGATCAAGTGTGGTAAGCGTCAATTAGTTTAACACAGTCATGGAGCCTTCTGATCTGTACAACTCTGTACCACACCATGCAGTGGATAATAAAATACACAGTTATTAGAGGGATTTTATTCAACTCAGCTAAATATTATGGGTGGAAAATTGCGGTCAGACGCTTCCTTCATACGAACACCTCTGACCCGAAAAACATCTATGAAACTGCATGTTGTTCTCGAAGTTCCTCTGAGGCCTTCATTCGCTGTGCAGCGCATGGGAAGATGTCTTCGATGTACGTACGTATATGTTGGAATCACGTGGGCCCGGACTATCAATCACTATGTAGTATTCTCACTAATACAAAATGGAAGCTCTGTTTGTATGGGCTCCTATTACTATTAATGAGAATAACATCCCATAAAACACCGAAACACAGCACAATAAAAAAAAACCTCACAAACATATTTTAAATGAATTGAAATTAAGTGTTTTCGAAAAAAAAAAATTTTTTTTGAACTTTCTTTGATGTGTTTTAATAGGGTTAAAAATAAACTTACCTTAATGGACAGAGTTTTGATGTTATAAAAGTGTTATGCTAGTAAAAGTAAGCTATGCACCTGCTTTTACCAGGCGTAAAATTTTGAAGGAGATTCGCTGGGCATGAGTTGGGCAAATAGCCTAATCCCTCCCGCGCGAATGTCCTTCTCCCGGGGATGCGTAGAAGAAATTTTGACAGTACGGAAAAGCCGATTCTCGGCACATGCGCATCACACCCCGAGAACCGGCTTTTGCGAGGCACATCGTACGCACCTGGCGAGGCTGTAATTTTTGGCCCTATGATTCAGAGCTGTAATAAAGATGATGGCCGCGATTTAGCCTACCTCAGTGGGTCCGTGCCGTGTGAAGTCGGTGATGGGTCCCGGCCCACTGCTGGTTCCAGCCCACTGTCCAAAATGATTTTTTGTTGATTGAGCTTGTTAAGCACGGCCAGCGCATTTCCCGGCCAATTGAAGGAAGCGGGTCTGATGACATCATTCGGTGATGTGTCATCAGCGGTTTCCTTAAAGGGGCTTTGCGCAAATTTAGTTTGACATTTGTGCTGTCAGTATTCTACAGCATTGAGCTGCTGCAAAAACTGACAATCATTGCACAGAGGTGCATGGCTGCACCCAAGCTCTCCCATCACCTCATCCAGAGGCTTATGGAGCAAGTCACAGCACGCAGGGACGTTCTCGTCCCTTCCCATGGGCGGAAGGGACCTCCCCAGGAGACCAATGTAGCCTGGTTGCACATTGCACAGGAGGGCACTGTCATGTATCTTAGGATACAGTTATATATATAATAATATAACATGCTATACATGACTGTAATAAGATATGACCTGTAACCACCAGCATACCTTACCACCAGGGGTGCTCTTGCAAGAGACTGGTATATAAGGACAGGTCTCAGGCAAGTGCAGCATTCCAGAGCTGTGAAATAAAGGTGCAGGTCCAGAGTGACCTTGACTTCATTACATGCCTCGTGTGAATCTGTACTGAGGGGACAGGACTTTACAGTGGCGACGAGTTACGGGATTACAGAATCCACAGAATGGCGAACAACGGATCAGATGAAAAGTACAATGCGGGAGACAATTGGGAGGACTTTATAGAAAGGCTCCAGCAAAGCTTTGTAACCAAAGACTGGTTAGGCGACGATAAGGCAGACAAGAGAAGAGCCCATCTCTTGACCAGCTGTGGCTCGAAAACATATGCTTTAATGAAGGATCTGTTGGCAATCGAGAAACCAGCAAGCAAGTCGTTTGAAGAATTGAGCACACTGGTAAGAGACCACCTGAAGCCAGCGAGCAGCCTACACATGGCCAGACACAGGTTCTACAACTACAGACGCTGTGTGGGCCAGAGCATACCTGACTTCGTGGCAGAACTTCGGAGGTTGGCTAGTTTATGTGAGTTCTCCGATGAACTGAGGAGAGAAATGTTGAGACTTTTTCATTGAAGGAAGGTAGGGGAAGAAGAAACGAGGTTGATTTACAATGCAGGTACGACAACTAACGAAATATCGGAACAAGAAGTTCACAGCACTAAACAAGCTGCTACCCCCACACACAGACAAAACCGGGAGAACAGGTTCTCGACAGCAGGCAGAAGCCATCAAGGGCCACAGGAACAGCCGTTCACACCTCATCAAAACAAAATGCGAGCAATCAACTACAAACTGAGAGAAGCTCAAGAGAGATCAGCCAGACGCAGCTCATTCTTTGGGAACACTTTGAACAATGGAACAGGTCTGTGCTGGAGGTGTGGGGTGGGCACTCGTCAAGGGGATGTCGATTTCAGCAGGCTGTTTGCAGAAATTGTGAATATACAGGGCAATTGGCCCGCATGTGCAAACAAAACGGCAGCTCGGCTGGTATACGAATCGGATGGGTCGGAAAGCGGACCAGAAGATGGTGGGGACAGTTCCCGGGACACCGATGTACAGTGGGTCAACACGATCAATGGCTGCTGCTCCAACAGGACGCCTCCTATAATGATGAGGGTCCTACTCAACGGGATATCTGTCAACATGGAGCTGGATACGGGAGAGAGTCAATCTCTCATGAGTGCTCAACAATTTGAACAACTGTGGCCGCATAAAAGAGACCGACCAAAACTCACAAGGGTCGACACCACACAAAGGACCTATACCAAAGAAATCGTACCAGTCCTCGGCAGCGCCATGCTCTCTGTCACACACAAAGGGACAGTGAACTGACTTCCCCTGTGGATTGTCCCCGGAGACCCCTCCGCACTGCTGGGGAGAAGCTGGCTGGCAAAACTAAACTGGAAATGAGATGATGTCCATGCTATGTCATTAGAGGAACGGACCTCCTCAACAGTTATAAAGCGATTTGAACATCTCTTTCAGCCAGGTGTGGGCACTTTCAAAGGGGCCAAAGTCAAAATCTATATCACGCAGAATGTTAGACTGGTCCATCGCAAGGCCAGAGCTGTACCCTATGTGTTGAGGGAAAAGATTGAACACGAACTAGATAGGCTTCTGCAGGAAGGCATTAAATCACCTGTGGAATTTAGGGACTGGGCAAGTCCCATCGTGCCAGTTATGAAGCCTGATGGATCCATACAAATCTGTGGGGACTACAAATCTACCATAAACAGAGTCTTCCTACAGGACCAGTACCCGCTGCCCAGAGCGGTGGACTTATTTGCCACATTGGCTGGAGGTAAACTTTTCTCAAAATTAGACCTCACATCTGCGTATATGACGCAAGAATTGACCGAGGAATCCAAGCGACTCACCACTATCAACACCCATCGAGGCATTTTCATGTACAATCGATGCCCATTCGACATCAGGTCAGCAGCTGCCATATTCCAGCGCAACATGGAGAGTCTGCTCAAGTCCATCCCGGGGACGGTTGTATTTCAAGACGACATACTTATCATGGGCAGGGACACCGATTCCCATCTCTGTAATTTGGAGGAAGCACTAAAGCGGTTGGATCGGGTAGGCCTACGAGTCAAGAAATCCAAGTGTCTGTTTCTCGCACCAGAGGTTGAATTTTTGGGCAGAAGGATTGCCGCTGATGGAATCTGCCCAACAGAGTCCAAAACAGAAGCAATTTGCCTGGCACCCAGGCCCCGGAATGTCTCAGAACTGCGTGCCTTTCTCGGGCTACTCAATTACTTTAGGAACTTTATGCAGAACTTAAGCACGCTGCTGGAGGGGTGCGATTGGTTTTGGGGGGACGCCCAGGAACGCGCCTTCAATAAGGCACTCAACCTTCTGTGTTCCAACAGTGTTTTGACTTTCTTTGACCCAGGTAAAAAGCTAGTTCTCACATGCGATGCATCAGCGTATGTGGTCGTGTGCGTTTTGCAACATGTCAATAGTGCGGGCAAATTACAACCCATAGCTTATGCCTCCAGGTCACTTTCGCGGGCAGAGCGCGGGTACGGAATGGTAGAGAAGGAGGTGCTCGCATGCGTGTACGGTGTCAAAAAGATGCACCAATACCTTTTCGGGACCAAGTACGCGTTAGAAACCGACCACAAGCCCCTCACGTCCCTCTTATCCGAGAGCAAGGCAATAAACGGCAACACCGCGGCGCGAATTCAACGGTGGGCACTCATGCTGGAGTCCTACGACTATACCATGAGGCACAGACCAGGCACAGACAACTGTGCCGACGTGCTCAGCAGGCTACCCCTGGTGACCACGGAAGGGTCTGACGAACAGGACTGTGAGATAGTCATGGTAATCAATGCCTTTGAGTCCACAGGTTCGCCCATGACGGCTCGCCAAATCAGAGTCTGGACGGCCAGCGACCCCACGTTATCCTTAGTAAAAAGATGTGTCCTAACTGGTGATTGGGCAGAGGCTCGCAATGCCTGCCCCGAGGAATTAAAACCCTTTCACAGGCGCATGCATGAGCTATCACTACAAGCAGACTGCCTGATGTGGGGCAGCCAAGTAGTCATGCCTCTGCGAGGCAGAGAGGCATTTGTCCGGGAGCTCCACCGTGAGCACCCGGGGATCATTCTCATGAAGGCCATAGCCAGATCCCACGTCTGGTGGCCTGGTATTGACGCGGACTTGGAGCTCTGCGTCCGAAGGTGCACCATTTGTGCCCAACTCAGCAATGCCCCCAGGGAGGCTCCACTGAGCCCCTGGCCCTGGCCTACCAAACCGTGGTCGCGGGTGCACGTAGACTATGCACATGGGCAAATATTCCTCGTAGTTGTAGATGCATTTTCAAAGTGGATCGAATGCACCATTTTAAACTCGAGCACAACCTCCACCACTGTGGAGAGCCTCGCAACCATGTTTGCCACGCACAGAATCCCTGACATATTGGTCAGTGACAATGGTCCGTGCTTCACCAGTGCAGAATTCCAAGACTTTATAATTGACCACGGCATAAATCACATCAAGATGGCACCGTTCAAGCCGGCCTCCAATGGCCAGGTGGAGAGAGCAGTGCAAATCATTAAACAAGGCATGCATAAAATCCAAGGTCCCACGCTGCAGGGTCGCCTGTCGCGACTGCTGCTGGCGTACAGATCTCGTCCGCACTCACTGACTGGGATCTCCCCCGCGCAACTGTTGATGAAAAGAACTTTAAAAACAAGGTTCTCATTAATCCTCCCAGACATGCACGAAATCGTTGAGGCAAAGCGCCGTAAGCTGACTGAGTACCATGACAGAAATTCGAGGGGGAGATGGAATGAAATAGGGGACAAAGTGTTTGTACTAAACTATGGCAGGGGTCCCAAATGGCTTGCAGGGACAGTAACGGGCAAGGAAGGAAACAGGCTACTGGTTGTACAAATGGACAATGGCAAAACCTGCCGGAGGCATGTAGACCAAGTCAAAAGCAGATTTACCAACAACCAGAGGCAGACTACAATGTGGAACTCGCACCACACCTGGTGGACAGATCGAGGGAACAACCTGAGGAAAGGGCAATCCCAACAGACAAGCCCAGGCGAGTCAACAACAATCACACCAATCGAAATAGACAGCCCAGGCGAGATAACAACAACCACACCCAAAGAAAAACAGACACCAAGGCAAACAACTGAACCACAACTCAGATGCTCCACGCGAGAGCGTAGACCACCTGAGAGACTGAACCTATAAAGACAATAAGACCTTGGGGGAGGGTGATGTCATGTATCTTACATTATTATATATAACTGTATCCTAACATGCTATACATGACTATAATAAGATATGACCTATAACCATCAGCATGCCTTAGCACCAGGGGTGCACTTTCAAGAGACAGGTATATAAGGACAGGTCTCAGGCAAGTGCAGCATTCCAGAGCTGTGAAATAAAGTGCAGGTCCAGAGTGACCTTGACTTCACTACATGCCTCATGTGAATCTGTACTGAGGGGATAGGACTTTTATAGGCACAAGCAGGGATGTTGTCAGGAGGACCTGGCTGCAGTGGCACAAACCTTTCAATAATCTCAGTAGATCACAAAATGTTACTGCGAAGCCACACTCAACCTCATCTTTATGTGCCACTCATCACATCCCCATCACTCTTCCTTCCCTACTCTACCCCTGCACATCCTTACTCATGCCAACTTACCTTGCACCTCCACCCATCCCTCTCTCTATCTACATTATCACATCCCTATCTCACTAGCCATCTCTCACACTCGTCCTCATGCTAGTGCAATCATACCAACTGACAACACACAAGGGCAGCCACTTAGGTGTTTTATCCAATGGTCATGTAAAGTTTCTATCAGCAGACCTGAAGACATGGTGGGATTAGATTTTGCGGGTTTAAAGACACAGTCCTGTTAAAGACAGGTACTTTAGCAGAAGAATAATATATTTACATTATATGGTATAATGGTCGTGTTCTTATAAAAACGTATCCGTGAATAATGTAATAGGGAAGGTGCTAGTAGTGTAACGGTATTTAAGAAACAAATACTTCATGCTAGTTAATCTATAGTTAGCTAGTTGACACCTAGCAGTGACTGACAATGGAAGTAGCCCAATAGGGATTGTTCCATGAAAGATTCTCCACCCAAAATGGGATGACCAAACACCTCAATCCAAAATCCAACCAGTAGGCATTTGACTGGACTGAGAGTATTGTAGTATTTGCAGGTTTTAATTTTTATTTTCTTCATGGCTGGAATGTTCTGTACCTGGGCGGGCTGGGTGCGGGAAGTCGTCGTGGCGGGTCGTGACCCCTTTCTTCATTACATTCCGCTTCCGAGATCGACTTTCTGTTAATGGTGTCTATTAAGGAAGCCTTGCACGTTATTAAATGGTGCAGGACTGATGACATCATAGAATCATAGAAATTTACAGCAGAGAATGAGGCCATTTGACCCATCATGTCCTTGCCAGCCGACAAAGACCTATCCAGCCCAATCCCATTTTCCAGCTCTTGGTCTGTAGTCTTGTAAGTGACGGCACTTCAAGTGCATATACAAGTACTTTTTAAATGTGGTGAGAGTTTCTGTCTCTACCACCCTTTTTAGGTAGTGAGTTCCAGACCCCCACCACCCTCTGGATGAATTTTTTTTCCCTTAAATCCACTCTAAACCTCCTACCACTTACTTTAAATCTATGCCCCCTAGTTATTGACCCCTCTGCTTTGGGGAATAGGTCCTTTCTATCCACTTTATCTAGGTTACTCATAATTTTATATACCTCAATTTAGGTCTCCCTTCAGCCTCCTCTGTTCCAAAAAAAACAACCCCTGCCTATCCAATTTTTCCTCATAACTAAAATTCACTAGTCCAGGCAACATCCTTGTTAATCTCCTCTGTACTCTCTCTAGTGCAATCACATCTTTTCTGTAATGTGGTGACCAAAACGGCATGCTGTACTCTAGTTGTGGCCTAACTAGTGTTTTATACAGTTTAAGCATAACCTCCCTGCTCTTATATCCTATAATTAACTTCTAATAATAAAAGCAAGAGTCCCCTATGCCGCCTTAACCACCTTATCTACCTGTCCTGCTACATTCAGAGATCTGTGGACATGCATTGAAGGTCCTTTTGTTCCGCTACACTTCTCAGTGTCCTACCATTTATTGTGTATTGAAGACCAGGATCTCAAAACTGCCACCAAGCTTATGGTCTACAGGACAGTAGTGATACCTGCCCTCCTATATGGCTCAGAGACATGGACTATATACAGCAGACACCTCAAACTGCTGGAGAAGTACCACCAGCGTTGTCTCCGCAAGATCCTGCAAATCCACTGGGAGGATAGACACACTAACGTCAGTGTCCTCGCCCAGGCCAACATTCCCAGTATTGAAGCGTTGACCACACTCGACCAGCTCCGTCGGGCGGGCCACATCGTTCACATGCCCGACACGAGACTCCCTTAGCAAGTGCTCTACTCGGAACTCCTACACGGCAAGCAAGCCCCAGGTGGGCAGAGGAAACATTTCAAGGACACCCTCAAAGCCTCCTTGATAAAGTGTAACATCCCCACAGGTACCTGGGAATCCCTGGCCCAAGACTGCCCAAAGTAGATGAAGAGCATCTGGGAGGGCGCTCAAGTCTCGTTGCTAAGAGCATGCAGAAACCAAGCGCAGATAACGGAAGGACCGTGCGGCAAACCAGGCTCCCCACCCATCCTTTCCTTCAACCACTGTCTGCTCCACCTGTGGCAGAGACTGTAATTCCCGTATTGGACAGGACAACCACCTAAGAACTCCCTTTTAGAATGGAAGCAAGTCATCCTCGATTTCAAGGGACTGCCTATGATGATGATGATGATGATGATTCCCTTTCCTTGTTAGCCCTCCCCAAATGCATTGCCTTACACTTCTCTGGATTGAATTCCATTTGCCACCGTTCTGCCCACCTGACCAGTCCATTGATATCTTCCTGCAGTCTACAGCTTTCTTCTTCATTATCAACCACACGGCCAATTTTTGGACCATCTGCAAATTTCTTAATCTTATCTCCTGCATTCAAGTCCAAATCATTGATATATACCACAAAAGCAAGAGACCTAGTACTGAGCCCTGTGGAACCCCACTGGATACAGCCTTCCAGTCTCAAAAACACCCATCGACCATTATCCTTTGCTTTCTGCCTCTGAGCCAATTTTGGATCCAACTTGGCACTTTGCTTTGGATCCCATGGGCTTTTACTTTTGTGACCAGTCTGCCATATGAAGCCTTATAAAAAACCTTGCTAAAACCCATATAGACTACATCAAATGCACTACCCTCATCGTCCCTCCTTGTTACTTCCTCAAAAAATTCAATCAAGTTGTCAGACACGACTTTACCTTAACAAATCCATGCTGACTGTCCTTGATTACTCCGTGTTTTTCTAACTGAAGGTTTATCCTGTCCCTCAGAATTTTTTCCAATAATTTTCCCACCACCGAGGTTAGGCTGACTGGCCTGTAATTACTCAGTCTATCCCTTTTTTTCCTTTTTTAAACAACGGTACAACATTAGCAGTCTTCCAGTCCTCCGGCACCACACCTGTAGCCAGAGAGGATATGAAAATGATGGTCAAAGCCTCTGTTATTTCCTCTCTTGTTTCTCTTAACAGCCTGGGTTACATTTCATCTGGGCCTGGGGATTAATTCACTTACAAAGATGCTAAACCCCTTAATACGTCCTCTTTCACTATGTTTATTTCATCTAATATTTCACACTCCTCCTCTCTAATTGCAATGTCTGCATCGACTCTCTTGTTTGTTAAAACAGACGCAAAGTATTCATTAAGAACCATACCCACGTCTTCCGCATCTACACACAGATTACTCCCATGGTCTCTAATAGGCCCTACTCTTTCTTTAGTTACCCTCTTGCTCTTAATGTATTATAAAACATCTTTGGGTTTTCCTTGCTTTTGCTTGCCAATATTTTTTCATGCTCTCTCTTTGCTTTCCTAATTTCCTTTTTAATTTCACCCCTGCACTTTTTATACTCCTCTATGGTTTCTACAGTATTGAGCCCTCGGTATCTGTCATAAGCTTCCCATTTTTTCTTTATCCTAGCCTGTATGCCTCTTGACATCCAGGGGGCTCTAGATTTGTTAATCCCACCCTTTTTTATTTAAGGGATCATACTTTCTCTGAACCCTTACTGTCTCCTCCTTGAATGCCTCCCACTGCTCTGACATTGATTTACCTTCAAGTAGCTGTTTCCAGTCCACTTTGGCTAACGTCTTCGATGATGCATTTTCAGCCAGGATATTTAAGGAACCATGGCCATGTTGCATTTGATGGTTCATCTAGGATAGTGCAGGCACTGCACTGCACCATTGAAGTGTTGTAAAGTGTGGCAAAGATGACTGCACAGAACCAGACGGCTGCACCCAGGTTCTCAGATGATTCCTTCCATTTGTTTATGGAGGGAGTCAGAGCATGCAGGAATGTCCTCATCCCTTCTGATGGGTGGAAGAGACCTCCCCAACAGACCATAGGAGCCTGGCTTCACTATCAGAGGAGGTGAACAGCAAGGATGTTGTCAGGAGGACTTGGGTGCAGTGCCGGAAACATTTCAATTATTTCATTAGATCAGGAAAGATGAATGCAAAACCACATTCAACTTCATCCTGTTGTGCCTCTCATCACATTCCCATCACTTAGCCTTCCCACCCTACTTCTGCACATCATCACTCACACTAACATACCTTGCACATTCACCCATCCCTCTCTCTCTATCTACATTATCACATCCCCATCTGACTAACCACTTCTCACACTCACCCTTGTCCTAATGAAATCATACCAACTGACAACACACAAGAAGTCCATTTGGCATTGCCACCCCACTCCATCATAGTCACCCTTTAAAGATGTAACCCATCCATTCCTTGCACTCATTCTGTTATGTCTATAATGCATTTATGAATGACTCCACGAGTCAATGTGTTGTACTCAAACTGTGGTGACCTTGGTCCTTTATTCGTAACTCCAGAGTGAGGCACAAGCATGGTGGGCAGCCTTTTATACTGGGCCCTGCACACCTATGCAGGTGACCCTCAGGTCTCCCACCGCAGTGCCCTCTGGTGGACAGGAGCAGGAAACTCCCGTCTCCACCAGTTGCACCCTCTAGTGGTGCCAGCATAGTGTATACACAATGTAAACCTTATTGATAGTACCTCAGGTAACAAGTCTCCATCTTATGCAACTATACAGTGGCTACACAGAGAGGATATCTATAGTCTGCATATATAACATCACTCTCCCCCAAGTCCTTTGTGCCAATTACCATTGCACTATGTGCTCTGGCTTAGCTCTCCCCAGACTTAAGTGCCAATAGCCCTTGTACCTTGGCTGTGCTTTGGCTTGGCTCTCTCCCTGTTAACCCCCAATCCATTTGCCACAACATTGGGTAGTGGTTACTGTAGTAAATGAAAGCACTCAAATAATGACTCCACGAGGTAAGGGTATAGTACTTGAACTGTAGTGACCTAATCTACCTTATGATGATAGATTGAGTAGACTGGGTCTTTACTCTTGGAGTTCAGAAGGATGAGGGGTGATCTTATAGAAACATTTAAAATAATGAAAGGGATAGACAAGATAGAGGCAGAGTGGTTGTTTCCACTGGTCAGGGAGACTAGAACTAGGGGGCACAGCCTCAAAAGTCAATTTAAAACCGAGTTGAGAAGGAATTTCTTCTCCCAGAGGGTTGTGAATCTGTGGAATTCTCTACCCAAGGAAGCAGTTGAGGCTAGCTCATTGAATGTATTCAAATCACAGATCGATAGATTTTTAACCAATAAGGGAATTAAGGGTTACGGGGAGTGGGCGGGTAAGTGGAGCTGAGTCCACGGCCAGAACACACCCATGATCTTGTTGAATGACGGAGCAGGCTCGAGGGGCTAGATGGCCTACTCCTGGTCCTAATTCTTATGTTCTTATGTTCTTATGTTAATCCTTTTATTGCAACTCCTCGAGTGAGGACACCAAGAGGTGAGCTCGCTTTTATGCCTGGTTACCTGCAGTGTACAGGTGACCCTTAGGTCTCCAGCAGTAGTACCCTCTGGTGGTACAGGTATGGTGTATACAGTGTGGAGGTATATTTAGTGGTCTAATGTTACAGTACATACATTAATATACATACATAACAATTACCAGTTTGGATGGTGCAATGATGCAGTGGAGGTTCCAGTGGGTTCTGGTTGTGATCCATGTGTGTGTCCATGGCTACATACATCCATTTCCCACCCCCACAGCAAGATAATGCAGCAGGCCCGTTACATTAACATACAGGATCAGACACAGTGCAAGTACAAAGAAAGGAAGTTATAGTTTGTATTGTGACACCTTGGTTCAGTGACTTACATTCGTTATGTTTTGCGGTCGTGCATCAGGATTTGGTTGATTGCATTCTTGATTCAGTCATGGTCAGTACAGAGGTAGCAGTATAGGTATGTGAGGATGCAGGTTCCAGAGCAACCGGACGGGGTCCTAGTTGCTGCGCCCCCTGCTAGCGGGGTGGGCTTGGTTCGCACACCTAGCCAGGACTGGGGGCCATTGCCGTTGCCTAGTGATGGGCAGAGCCACAGATGTGTGTGGCCTCCCTGTCCTACTTTGAGGGCTGCAGAATCTTCTGCCTGCTCTCTAACGGTGTTGGGAACCTGGCTGTTCCAGGTCCCGTTTGGGGAACTCGTTGGTTCTGACCTTTCACTCCCGGACATGGTCGAGGTAGTGACTGGGTCTGGGGGCTGTGCCGTCTCCACCCGGGTGGTGGGCAACGGCGGCCGACTGCGCGTATTGGCGCCGTTTTCATTTCCAGGTCCATGGCGAATAGTGCCATCGGGTGCCTGCAGAGTGGGCTAGACCTGGGGCAGGGTATCAGGATCAGTGCCTTCACCCTCCTGAGGTCGCTGGTTTATAACTTGTTTATAACACCTGGGTCAGGGCATCAGGATCAGTGTCTTTGCCCTCCCGAATTTGCTCGCTTGCTACTTTTGGGGACACTCTATTCCTGACATCTCGCAACAACATTTTGTTCACAATATTAATCGATTCGTTACATTGATTGTCATGCATACAATGTCTCTTTAAGTTCAGTTGGTTGCAGGCTCCTTTAAGAGAACTCTGCTGGCTTTACCCCAATCAAATCCTTTATTAGACACCATGTGTTGGTCCCTCAGCGTTACACCTCATGATATGACCGCAGCCATCTTTTTTTTCAGCCACGCTGCACCTCGCTGCAGCAGGGACGCCATATGCCTCTGTCCTCGAGGTCGACTGCCTTGATTCTTCTCTCCCGCGATTCTGCCACAAAAGCTGGAAGAGTGCCTGTGAATTCGATTTTCCTCCCGAGGAGTCCTGCCACTGGAGCCAGGAAGGTACTTTTAGGTCGTTCCGGTCGGATCACTACCACGCAGTCGTGATGGACGGTCTGTGCCTCAGGTGCTGCGCTGGTCTGTTTTCTGGTGCCTGGCCCAAGCGAAGGTGAGATTTTGCTCCGCCTCTGAGCATGGGGGACATCGATTGCTGGAGTGAAGAGGTCTTCCCATTTCCACTGGATCTGCCCCATCCATCATCTTCCGAGTAGCGTTGAACCATCACCTGCAGCAATCCACAGAGGTAACTTGTGCACCACGCCATTATGATTACACTTACATCCGTACTACCAAGGACTGGGATCAGCTCCTTGGTGTAGGTGCGCAACATTTCCTGTACTGGAACCAGCTCGGATCATTTTTCATTCCATAGCCTCTCACAGGCTTCCTGGCTCATCACTGACTGGCTCGCTCCCGTGTCCACTTACATGAAGACTAGAACGCTGTTTATCTCAACTTCCATCTTCACTGGAGGACAATCGATGGTGCAGGTATACACTCCATATGCTTCTTATTGGGGCTGAGCTGTCTCTGGCCAAATGATCATACTCCCTGCTGGATTCAAAGTCATCTACCGACTTCTCTGCTAGATAGTGAGTCGTATTTCTTTTATACTTATGCTGGAGGTGGCCCTTCGTGTTACAGGCTTTGCACACGTACTCAGCAAACCAACACTGGTGAGCCCTCTAGTTTCCTCCGCAACGCCAATGTGGTGCTACTCGATTAGCACCCCTCGACGGACTCTGAGTTTTGGAACCCTGAGGTCTATACTCTCTGCCCTGGACAGATCCACGTTCTACAGTCTTGCCTATGAAAGGCACCATTCTGTGTACAGTACTTGCCGGCCTTGAGTCCACAGGATGAATAATTTGCTTGGTGCTGCAGGTCGAGGTCATGAATGCCTGACTGATGTGATGCTGATGGCCTTCTGCAGGTTGACTGTGGCGTCGGCTGATAATAGCTTGTGAAAGAGGCCCTCGTGGCCAATTCCCATAACGAAGATGTCTCGCAATGCTTCGTTGAGGTGCGTGCCAAAATCACACGGTGTCGCAAGTCTTCTGAGGTCAGTTGCATATTTTGGAATCTCCTGGCCCTCAGGCGTGTAGTGAGTGTAGAATTTGTGCCTGGCCGTGAGGATGGTCTGTTTTGGTTTTAGTTGGTCGCGAATTAGTTCAGTCAGCTCATCATATGTCTTATCCTTGGCCTTCGTGGGTGCCAGCAAGTCCCTGACGAGGCGGTAGACATCGGGCCCACAACTGGTCAGCAGTATAGCCTTGCACTTCTCCGCCAATGTGTCCTTCTCCCCTGCCAGGTCGTTTGCCATGAAATATTGCTTGAGTTTTTCCGTGAAGGCATCCCAATCATCACCCTCGGTGAAGTCTTTTAGTGTGCCAAAGGTCGTCATAATCGCGTGAAAGTCCGTATTCTCGTTGCCAGTTGTTATGTCTGTAATGCACTTATGAATGAGGCAATGTGTTGTACTCAAACTGTAGTGACCTTGGTCCTTTATTCGTAACTCCAGAGTGAGGCACAAGCATGGTGGGCAGCCTTTTATAGTGGGCCCTGCACACCTATTCAGGTGACCTTCAGGTCTCCCACCGCAGTGCCCTCTGGTGGACAGCCTCTGCCACAGGGGCAAACCCTAGTTTCCACCAGTTGTACCCTCTACTGGTGCCAGCATAGTGTATACACAGTGTAAACCTTATTGATAGTACATCAGGTAACAAGTCTCCATCTTATGCAACTATACAGTGACTACACAGAGAGTATATCTATAGTCTGCATATATAACACATTCTATCACTCTCACTCAACCTTTTCTTCCTTTCCTCCTTGCAGGAAAAGAGAGCCCACAATTAGAGGGAGAGTGAGAGGGAAAGAACCTGAGGTGCCCCTCCATCATTGGCCACCTTAACAGCAACAGAGGAAATTGCCCCAGCAGCTGTCGCAGAGCAGTTGGACGTGTGAGATGGAGAGAGGGGACATCTCAGCAACCTAGTAACAGAATTACATCTCATACAGCCACATGGCATAGAGCAGTCACTCTTATGGGAATTGATGTCAGCAGTCAGTGAATAGTCATCATGTGCATAATGGTATCTGTACCTATTCTTGATATGAAATATCTAGCTCATCTCTTTACTCAGCCATAGGTCCATCAAAAGCACCCTCCTCCCTCACACTGTTCAAGAGGAAAGGAAGATGACTCCTCAGAGGAGCCTCCAGCCTCTGAGGGTGCACCATCATCAGACATGAGCACACCCAGCACCTCGGTGGGTGCCATGAGCGATAGAGTAGTGTTGTCACCTGGTATCTCACAACTCACAAGTAAGTGAGTGAGCAAGAGCAGATGATGGAGACAGGGACAACAGTGGAGACTCCTCGCCGGAGGGTGCCGGATGCTCCCAGCTCTGCTCAGCTGCATGCAGACGCTGAACCTTGGGGGTCATCCAGAAAGAGGGTGATCCTGAAGGGTGCAGCAAAAAGTGCAGAGGGCTTTGACAGTTTTTACGACCACGATGTCTTCAAATGTGCAGAGAATGAAGGAGTCCGTCTTTAACATGAGCACCATTGTGTCACAGGTGATGGCAACTGTAGGCTCTTCCATGGCCACCTGCATAGAGCAGCGAATGCACCACTCACAGGAGCACATGGTCTCTAAGATGCACATACACATCGCCTGTATTCCCGACACGAAACTCATTAAGCAAGTGCTCTACTCGGAGCTCCGACACGGCAAGCAAGCCCCAGGTGAGCAGAGGCTCCCCAATCACCCTTTCCTTCAACTACTGTTTGTCCCACCTGTGACAGAGACTCCCGCATTGGACTGTATAGCAACCTAAGAACTCACTTTTAGAGTGGAAGCCAATCTTCCTCGATTTCAAGGGACTGGCTATGATGATGATGATGGTCACTAAGGAGAATAGATGGCTATCTATGGAGAATAGATAGCAGACGCTCATAGACCTCCTCTCTAGGAGGGATATAAACATAGATTTGTGTCCTCAGGGCCCCACTGTTCTGTAACAAGTTGCTCTCCACCTCCTTGCTAGCAGGAAAGTGCAGGTGGCCTATGAGAGGGATGATGGTGAGAGGGGACATGGAAGTGGGGGCTCCTCTCAAAGTGCTCATACCAACTAACAACACACAAGGGGCCACTTCTTCCCCTGTTGCCCCCTCTCTTCAGTCAAAGCCCCAGATGGCTCCTCGGATCACTATGACCGAGTCTGTCCCTGCACAGTCGTTGGAGGAGTCGACTTTGGTGGAGTCATCAGAGACTCTAAAACCACCAGGACATCTGCCAAAAGTGTATATGCAGTAGCAGCAAGGAAGTGAGCAGGCTGCCTCTACCTCAGCTGAAGCCACAGGGGTAGCACCTCGTAAAAGAATGCGTAAGAGAAAGATGACACACAAATAGATGCACAAGGGTAGCCATTTGGATGTTACAATAAATGCTTGTGTAAAGTTTCTGTTACAGTGATGTCACAGATAAAAATATTTATTTTCACCACTTTCAGTTATGGACAAATTTGTGTGCAACAATGGAAGTGGCTTAGTGAGTTAGAGTGAATGGTGAGGCATAACGTTACTTCCAGCAATGGTGGTCAGTTTGAAAGGAATGGCTTGGTCATTGTCGGGATGCTTTATGGTGTTGCTGTGGGGTGGTGCCAACCTGGTGCAGCATGTGGCAGCCATATGGGTATAATGCCTGAAGTTAAGTAAATCTTGTATGCCTGGCCTCCCAAGCAGCAATGTGCTTGGGTGCTGGTTCTACAGGTTCCTCTTGCTCCTCCTCCTCCCTGCTGATGCTCCTCATCTGAAGAAGCTGTGTGCTCAGTGCCTTGCTCCTCATGCAGTGCTATTCCTCACTGCTGCATTATGTTGTGCAGGGTGCAGCAGACCGCGACGATTCTGGAGACCCTGGCTGGTGCGTATTGAAAGGCTCCTCCAGATCTGTCAAGAGATCTGAAGCGCATTTTCAGCATGCCTATTGTCTGCTCTATGACACATCCGGTGCAAATATGGCTTTCATTATATCTCTCCTGGGCCTCAGTAACTTCGGCTTCTCAAGGGTGTCATGAACCATGTCTTCAGTGGATAGCTCTTGATTTCAAGCAGCCAGCCAGAAAGTCTGTTGGAAGGAGCGAAGAGCTGAAGGAGAGTGAACTGGTGCAGGTTGAAAGAGTCACGGCAGCAGCAAGGGAATTAGGCACACGCATGCATGGCGATCTTCCTATGGTTGCAGACCAGCTGCACATTGAGGGAGTGGAAGCCCTTGCAGTTGACACAGACTCCTGGGTGATGATAGGGTGTCCTGATGGTCACATGTGTGCAGTTGATGATGCCCTGCATCCATGGGAAGCTACCCAGAGCCACAAAGCTGAATGCCTGCTCAGTAACACTGGCTTTATTAGTGGCAAAATTGATATAATTGGCTGACTTGTCAAACAGGGCATCGGTGACCTGTGTGCTGCATCTGTGGGTGGCCGATTGTGAGATGCTACAAATGTCTGCTGCAGATCTGTGGAAGGAGCCTGAAGCAAAGAGGTTGAGGGCACTGGGGACTTTGACAACCACAAGGTTGTCCACCAGGTCCTCTGGGCTGCAAGTCTTGCTCTAGCAGTCTGCAAATGTCTGCGATGACCTGGCGGGATAGCCTGAGCCTCTTTTGGCACTGCTGGTCCGACATGTTGAGGAAGCTCATCCTCTGCTTGTACACCCTGTGTTGTGGGTATCGCCTCCGGTATGGTACAGCCAGGCGCTGATGCCCTCTGTCCTGTGGAGCATCAGGTGATTGAGGAGAAGTTTGGTGTTGTTGTTAGTGCTGCTGGTGTGCCTGGTGCTGTGCCTGATTGTGCCTGAAAGAACCAAGGTGAGACAGTATAATGACACCCATGCTGATGTAATAGATGGCAGGTCAAGTCGAGATGATAGAAGCAATCTGTCAATGGTGTGATAGGTTTTACCAATGAAGTGACAGTGGATCCTGACTTTGCTGGAAACACTTGCAACCTCTAGAAAGCTAAATCTGTGCTGACAATGAACTCAGCAACATTATCTGCCTTATGAAAATGACCTGGTGTCAGCTGGGAGTTTTTATTGTACATTCTATGTTGTGCACTAATGAGCTGGATCAATGGCCACTCAACTTCTGCCTCAGGTTCACAGATGTGGTTCCAGAGCTGCATTATTCCCATGCTCATCCAGGGAAATTTGAACGGTAGGGTTAAAAAGATGCTAAGGGGTCTTACAAGTACCTCATAATGATCTAAATTACTTCAGCCGCATCTGCCTTTCATGTCGCCGCTGCGTGGGGACAGGATAATGATGGGTTCCCAACCTACACCAAGGTTTTTAAAATTTCCATCCCGACCCACCTCCAATCGCGCCCGTACGGATGCCAGAAAATTCCAGCCTCGGTCTCTGTAGAAAGATCCTGGCATTTAGAAAAAAACAACTTGCTTTTATATAGCGCCTTTAATGTAGTGAAACGTCTCAAGGTCCTTCACAGGAGTATTATGAGATAAAAAATTTGACACCGAGCCACATAATAGAAATTAGCAGCGATGGTCAAAGAGGTATGTTTAAGGAGTGTCTTGGAGGAGGAAAGAGAGGCGGAGAGGTTTAGGCAGGGAGTTTCAGAGCTTGGAGCCTAGGCAACAGAAGGCACGACCACCAATGGTTGAGCGATTATAATCAGGGATACTCAAGAGGGCAGAATTAAAGGAGCGCAGATATATTGGGGGGAATGTGGGGCTGGAGGAGATTACAGAGATAGGGAGGGGTGAGGCCATGGAGGGATTTGAAAATAAGGATGAGAATTTTGAAATCGAGGCATTGCTTAACCAGAAGCCAATGTAGATCAGCAAGCACAGGGGTGATGGGTGAGCGGAGACATCGTTGGTGGTATTTCTCCAGCGACTTGAGGTGTCTACTGTACATGATCCACGTTTCTGAGCCATACAGGAGGGCGGGTATTACTACAGACCTGTAGACCATGGGCCTGGTCTTCAAACACTCTTTTCCTCAGGCGGACGAAGACTGCACTGGCACACTGGAGGCAGTGTTGGATCTCATCGTCAATGCCTGCTCTTGTTAATAGGAGGCTCCTGAGATATGGGAAGTGGTCCACGTTGTCCAGGGCCATACCGTGGATCTTGATGACTGCGGGACAGTGCTGTGCGGTAAGGACAGACTGGTGGAGGACCTTTGTTTTGCTGATGTTTAGCGTAAGGCCCATGCTTTCGTACACCTCAGAAAATATGTCGACTATGTCCTGGAGTTCAGCCTCTGTATGTATAGATGCAGGCCGCGTACTGTAGCTTGATGACAGAGGTTGGGGTGGTTTTGACCTGACCTGGAGATGGTGAAGGTTGAACAGGTTCCCACTTGTTCTGTAGTTTAGTTCCACTCCAGTGGGGAGCTTGTCGACTGTGAGGTGGAGCATGGCAGCGAGGAAGATTGAGAAGAGGGTAGGGGCGATGATGCACCAACATTAGTGTCCTCGACCAGGCCAACATCCCCAGCATCGAAACACTGACCATGCTTGATCAGCTCTGCTGGGCAGGCCACATAGTTCGCATGCCAGACATGAGATTCCCAAAGCAAGCGCTCTACTTGGAACTCCTTCATGGCAAACGAGCCAAAGGTGGACAGCGGAAAAGTTACCATGACACCCTCAAAGCCTCCCTGATAAAGTGCAACATCCCCACTGACACCTGGGAGACCCTGGCCAAAGACCGCCCTAAGTGGAGGAAGCGTATCCGGGAGGTGCTGAGCACCTCAAGTCTCGTCGCCAAGAGCATGCAGAAATCAAGCGCAGGCAGCGGAAAGAGCATGCGGCAAACCTGTCCCATCCACTCTTTCCCACAATGACTATCTGCCTACTTGTGACAGAGACTGTGGCTCTCGTATTGGACTGTACAGCCACCTAAGAACTCATGTTAAGAGTGGAATCAAGTCTTCCTCAATTCCGAGCGACTGCTTATGATGATGATGATGATGGGTGAGTGGGACTTGGTGCGAGTTAGGACATGGGCAGCCGAGTTTTGGACCACCTCTAGCTTACGCAGGGTAGAAGTGGGGGGCCAGCCAGGAGTGTGTTGGAATAGTTAAGTTTAGAGGCATGGATGAGGACTTCAGCAGCAGATGAGCTGAGGCAGGGATGGAGACGTGCAATGTTAGATGTGGAAATAGGCAGTCTTAGTTATGCTGCAGACGTGTGGTCGAAAGCACATTTCAGGGTCAAATATGACACCAAGGTTGCGAACAGTCGGGTTCAGTCTGAGACAGAAGTTGGGAAGAGGAAAGGAGTCAGTGCAAAAAAACAGTTGCAAAAAAAGTTACAGTTTTTAAAGTCGAGTGGAATACAATACGCAGGCAATACAGCACTGTCAAAGTCAGTGTTCCAAACTGTGAGGTAGATTGTAAACCTCTTAAAAATAAATGGAGTTTTTAATATCTGGTTAGAGGTGTAGAAAGAGATTATACCTTTTCAAACAAAAAGTGTCATACTTTTGTCATAGAAACATAGAAACATAGAAAATAGGTGCAGGAGTAGGCCATTCGGCCCTTCGAGCCTGCACCGCCATTCAATGAGTTCATGGCTGAACATGCAACTTCAGTACCCCATTCCTGCTTTCTCGCCATACCCCTTGATCCCCCTAGTAGTAAGGACTACATCTGACTCCTTTTTGAATATATTTAGTGAATTGGCCTCAACAACTTTCTGTGGTAGAGAATTCCACAGGTTCACCACTCTCTGGGTGAAGAAGTTTCTCCTCATCTTGGTCCTAAATGGCTTACCCCTTATCCTTAGACTGTGACCCTGGTTCTGGACTTCCCCAACATTGGGAACATTCTTCCTGCATCTAACCTGTCTAAACCCATCAGAATTTTAAACATTTCTATGAGATCCCCTCTCATTCTTCTGAACTCCAGTGAATGCAAGCCCAGTTGATCCAGTCTTTCTTGATATGTCAGTCCCGCCATCCCGGGAATCAGTCTGGTGAACCTTCGCTGCACTCCCTCAATAGCAAGAATGTCCTTCCTCAAGTTAGGAGATCAAAACTGTACACAATACTCCAGGTGTGGCCTCACCAAGGCCCTGTACAACTGTAGTAACACCTCCCTGCCCCTGTACTCAAATCCCCTCGCTATGAAGGCCAACATGCCATTTGCTTTCTTAACCGCCTGCTGTACCTGCATGCCAACCTTCAATGACTGATGTACCATGACACCCAGGTCTCGTTGCACCTCCCCTTTTCCTAATCTGTCACCATTCAGATAATAGTCTGTCTCTCTGTTTTTACCACCAAAGTGGATAACCTTACATTTATCCACATTATACTTCATCTGCCATGCATTTGCCCACTCACCTAACCTATCCAAATCACTCTGCAGCCTCATAGCATCCTCCTCGCAGCTCACACTGCCACCCAACTTAGTGTCATCCGCAAATTTGCAGATACTACATTTAATCCCCTCGTCTAAATCATTAACGTACAATGTAAACAGCTGGGGCCCCAGCACAGAACCTTGCGATACCCCACTAGTCACTGCCTGCCATTCTGAAAAGCACCCATTTACTCCTACTCTTTGCTTCCTGTCTACCAACCAGTTCTCAATCCATGTCAGCACACTTCAGTGAACTTCAACGGGTTTTCATGTATATAGTTACACTTTGATGGGAACTGGAGTTTTTTGGCGGCGGGGGGAGGTTAAAAGTAGCCGGTTTAGTTTTAATTTTTTGGGAGGAAGGATTGTTAAACAGGTCAGTTTTCTCATTCCTACCCCAATGTAAGATAGTGCCTATTTGAGAGACACTGCCTGTCAGGCAGGTGGGCAAGCATTCCTTGGGATAAAGCTCCTGTGATTTTTGTTTGGGAATTTAAGCCTCCCTGCGTTCATCTCAGTGTTGCTGGGCTCCAGGGACAGCCGAGAAGTGCACTGTGCATGGTTTGAGAGAGTGACAGTCGCACCTAGGGCACTCTTTCCAATCTGTGCTGGGCTGAGAAGCTGTCGTTTGCAGCTAGTTTTAAGATAAATGGCATTCTGGTTTGTAAAAGCTCCAAAATAGGTCATGGAAGCCAGAAAAAAACAAGGTAAATAAAAGGGTTGAAACCATTTGTTTAATGGGAATAGGCTTTGATAAGGTATGCTCGGTTATATTCGGTTAATACAAGTAAAGTTAAGTCTCAAAAATAAAGAATATGAAACAGAGAATGGAAAAAGCGTTAAAACAGCAATATAATTAAAGTGCTTTCTGATTTAATTTAAATTTGTTTTAAGTATACATTTTAGCTCCGTGTGATTAATATTTCAGTAATAATCCACTTCTAATCGAGTAGTTTATTACTGTAACATTTAGTGTAGTGCTGAAAAGCCACAAAACCAGTGAATCGGCAATTTCTTTGGACTTGTCGGCAATAAGGGTTACCTAATCCCTATTCAGAGAAATAAATCATACAATCCAGTTAACACAACCGTTTATATAAAACACAGTGAAAAGAGACATTGAAGAGATGGTTGCTCAAACCACGTGACAGTTTGAGTCTGTTGGGTCGCGATGTTTTGCTCTCTGGTGGGCTTCAGTCAGAAGGTCAGAGATGAAAGGTCACTATACCATGTAGGCGCTGTACGAATGCTGAAGGGAATCAAACTCATGCCAAATCCGGTAAGTCCTGGACAAGCAATCCAGAGGCTTTGTTTACCCAGTGACCTCCCACTCAGTGTGGGATCCAACGGGAGCCCCTCCTCTGTGCCCTGATGTCATATGTTGGGAGATGATTCAGAAGAATGGCTGGGAGCTAAAAGAGGTTGTGAATGACTGCTGTAAGAAACCACTCAGACATCTGCAGAACCAAATCATACCGTTTAATGACAGCTCCGATTCACCACAACACCCCTCTGACTGGAGTGCATCATCACCCCAAGGAATAATATTTGAATTTAATTTGTTAAGTTTCCTTTTTTTAATTTTTAAATTACAGTTTTTATTGGCTGTGCCCCTGTTTCACTTCCATTCAGCAACACCCCTCTGTCCGCAAACCGGATACAGACCCGTGAGATTATATACTTCTGTAAATCACAAGCAGATTTATTACAAGACTCGGATGCAATTAGCAGCCGGATGTCTCCCATCAATAAAGCTTTGGAGTTTTAATCTTGTCTTAAACTAAAAGTTTCAAAATTCACTGTAAAAGAAAAGAGACCATGTGAATCGGGCGATCAGGAGCCCGAGTTTACCTCCCATTCAGAATGCGCAAACAGGTGGAAATGGTCGCCACCTGCACACAGCGGTTTGTGAAGGTAACCAGGCCTGTGGGGAGTCGGGCCAAGGTCGCTATACCTCCTCCTCTCTCTCTCTCTTAAAGATATCTCGATGGTTTTAAAAGCATCGGTAATGGCTTTGAATGGATCGAAAATATTAATCAATATATATTTTTTAAATGCCTGTCTCCTGCCCGAGTATATTAGAACACAGTGTATAAATAGCACGCATTCTGCCCCTGCAATTAGGGTGTAATTTTTTTTGAAAGATCATATAAATTTGCACGGGACAATATGTTAAAATCTCAGAGGTGTTTCCCGAGTAGAACATCAGTTACAGCACATGGAGCAATTGGGTGGATGTAAAACTTCATCTCCACAATTCAAAGGTTGAGAGGAGCATGCTTGCTCTGCCCATGATAGCTTTAGTTATTTAACAAGCTCGCTTTAAATAGTTGTTCGGCTTCACCAATGGCCCACGACCGGATGCGGAGAAGCCTTTGGGACAGCAAATGGCCTATTCAATTTCACGTGGATGACGCCATTTAGCTATTAGCTATAACCGGGCAAATCCCTGCCCACTGAGAGAGTGTGGACGCGGGACGGAACGGGACTGTGTGTGTTGGGAGAAGAGCGACAGAGAGGAAACAAACCAGCCGCTGTATTTCTGTGTGAAGTGCATCTGAGTTACTAGCAGAGCTGCGGTATTGGGGAGGGGTACAGTTCGCTGAAAGACCCTCTTTCTATCTCATCACTGATCCCTGACAGCCCAGGACACGGCGCCCTCCACTCCAGGAGCTTGTCATTGATCGGACACAGTGGCTGCACTTGAAGCACAGCAGACAAGGTTACTGCCAGTCTACCCAGCAGCATCGCAAGGGAACAGCCCACGTCTTTCGCGAGGTGAGGAAACTGCACTCCAGTATATAATGTGACCTGGTTTTATATATATTATACACGTGTGTGTGTGTGTGTACATTCTATTCAGCTGTACCTGGACACTTAACATGCGCCAGACTCAAACAAATGCAAAGATCTTTCCGATCATTGATCACTTATTATCCCTCAACACAGGGGACTGCATTAAACTAGACCCGGTTACTAGTGTGAAGGGAGGAGGGGGGGAGGAGATAATATTTAATATCGATCAAAACCTGAGAGCAGCCTCATTTTAATGTAACTCTGCTTGAGAAACGGATCCAGCCCTGTCCATTTAAATAGTCTGTAAAGAGCTGAAAGGCAGTCTGTAAACTTCACTGACTGTTTAATGTGAGCACTGGAAACCCGACCAGTCTTCACCTGAATTTTATGGTAAATGTTTAACCCTTTATTTATTGACTATGTCTACTCTTTGTATTCTTTGCAGTTGTATGTGTGTGTATATAAAATGTGTGTGTATATATAATGTGTATATATATGTGTGTGTGTGTGTGTGTGTGTATAGATATATATGTGTGTGTGTGTGTATATGTATATGTTCATTTCAATGTGTTTTACAATTTTATTTGTGTAACCTTAGTTTAAATGTCCTGTTAATTCCACAACCGGGGGTTGTAATGAACATGTTTTGTAAAGTGCTGCTTGAGTTGGGCAGGATTTGGGTTTGTCGGGGGTGGGGGGGGGTGTTCTCGCGTTCCTACATGTGGTCCCAGTAGCGGCTAGGGCCGTTGGTTCTGTGTGTGTGTGTGTGTGTGTGTGTGTACGGCGGAGACTGGGCAGTTCATGGCGCTGTCTAATGGCCCCGGTACAGTATTTGACTTTTCCGCATGTAGTATCCATTTCAAGCCAGCTTGCTGTATCGGATTCGGCACATCCGGAATTGCAAACTCGCTGCCATTCAATAGCAATTGGGAGAGCGTGGTGCTCCGCCGGGTCCCAGTGCCCGCCGCTCCATGTCTCCGCTTCAGCACAGTCCCGCCTGGCACTCGAACCAAAGATCTCCGGGATCTGGTATGCTAATTCCAGTGGTGGTTGTGGTTACAAATTTCAACTGGCATTGAAAATGGAACAGCTCCGTCGAATGTGATGAGAATGTTGCTTTAGATGTGGACAATCTTTGCAATATTCAGGAGAGACTGGTGATCTCGCTGCTGTTTTTTCTCATTCACATTGCTCCATAATGTCAGCGGTCTTGAATTGCCGGCACTGGTTGATTGTGAAGCTCTCTATCGTTGGATGGTTTTTCTGAGGTAACCCAAGCATAGACGGCCCACATTCAGCGATCTGTGTGTCCCAGGCTCGCTCTGTGTTGGGGGCGTTAGGACATATGTCGGGTTTAAAGTGGCACTGGGCCGGGACTCTGGGTGCATCCTTATCGCCTAACTGACCCGGTGCCACCCAGCCCTGAGCAGCCGGAATTCTTCTCTAGCAGTAAACGGGATGGGCGAAGGTGAAGTGATTGAAAATCGCCCATTTTCAGATACTCGACAGCGTGTCGAGTTCGTTAGCTGAAGTTTAAAAAAAAAACGTTAAAAATGCCACCTTCATGGTCACAATGATCGGAGTGTGGAAAAACTTGTTGTTTTTTCCCTCCTTTTGAGTGGGGACAGAGTTCAGATTGTGGACCAGGAGATGTTGTCGGTAAGCACAGCTAAGTGCCACCTGTGTGCCAGGCTCATGCCCAGCTCCCACCTTCCCGCACAGCTCCCCTTCAGTATGTCGCGCCAAGCAACCTGCGAGCTGACTCGGGAAGCTGAGTGAATCTGTACCCGCTACCTGGCACCAAGTTCAATCGCGTGATTTATTTGAAAACATGTGGGTCTTTTTTTTTTAAATGTTCATGTGGCCGGAGTGCTGGTTCTGGCGATGGGTGGTTGGGGGGGAGGGGGAGAGACACCCCTCTCTCAGCCGGGGTGTGGGACTGTGTGTTTAAGGCCGGTGCCCCTCTCTGGGCAGGATGATTGGGCTGGGTACTACAGCCCAGCGGCCGTGTCCCCGGGAGTGAGCTGCCAGGGGGGCACTCCAGGCGATGGTTTAACCGTCCCATCTCAAGGTAATGGAGAGGAGGGGTCCCCAAAGAGATTTGGGCATGGGCGTTCCTGTGTGCGCGGGCGGACACCTCCTGCAATGGGCGAGTGTTAACTGCTGCATCTTGCTGACCTCTGTGTCTGTCTCTCTCTGTCCTGTCTCCACACCAGGTCTGACCGATGTGCACCCAGCCCGCGGGCCAGCAGCGATCCGATTCACATGGAGACTCCAGCCCACGGTGCTTCGCCCCTCTTTCTCCAACTGGCTCACGACAGGGGGCGGCAGCGGATGGATCCTGATCCAGGGGACCTGCAACAGGGGCCGGTGCTGTCCATCGACCAGATCCGGGCAATCCGAGCCAACAATGACTATGTGGAGCGACCCGTCATCATCGGCGCCAAGACCAGCACGGGCAGCCCGTCCAGCTCGGGCCAGAAATGGGAGCGGAGCAGCGAGCCCAGGCTGCCCGGGGGAGAGGCGCGCTCCTCGGCGCAGCTCCAGCACCAAGTCCAGCAGCACCTGAGCAGGTCCACCAGCACCGTCAGCTCGGCCTCCCGGAGCAGCACCACCTCCGAGCATAGACTGCTGCTCAGCTTGAGCTCGTCCCCTTCTGGCCAAGGAACTATCAGGGCGCAGCCCAAAGCTGACCTTAAAGCCGACTTGGACAAGGCTCCCGGCGGCGAGGACTGGAGCCAGCACTCGCTGCGGTGCGAGCGCTGCGGGAAGTGCAAGTGTGCCGACTGCACGGCTCCGAGGACTCTGCCTTCCTGCTGGCTCTGTGACCAGAGGTGCCTTTGCTCGTTCCAGAGCGCCCTGGAGTATGGCACGTGTGTTTGCTGTGTCAAGGGCCTCTTCTATCACTGCTCCAGCGACGACGAGGACAACTGCGCGGACAATCCGTGCTCCTGCAGCCAAGGCCATTGCTGTGCGCGTTGGACCTCCATGGGCTTAATCTCCATCTTCTTGCCCTGCTTATGGTGCTATCTGCCGGCCAAAGCAGGCCTCCGGCTCTGCCAAGGATGTTACGACGGCGTCAAGCGGCCGGGCTGTAGGTGCAAGAACTCCAACACCGTGTGCAGGAAGGTTTCCAACGCACCTTGCCCCAAACCCTTCGATAAACCTTTATGACCAAGACACACTCTTCCTAAATCCGTGACCAATGTTAACCCTGTGGAAGTTCAGAAGGCACATTCTCCAAAGCTTCCTTAACTCCCTAGTGGCGTTTCCAAGGGGGATTGCATATCTTCTGGCGCTGAGACTACCGCACGACATGTGCACAAGACGATGGGGAGGGGATGGACTCACAGCTGGATCTTTGAACAGAGCACCTTCCTGAAAACCTACATCTATATCTTGGAGTTTGAGCGTTTATAATCTACCCAGGGAAAAGGGACCACCAACCCCCTTCATGTTAAGCACCTTCTTATGGGTTCTTCCTGTGTTCATTGCAGGCCCAGCGAGTTCCTTTGTTGCTGACAAACTCCGGTGTGATTCCCAATGTCAGGAGTCTCCGCTACATGAACAGAAAGAAATTGGATATCCCCCGCCCAAGCAGTGTGAATGCTGACTATCTGCACACGATGGCCTTTCTTCACTGAGGTCTTGGGGCTTGGAGGTGGACAGGAGCTATTTCCCCTCTATCATAACTCCCAGTGTAGGGGCCTCGGGGAACTGAGCCCATTGTCAGATGGTGCTGTCCACAGTAAGCCACTCAGCTTATGGGAAAACCATGCAACGTGTCTTCACTATCAACGCATTAAATATTTATTGCTTGGCTTAGAAACGTGATATAGTCCATTGAAAATATATTCTCTTTCTCAATCACAACCACCGTTGTTATTTACGTATTCACGTAGTTCGGTTATAGAAAGTTTGAAACCGTTTTGATACTTTGATTCACGGATTCTGAGGGCGATGGTTGGGCGCAGTGCTGGTGTGATTGTACTGTCCGTTTGTGAGCACCTGAAGCGAGGTTGATAGTCGTTTATGGATGTTGCTTTTTTTTCCGGAAGGGATGAATCTCGTCCCTCCCTTTCTCGGATTAATGATCATTACAGAGACTTAACGCAGGTTTCAAACGGGATCTTGGTGCTCAGTGGCTTTGCATGCAGTAGATGAGGGGCGGGGAGAGGGTAACATTTTCACTAGAAAGTGTTCGGCAGACGTTTTTATTGGTGCGTTGAAATGCATCGATGCACAATGCCAGTGTGACTGATAATGACGCACACTCCTTCTCCCTTATAAAACAAGTGGTCTTTAGTGGAGGGAACGCGTGCAAGGGAGCTTCGTCCAACTTTTGTCGTGATGGCCACATAGTAACATTTCCCATTTTGGTGCCATTAAGCCATGTGCTGATATTACCAATGCCCTCCCAATGGCAATAGAGTCTCTGCTGTATATCACTTTGCCTTGACTTTCGCTATCACACAAACAGGCATACAGGCGGGAAATGAGCCCTTGGTGACTGCAGTGCATTAGAGTTCACAAGGGCTGTGAGGTAAAGTCCGCCTGGAATATTGAACTGCATTAAGGCCCGTCAGCCTGCTGCATGTAAATCTGCTGAGAAATGTGTAAAGACGCTATGTAGAAATTACCGACCAATTATAATCCACATTCTTACTAATATTTCTGTCGTTATTTCACCTGATAAAACCCACTCATTATAAAGTTCAGTTATAATCTCCTTGTTGCACCCCACTCCTTATAAAACTAATAAACACTATCTCAGTTACACTCTTCTCCTAAAGTTCGGTTTTAACAATATCCCTGTTGGATCCCATTCACTATGTATCTGTTATCTCTAATACTGTTGCAGGGTAACTGGACCTTTGGTTTGTTAATGTTTCTCTGAAGGATTCAGTGTACCCGGCAACTCGAGATAAATCCGAACTTGACTCCTATGAGCAGTGCTCCGATGAGGATGGAGTGTTTCAGGAGACAGTCATGTCCCATATTTAGGTTTGTTTTGAATTTGATCTTTTTTAAATCTAATTTTGGTCTAATGCTTTACAACTAATGGGAGTTGTGCTCCTCTATAAACTGACATGCCTGAAATAACGGCAATACATTTATTAATTGCACAGCAATAGCGTTCTGTCATTTACTCACATTCAAATGAATTCCAAGCCACTTCCGTTAAGAGAAATTAAGATTTCTTTGCAATGTAACATGTCGCTGTAGCCTAAACTATAGACTAGCTTCCTTCTGTGAGGACGGTGCTGAGTTCATGCTGCAGGGCTGTTAATGAATTACCTGATTCTCTGCCAGACTTTAAGGTCTCGGAGTGTGGAATCTGCCGAAAGTTAAGTGCTGTACAGAGTCTTGAGTGACCTTGCATTCCCTCATCCATGGGTGCTGCAGAAGGCAGCCGTGAAATCCACGACCCTCTGGCTGTCGAAGCGTGGACACTGCAAGCAGTTTGCAGGAAGGCAGCGAGCTCCTCAGTGGTTTGATGTGGAGTTTTGAAATCCCTATCGCAACCAAGCGGAGTTTTGTTGAACGGGGTTCGAGTTGTAGTTGAATATGTATGCGATTCTTCACAACTGGTTAATATAGACAGGCCATTAAATAAATCCAAGGCCTTTCAGATGTCCTAAGGGACGGACTGTCCTTTTACAGTGTGAGGTCTGTGGTAACAACAGCAAAAGATACATTTAAAAAAAAATACCCAAACTACCCGCCCTGCAGAATCCTTACCAAAACGGTTTCTTGAATTATGTATTTGTATTTTTAAGCATGAACATTCTTGGAACAAATTCTGTCCTTTTATGTAAAACAAGCTAGTAATTATTACATTCCTAATACAAACTGGCCCATATTGAGTACAGTAGCCAGAGGCTGGAGGGGTCGCTTTCTTTTACTATTGCCTTATGATTACATCGTGGATGGGAGGTCATGGTTTTCCTAGAAGCTGTTTGGCAACCTGTAAAGCGAGGAGACGAACTGCTGTTTGTAATGGTCTGTGTGTTTGTCGTTATGCAATGAAGTGGGCTCGGCCTTCTCTCCGTCTCTAACAATCATTACATGAAACGAGGACTGAAATCAGTTTGAATAAGCCATACAGAGTCTGCGTGGGGATCCCGGAATAGAACACCTTTTGGACTATAATGCAGTGACACTTTATTGCCTGGATGTATGGAGCACCTATCGGATCATCAGTTCAGCGTACAATCGGGACCTTGATGCAGTATGAAGACGAAACACTGGGACGTTTTGGAGAGATCTGACCAGACGTTGAGTTCATGGGCATTTCTTGCTTTCTTTGGGCTGTGAACATGGCAAGATTCTGCCTCCTTGTTAGAGTTACTTTGATATATTTTTGTATATACAATATTAATACTGTGAATGGTGCCATATGAAGGAAGGACTCCGATTATTGGTACATTGTACATTCAGGTGAATGTCCGACTCCGTCTCCTGCTAACATCAGGCTCTATTACCCTATATACAAATTCCAATTATTGCATTGCTTAGGTACAATTGGCATCCTGTATATCAATCAAAAGTTACTGATTCTTTTTCTATTTTTTGCCAATATGTTGATTAGTCTAAATATTTATTTGAAGTTTTATTTTATAAGATATTTATTTAAACACAACACCCTTTAGAGATGGAAACTGTTTGTACAGAACTTGCTGCAAAAATGTAAGGGTGGCACTACAGAGCTGAATAAAGTATAAAATAGAAATATATTAATTTTCAAATTAAATTGCTTTGTTTTGTTTTATTCTGTGGCTGAGAGTAAAAGGAAAAGTCTGGTCTTTCCACATATTCTGGGATTGCTTGTCTTTGACTGGCAATACATGTATAGTGGCAGTGATGAGTACGCTAATTTGTTTTCCCTTTCAAAACAGACCATTCAATATTTCACTGGGGTGTTGTGCAGAGTCCCAGAGATTACTCACAAAGGGAAATTCAAAAGGATGCTTGTCTCATGGCCTTTACACACTTTACAGTAACTGGTTTCAGTATTGTTGACGATCCAATGGACACAGAAGAAAAGTTAGAATGAGGGTGTTTTTACTGACTAAGTAGGGTGAGCAGTCTAAGGAATAAGCTGACCAGTTATTCAAGTTTGTGGCTGGGGTATGGTTGGGGCGGGGGGCACATTTATCGCCCACCATTCGTTGCGCTAACAAAGTGTTTGGGCCTTCCTCTTGAGCCACAGCAACCCTTGTGCTGATGGTGCTCTCGATTTTATAATAGGGGAATTCCAGTATTTTGACCTAGTGATGATGACGGAATGGCAATATATATCCAACTTAGGAGGACGAGTGATTTGCGCTGATCTCATCCTTCTCAGTGGTAAAGGTTGTAGGGCTGGGGTACTGTTGAAGTAAGCATGTTGAGTTGCTGCAGTACAACTCTTTTAATAGGAGACAAAATTAACCAGTTAAGTCAAGTGCCACCCAATCTGGGGGACACTCCAAACATTTTTCAACTACCCTTTTTTTTGTTTGTTTTTGACTTTTTTTTGTGGGTTTTTTTTGTGATTTTTTTTTGGGCAATAAAATCATAAATTTTTACAAGTGCCCCCTATAAAAGAGGAGGGGGACACTAAAAATCCGCCAATAAACAAATTAAACTTTAAAACATGTAAAATCAAATTAAAATTTGGTTGCCGGGGGTGATGATGCACTCCAGTCCCTCCGGCGCCCACCTCTCGCGGAAGGCCGCGAGCGTACCGGTGGACACCGCGTGCTCCATCTCTAAGGACACCCTGGCATGGATGTAGGCACGGAAGAGAGGCAGGCAGTCAGGCTGAACGACCCCCTCGACCACCCGCTGCCTGGACCGGCTGATGGCACCCTTGGCCGTGCCCAGGAGCAGTCCTACGAGGAGGCCCTCGGACCTATCCGCTCCCCTCCGCACAAGGTGCCCAAAGATCAGGAGTGTGGGACTGAAGTGCAACCAGAATTTCAGGAGTAGCCCTTTTAAATAATGAAACAGGGGCTGCAACCTCACACATTCAGTTAAAAACATGGAACACGGACTCCTCCAGACCGCAGAAATTGCAGGCGGCCTGGGAGCCCGTGAACCGGCTTAAAAATTTATTGCACAGGACTGCTCCGTGCACCACCCTCCAGGCCAAGTCCCCGATAAATAATGGGAGGACTCCCGCGTACAGTGCATTCCATCGGGGACCCCCACCTCCTCCGGACGGCAAGATGGTACGCCATGGCGTGTCCGGACGGCAGACGAGGATGGCAAGGTTGAGAGTGTGCAGGAGCAGCCCGGTTGCTGCAGTACATCCTGTAGATAATACATACAGCTGCCACTGGCGGAGGAGGTTGATTATAGAGTCCAGGGGCAATGACCAAGTGGGGATTCAATCTAGCAATATCTGTAATTAAATGGCCATTTCAGAAGATGACAATTTCTGGCCCAGCTCAGTGGGTTGCTTGTGTGGAGTGAGGGGAGTCAATAGAAAGAATGGAATGCTGTTGTGTTTTGAGTCTAGTATTATTAAGGACTCACATCAGATATAGAAAAAGTTGTACCATTTTTATACTGGTACATTTTTAGGTTGGAGTTTAGAAGTCCTTAGCAAGCAGCATTTATGCTGCTGAAACTGGTGTTCCCTTGTGACAGAATTGTACAGACTCCTACAGTACCCTATGTTTTCATACCAGTCTGCCATTAGGATGGTGGATCACAGAGGTTAATATATTTATCAAAATTAAAACTGCGCCAAGATAAAAATGGCTTTAGATACGCAGTAAAGCTGCCTCTTCATTGCTCTAATAATGTGTTCTGAACCTACTATTTCAGCAGAGATTTTTTTTATCACATTTCCAATTCCAACCAAACAATCTGGTGACAATTTGTGCCACTAATGGTCTTATGTTGTGGACTTAAACTGAGAATCAGGCTGAAAATGCTCAAAACACCTGAAATCCTACTTTTTAGAGGTTATGCCAAGAAGGGAGGTTGTCCTTGTATTGTCAGAGGAAGGTACTGTACTTGTTCTGAAACACATTTATATAATTAATAAAAAGAAACAGCTAAGTAGGTTGCTAACCCTTGTATATGAATGCTCGGATAAAGCCTTTTGGTGCTGGATACCTTGCTACAGTGCCAGATATAATTCAGTGGCTGGCGCTCAATTACAGCTCTCATGTCAAACTGTAACAGTAACTCCAAGACATCAGATATGAACTTGGACCTGGCCTCAGCCAAGCACTCAGCCTGTTGGCAAGGCAGAAGATGGACCACAGCGGTGTAAGTTTATCTCTGAATGGCCTGAAAAATCTACTGGTGCCAGAAACTGAGGATGGAGGGACTCTTTTTTTTTTCCATTTTCTACATTGATATACAGAAACTACTGTAATTGGATGGGAAGATGATACCTTGTGACTAAGCAAGCTTTTCTTACACCACGGGGCAAGTGGTGTGAAGAGCTTTTGGGGTTTTGTGTCATTTCGGAGAAGGAGGAGGAGATGTAGAAAGAGCAAGGGAGGAAAAGGAAGCTATTTCAGATTTCTCCGTGCCACTGAGCTAACTTTATTTACACAATGTTTCCACTAAAAGCCAGCAAAGAAGCAACCCATGCTGACAGTTTTTCACAGGAAGCAGATGAAGGATCTGATCTTGTCCTAAGCTGTGCCCTTGTTTGAAAGATAAAGCAAGGAAAGTTTTAAGTTCCAAATTCCATGCAATTTTCCCCCACGCCCCTTAATCGTCTACTTTATTCTCCCAATGGCCATGATTCAAGTAGAAGCAAGATTCCATGGATGCTGGCAGCGCTGTAATAACTCAGCTGAGTGGCAATTTTCATATGTGAGCCTAGACAGTGAGTATTGGCAAGTTATTTTACTGTGAGGGTGTCACAGCCAAGTCAAGTCCTGTTCTCATCTGATATCCAGACGTGTATACTTTCTAGCAACGAATTGGATACCAAATAGGAGTGGGAATTGATTTTAAGCATAGGCATGCTGAGACCGAATTGTAGCCCTGGTTGAGATCACCTAACCCAGCATGGAGCGTGAATCAAAACCGTGCCAATTCCATCTGGCTGAGTACCACAACACATAGCACACTGGGACACCAGGGAAGTTTAAGTTATAGAATCAGAATCATAGAATGGTTCCAGCATGGAAGAAGGCTATTCAATGATTACAGCATGGGAGAAGGCCATTCGGCACTTCGAGCCCGTGCCGGCTCTCTGCAAGAGCACTTCAGCTAGTCCTACTCACCCGCCCTTTCCCCGTAGCCCTGCAATTTCTTTTCTTTCAGGTACTTATCCAACTCCCTTTTGAAAGCAGTGATTAAGTCTGCCTCTACCACCCTTTCAGGCAGTGCATTCCAGATCCTAACCATTCACTGCGTAAAAACGTTTTTTCTTATGCCGTCTTTCGTTCTTTTGGTTATGGTCTGAACCCTTTGATTGCACTTCACCATCTCGTATATTCCTCTGGACCTCTCCTCCACAATCAAGAAGAACCTTTGCTTCTTCCCTCTTTGCATTTAAGAACTTAAAAAACAATCTATTCAAGCATGCCTTCAGTTATCTCCTTAAATTCTTTAACTCTTCTTCAGTGCATCCCTTTCCTCCTTATAAAGTGCTATGAGCTATTCCTTATCTTAGGAATGCTATGTGAGGTGTAAACCTCACAAGCTGAAAATAGTGACCAGGGACCAGCACCAGCTCTGTCCTTATTGTTATTCTATATGTAATCCATCTGAAGCTCTTGATTAGATTCCAGTCAGTAACTAACTCCTGGTTATCCATTGTTCTGCACATTATTGATCTCCCGTGCCGGTGCTTACAGTGAATTGGAGGATGCGCTGTTTCATCTCATGTAACATTCAATATATCAGGGCCATTGAGTTGCAGTATTTGAATAATTCAAATTGCAGCTTATCGAACAGTACTGCCGGATAGTTAGTGGTAGTTATGGGCTTTAAATCCACTATTACATTCATATTTGCATGAAAACTCCAAATTAATGGTCCTGACTTTGCCATAACTTCATTTCATTATGTAGTTAATTTTATTTCTTTTTTTTAAATTCCCAGGATACACAGGAAGATATGTCTTCCTTTTTCCTCAACCGAAGATTTTCCTCTACCATGGTTGACGGGGCCCTTGACCGTGCTCGGCCCATTTCCCACACTTCTGCTCTCATCCTTTCCCCTTCCTCCCAGAACTACAATAGTGTTCCCTTGTCCTCACCTTCCATCCCAATAGCCTCCACATTCAGTGGATCATCCTCTGACATTTCCACCACCTCCAGTGTGAAGCCATCACCAAACACAGCTTCCTCTTACCTTTCAACATTCCAAAGGGACTGTTGCCGCCGCAACACCCTGGTCCAGTTTTCAATCAACCCTAACACCCCCTCTCCTTCCCAAGGCACCTTCCCGTGCAAGTGCAGAAGATACAGCACCTGCCCCTTTACCTTCCACCATCCAGTACCCCAAACACTCCTTCCAGGTGAAACAGTGATTTGCTTGTACTACTTTCAATTTAGTATACTGTATTCTCTGCTTACAATGTGGTCTCCTCTACAATGGGGAGACCAAACACAGATTGCGTGATCACTTTGCAGAAAACCTCCATTCAATCTGCAATAAGCTTCCGGTCGCCTGTCATTTTAATTCCCGCCCTACTCCCACTCTGACCTCTCTGTCCATGGCCACCTACACTGTTCTAATGAAGCTCAACGGAAGCTTCAGGAACAGCACCTCATCTTTCAATTAGGCACTTTACAACCTTCCGCACTCAACATTGAGTTCAACAATTTCAGATCATAACCATGGCTCCCATTTTTTGGACAGCAGCCGTTGGAAATGGTTTTGCTGTTGCCATTTACACCTCCTTGAGACCCAACTTTTGTTTCTTTACTTGTCCCATTAGCTCCCGCTTTTGTCTTGCATCATCATCCCTTTTGTCATTTAATTTCTCCTGCCTTCCATCCTATCACAGACCTTCCCTTTTGTTCTTTCCTCCCCTTCCCACTTTCTCTGCTTCTATACTTGCTTAAAACCTGTTATATCTCTAACTTTCTCCAATTCTGATGAAAGGTCATTGACCAGAAATGTTAACTCTGTTGCTCTCTCCACAGATGTTGCCTGACCTGGATACAGAAAAGGCTATAGGCCCCAACAACATCCCAGCTATTGTTCTGATGAATTGTGCTCTAGAATTAACTGTGCCTCTAGCCACGCTGTTCTGGTACAGCTACAACACTGGCATCTATTCTACAATGTGCAAAATTGCCCAGGTATGTCCTTTCCACAAAAAGCAGGACAAATCCAACCTGGCCAATTACCAGCCATCAGTCTACTCTCAGTCATCAGCAAAGTGATGGAAGGTTTGTCGGCGACAGTGCTATCAAGTGACACTTACTCACCAATAAGCTGCTCATCAAAGCTCAGTTTGGGTTCCACCAGGTTCTACCTAGCACAAAAGACGATGGTTGTGGTTGTTGGAGGCCAATCATCTCAGCCCCAGGACATTGCTGCAGAAGTTCCTCAGGGCAGTGTCCTAGGCCCAACCATCTTCAACTGCTTCATCAATAACTTTCCCTCCATCACAAGGTCAGAAGTGAGGATGTTGGCTGATGACTGCACAGTGTTCAGTTCCATTCGCAACTCCTCAGATAATGAAACCGTCAGTGCTCACATGCAACAAGACCTTGACAACATTCAGGCTTGGGCTGATAAGTGGCAAGTAATATGTGCGCCACACAAGTGCCAGACAATGACTATCTCCAACAAGAGAGAGTCTAACCAGCACCTCTTGACATTCAATGGGATTACCATCATCAAAACCCCACCATCAATATCCTGGGGATCATCATTGACCAGAAATGTAATTGGACCAGCCGCATAAATACTGTAACTACACAAGCAGGTCAGAGGCTGCGTATTCTGCGGCGAGTGTCTCACCTCCTGACTCCTCAAAGCCTTTCCACCATCTACAAGGCACAAGTCTGGTGTGTGATGGAATACTCTACATTTGCCTGGTTGAGTGCAGCTCCAACAACACTCATGAAGCTCGACACCATCCAGGACAAGGCTATCTGCTTGATTGGCACCTTATCCACCACCTTAAACATTCACTCCCTCCACCACTAGCGCACTGTGGCTGCAGTGTGTACCATCTACAAGATGCACTGCAGCAACTTGCCAAGGCTTCTTCGACACACCTCTCAAACCCACGACTTCTACCACCTAGAAGGACAAGGGCAGCAGGCACACGGGAACACCATCACCTCCAGGTTCCCCTCAAAGTCACATACCATCCTGATTTGGAAATATATCACCATTCCTTCATCGACGCTGAGTCAAAATCTTGGTGCTTCCTCCCTAACAACATGGACTGCAGCGGAACAAGAAGGCGGCTCACCACCACCTTCTCAAGGACAACTAGGGATGGGCAATAAATGCTGGCCTTTGTCAGTGATGCCCACATCCCATAAATGAATTTTTAAAAACTGCTGAGTATTTCCAGCATTTTCTGCCATTTTCTATTTTGCTTTAGTACACAGGAAGATTGTAAGGCAGAAGTTCCAAGTTTCAGATAGGTAGGAGCTATGTAGCACAGGCAAGTAGAGAGTGCACCATGTGATTTGATAGTGTTGGAAGAATGGTTCTTGGGTCTGGCAGCCCTGGGGGAGGCTTATGCCTGGCGGGACTGGAAGGTTACTGTGGTTTTGACGCATTGAAGAGGGGGTTCCTGGGTAGGAATATTGATTCTGGATCTAGAGAGAGTGGTATATTATGGTCTAGGCAGTGATGGGACAGGAGTTCTGGTAGTGCTGGGAGTGTGGTTCTGTGGTGTGATCTTGGGATCTGGGAGCAATGGGAGGAAGACCAGGGATGTGATAGTTTAGGTGGACTGGGATCTGAGAATGTTGGGAGCAGAGTACATGAGGTGTGGGAGGATTGAGGGGGTGTAATGGTCTGAGAGAACTGACAGGTGGTGTCCTCATCATTGGGAGCCCTGGGAAAGCAGTACTAGGGTCCAGTGGAAGTAGTAGCATGGTCTCAAAGTGTGAGAAAACTGGGAAAGGGGTTCTAGGGTCTAGGAGGAGGATGAGAAGAGTCCTGGCATGTGAGAGCATTGGAAAGGGACTGTCAGCCTGTGGAAGCACTGATGGGGGAGAGTTCCATGTTCTGAAAATATTTAGCGGTGGTTATGGCGTCAGTACATTGGAGAGGGGAATCCATGAATCTGGGAGAACTGGAGAGGAGAATTTCAGAGTGTGTGAGTATTGGGAGATCTTTGATTGGATTAGTGGTGTGAGAAGGTGCTGTGGTCTTTGAATAATGGGAGGGCTTTATGAAATCTTGGCGCTTTTGAGGGTGACCCTTGAGGGTGGAAGTGCCAATATCCCAGGGGCAAGAAGTGAGAAGAGAATATAGGGGGTCAAGGTTTGGTAGCCTAAGGGGGTGGCTTGGGTCTGGCAATGCTGGTGGAGGCTGGGGGAAGGGTAATGGTCAGGCATGTCTGAGATGGAGGAGGGCTACGGGGACTGTGACATGACCTTTTTGAAGTTCCCCTCCACTACTCCAATAGCATTGCCCTACTTGTTTCAGCCCCTTTCGGGTAAGGAGAGGAGCATAAGAAGAAATAGGAGGAGGTGGCAGTTACATCTGGGGACAGTCAGGAAGGGGAGAATTTAGGGAAGGTTGGCAGAAGATCCATCCATGTCTGCCACTCCACCCTACCCCACCCCATTCCCCTAGCATTGAAATGAGTGATATAAATGGGATGAATCACAGTATAACTGAATTCCAAGCTAATTTCAAATGTATTGCGAAAGACTTCAGAAACTTATTTCACAGAGGCACCTAGTGGTGAGAGCTTCCAACTAAATTGTGACAGCTGACAAAGCAAAATTGAATGGGAAATGTTGACATAGTAATTTACAATGGCAAATGCAGATGGAAAAACATGGCCCAAAAACCATGACAAGAAAGATTTATGTACAATATATAGATATAGCAATAGATGGATCTATAAACCACCTGAAAACCTTAATTAGATTCCAGCCTGTAAATCATTGGGTATCTGATGGTTTATGCATATAAACCAACTGATCCTCTCAATTATGTTTCATTTTGTAACTCTGTACTATGCACCATGTAAACATATACACACACACATATACACATGCTCATTTACTCATTCACTCACGCTCCCAGATCTGAAGCACCTATTGGTTATTAGATTAAGATTCTCCATTGCTATAGATAAAACTGTGAGTCACTGTTGAATAAACCTCATCTTACTGGCATTTCTATTTCAGTAGGGCCCAAATGAAGGGGGAGAGGGGATACTCTGGTCACTATCCACAGCAACACTTAAGTATATTCGAAAAGAACATGCTTCTGATTTGGCTACACATGGTGACCAAGGTCATTCTTTCCCCTGTTGGCTTTTGTTTGATTATTTTTTTGTTGGTTTACAGGTGCTTGTTTCATTGCTGTAGAACATCGGATGATGCATTTGTAACAAAACAATTTTTACACCTTGAGTGTTAAATAACTGAGTCAAGAGGCCTGGGCTGCTGCAGCACGAAGGCCTGCCAAGGATGTCTCTTTATTGATTGTCTTTGCCGAGATCAGCTTCACAGCAGTGCAGAGAAGCATTGAGCTTGTTAAGTGAGGCATATTATTCAACAGGAAGGGAGCAGCCAGCATTGTTATTGTCTGCTGACCAGGCAATATGCAATCACACATTCATAGAAAGGAGCAAAAAAAATCTTCAGACAAGAGGCCTGGGGCTAACTAGATTTCAGAGAGGTTACCAGAGGCTGTAGCTTTATGGAGAATGTACATTAACATAATTTTGATGCAAACTTCAACTTTGAAACAATTCTCTTTGTAGCTCATCAATGAAAAGAGTTTAATTCCGTCCACCTCCCCCCCATCCCATTGACTTAGGAAGGCAAAAAAAAACAACTTTTGAAAATATAGGTACGTACTGAGAAATGCACTGTGTATTGGTCACCTTCACATATAAACAGCTTGCAGGTTACAGTGAAATCATGCTGCCAAAAGAATTCCATAGTTGAAATCTGATGTGATGTCTTCCAGGATATACAGGATGTCTCTTTACTTCACACCACATTTGAAATTAATCTGCAATTTAAGCTCAGAAACTATATTTGATGCCAGATTTTGCTTTTTGTGTTTTAGTTTCTAAGCTATCAGTTCTTTTTAATCAGTCCACTCCCTCCTTGTCCCTTCTTGCTTGACTTTCAGGCCACCTGTACTTGCAGCTATACATGTTGCAACACCTCTCTTACAGTCAATCACCACCTAGCCTGTAGCGTTCAGGTGTTTCATTTTAATGTCTCAGACTGTGTTATGTATGAAAAGTAACCTCTTTTTTAAAAAAAGAGAAAGAAATCCATTCATTGACCAGGATGCTGAAATTAAGAAACTGCTACAATTGCCCTCTGAATAACCAGAGCAGTAATAACTAGCTAGATATTTGGAGCAATGAGAAGGGAGATTTGTTTCTTAAACTTTGTTGAGTCATGATTGTTGAACCTCTGTAATAGTCTTCATAGCAAAACAAGCACTTTGTGGGATCTCCTGTGCACTTATGACAACAGTCAGAGCCCATGTATGATTAGACTGGGGAGTTGAAGTGGCATGGAATGCCATGGTTGGTTGAGGGAGATTTAAATTGCCAAGAGATTGAGTTCCTTAAAATTTCTGACTTATATGGAAAATCTGCATATTTCTCTTTGTTTCCATTCCCCTTTTTAAAGCTAGACCTTGTCATTTCTCCTGCCCTGTTGGTTGAGAACATGGGATTGTCCTTGCTACTGCTTCATACTGCTATGAGTTAAGCTTTGGAGATTTGAGCTGGAATCCAAGCTAATAGGATGGATAGGCAATGGCAAACATTTAAAGATCACATGGATGAACTTCAACAATTGTATATCCCTGTCTGGAGTAACAATAAAACGGGGAAGGTGGCTCAACCGTGACTAACAAGGGAAATTAAGGATAGTGTTAAATCCAAGGAAGAGGCATATAAATTGGCCAGGAAAAGCAGCAAACCTGAGGACTGGGAGAAATTTAGAATTCAGCAGAGGAGGACAATGGTTTAATTAGGAGGGGGGAAATAGAGTATGAGAGGAAGCTTGCTGAGAACATAAAAACTGACTGCAAAAGCTTCTATAGATATGTGAAGAGAAAAAGATTAGTGAAGACAAACATAGGTCCCTTGCAGTCAGATTCAGGTGAATTTATAATGGGGAACAAAGAAATGGCAGACCAGTTGAACAAATATTTTGGTTCTGTCTTCACGAAGGAAGACACAAATAACCTTCCGGAAGTACTAGGGGACCGAGGGTTTAGTGAGAAGGAGGAACTGAAGGATATCCTTATTAGGCAGGAAATTGTGTTAGAGAAATTGATGGGATTGAAGGCCGATAAATCCCCGGGGCCTGATACTCTGCATCCCAGAGTACTTAAGGAAGTGGCCCTAGAAATAGTGAATGCATTGGTGATTATTTTCCAACAGTCTAGCTACCCTCCAGTCCATAGGGACTGATCCAGAGTCGATAATGTAACACCACTTTTTAAAAAAGGAGGGAGAGAGAAAATGGTTCATTATAGACTGGTTAGCCTGACATCAGTAGTGGGGAAAATGTTGGAATCAATTATTAAAGATGAAATAACAGCACATTTGGAAAGCAGTGACAGGATCGGTCCAAGTCAGCATGGATTTATGAAGGGGAAATCATGCTTGACAAATCTTCTGGAATTTTTTGAGGATGTAACTAGTAGAGTGGACAAGGGAGAACCAGTGGATGTGGTGTATTTGGACTTTCAAAAGGCTTTTGACAAGGTCCCACACAAGAGATTGGTGTGCAAAATTAAAGCACATGGTACTGGGGGTAATGTACTGATGTGGATAGAGAACTGGTTAGTAGACAGGAAGCAGAGAGTCGGGATAAATGGGTCCTTTTCAGAATGGCAGGCAGTGACTAATGGCGTGCCGCAGGGCTCAGTGCTGGGATCCCAGCTATTTACAATATACATTAATGATTTGAATGAAGGAATTGAGTATAATATCTCCAAGTTTGCAGATGACACTAAACTGGGTGGCAGTGTGAGCTGTGAGGAGGACGCTAAGAGGCTGCACGGTGACTTGGTCGGGCTGCGTGAGTGGGCAAATGCATGGCAGATGCAGTATAATGTGGATAAATGTGAGGTTATCCACTTTGGGGGTAAAATCACGAAGGCAAAATATTATCTGAATGGCGGCAGATTAGGAAAAAGGGAGGTGCAACGAGACTTGGGTGTCATGGTACATCAGTAATTGAAAGTTGGCATGCAGGTACAGCAGGCGGTGAAGAAAGAAAATGGTATGTTGGCCTTCATAGCTAGGGGATTTGAGTATAGGAGCAGGGAGGTCTTAGTACAGTTGTATAGGGCCTTGGTGAGGCCTCACCTGGAATATTGTGTTCAATTTTGGTGTCCTAATCTGAGGAAGGACGTTCTTGCTATTGAGGAAGTGCAGCGAAGGTTCATCAGACTGATTCCCGGGATGGCGGGACTGACATATGAGGAGTGACTGGATCGACTGGGCCTTTATTCACTGGAGTTTAGAAGGATGAGAGGGGATCTCATAGAAACATATAACATTCTGACGGGACTGGACAGGTTAGATGCAGGAAGAATGTTCCTGATGTTGGGGAAGTCCAGAACCAGGGGACACAGTCTAAGGATAAGGGGTAAGCCATTTAGGACTGAGATGAGGAGAAACTTCTTCACTCAGAGAGTTGTTAACCTGTGGAATTCCCTATCGCAGAGAGTTGTTGATGCCAGTTCATTGGTTATATTCAAAAGGGAGTTAGATATAGCCCTTACGGCTAAAGGGATCAAGGGGTATGGAGAGAAAGCAGGAAAGTGGTACTGAGGTGAATGATCAGCCATGATCTTATTGAATGGTGGTGCAGGCTCGTGGGGCTGAATGGCCTACTCCCGCATCTATTTTCTATGTTTCTATGTTTCTATGTTGTAGTACGAGTAGAATGTAAGTCAGAGGAAGTCGTAATGAAACCGGACAGTGCGCTGCTCAGATTGCACCTTGAATGCTGCATCCAGTTCTGATCGTTGAGTCACGAGGGAGACATTCAAGGGCTGGAGCCAATGCAGAGAAGGGCATGAGACTGATCCTTAGTGCCAAAAGTTCTGAACAAAATCTGGAGGAACCTAGGTTTTCGAGCCGGCAAAAAAGACAAATGTGTGATTTAAAATTAAATTGCGAAAGTAACAAAGATTCAAACTAGTAAAATATTAATGAAGGACTGATATCAGGAAATTGTTGCCAAGTACAAACCAATTCTAATAACAAAATAGAAAAGAAAAACTGCAAATGTTAGAAAACTGAAATAAAAACAAAATATGCTGGACATAAACAGTTGGTCAGAATGTATCTGTAAAAGGACAGACTATGAAGCTTCAAATGAGTACTTTTCATCAGTCTTATACACACACAAAATGTCATCATGTAATTTTCTGTTTTTATTTCTCTTTACCACTATTGGCCTTTATCAATATGGTAGGCCACTTTTGGCTTGCAATGAGCATGTGCTTTCTGCCTGTAAGATTGGAAGGCAAGGAGACCAGTTACCACCATAAACCAGGTGCTGCGCATCCAAATTTCTAGACCATTATGCTTAAGTCATTGAGGAAATCAGCAATGGGTGAAAATAAGTGGCCAAAATTGACCCACGCTGGGTTTGGGGCAGTCATTTCACTAAAAGTGATTTTTTTGCACTGGCGTGGGAAGCACGGCCTCGTCGCCGATTTGGGCTCTTTGATGAAATAAAATGTTGCGTGCGGTAATGGAGCATTCCCCCGGTGTTCCCCTGGCATTCACAGGGCATGACGCTCAGCACATCAATACTGTGCTGATGATGTCAGTGTGGCGCTGATGTTCCGCGCCACACTGATGCCTCACAACGTCCCTCACCTTTTAAAGGGAAGGTGCTGCTGTGAACTCTTTAGTGATGCCCACTGGACCACCAACGAGGGTGTCGGCCGGGCCTGCGGCCTGGCACCAAAGAGGGGTTGCTGGGCTGCATGTTGGCGGCCTGGCCATACCAGTGGCCGCCATTGTTGGGCCGGCTGAAAAGTTGGTCGACAGAAAAAAGATGGTGCTCGCCGTGCTACCACCTCTCCTTTAAGGGCAGCTGGGGCACCACAACCACCACAGCTTCTTGCACTGAGAAGCTGTCGGTGGCAACGCCCTTCGCCGACCTCGCGTCCTGTGGGGCAATTTCCCCCAAGGGGAGAAAAGGGGTCAGCATGGAATGATAATGAGTCAATGCACACGACGATGACGATATCGCCATGTGTGCTAATCGCAGGTCGTGGTGCAAACCACTTTTCGCCATTGGAGCCCCGGGGGCAATTCCACATGGGTTGATATGGTCGCCGTACCCCGCGCGGTAACTCATTAGCGTTTTGTTAATGCCAGCTGGCAGCGCTAACTGGCCCTGTGCAAATGGGGAATTTCGGCCCAATGACTGTCTACTTTTCTACTGCTGCAGCAAGTGCTCAGAAGCTGAAATAATATGGAACCTTTGTCAGGAGGCTGCTACCTGTCCACTTTTGGGTTGGACAGTTTGTTGTTGAGTGGGCTGTTTGAAAATTTTTTAAATGTGTACCACTCGTCAAAATTCTTATTTTAAAAATAGAACAACTTGCATTTATATGGGGCTGTTAATGTAGAAAAACATTTCAAGATGCTTCAATGAACATAATCAATGTCAAGCGAAAGAAAAGGTGACTAAAAACTTGATCAAAGAGGTAGTTTTTAAAGAGGATCTTAAACGAAAAGAGCTAGTTGGTGAGGCAGAGAGGTTAAGCAAGGGAATTCCAGAGCATGGGGCCTAAACAGCTGAAAGTACAGCTGTCAACCTTGGGACAAAGGGGGCGGGTGGCAGGGTGGGTGGTGGGGATGGGTGCGTTAGTAGGCAGAGTTGGAGGACCGCAGAGTATAAATGTCCATTTTCCACTTTTTTGTCTCGTTGGGTGGAGACATTAATTAGTGAGGTTACTGAAGGTTGTGATGAATTTTTATCATCAGCAAAACAAATCTGGGAATTCAAACTCTGATCCTTCAAGCCTTGCCCTCTGTCTGAATTTGGATTTGGTAAAAGACAGCGAGTATAGCTTTTGCAAGGATTTTGGGAAATTAGTATAGTGAGGAGGAGCCCACCTAATTAATGAACTGAGAATTGACTGTTTATTGTTGACTGAATGATGTTGCAATTGATTTGCCCAGGATCTGAAAGGTGTGATAAAAGGTGGGTGTTGGCTATTGCTTGCTGTAAAAGATATGAATCCTCTGTTACCTCTTTAAATGGGAATGACAGCAGTTGCTCATTGAACACAATCCTAGGAAAGTAGCCAAGTGAACAAAACACTATCTATAAATCCTGTTACCAGTACAACATTGACCTAATAATCAAAAAAATCCAAAATGGCAGTGTTTTATACTGTGCAACATTGGCACAGGAGGTTGGCACTTTAACTGCACTGCTTGTGAATAAAATCACTAATGCACTTAGGTGGTTGATTTGCCTAATGAAAAAAGAGACACCACACTTTGAACCCATATAGAATGTGTCAGTAGTTAAAATGTGTGTGTTAAAATATCGGCTCAGATGAGGGGAAGGGTTTACTATGAGCCTCTGCAAAGTAAAGTGGAATCAAGCTCCATGTTTGACATTTTATTCTGGTTTCATGATTCTTTGATTTTAATGCTGTAGGATACGATTCTGCCACTTCCCTCCTCAACATGCAATGTTCCCCTCACTGAAAAGCAGTAAATTTTTTGTCCTGTGGAAGTTCCTGTGAAGCCGGCTTATTGAGGCATCGAGCACGAATCCCAGCCTTGAATGGGAGCTGTGCTCACTCTCCATTGCAGGAAAGAACCTGGTCATCAGGAGTGAGATGCTCTCGGTGTTGTTGTACGTGGCGCAGGTCTGGCCCATACCCCGCTCCTGTGCCATGGTAGTCACCCGGGCCGTCTTCCATTTCGTCTGGAGATCAAAAATGGACTGTGTCCGCAGAGACACGATGTACAAATCTCTGGACAAGGGCGGAAAGGACGTTCCGAACGTGGCCCTCATCCTGATGGCCACCTTTGTGTACGGCTGCATCAAGCTGTGCATAGACCCTTCGTACACAAACACCAAGTGTCAGTACGTGCTGAGATTCTATCTGTCCCCGGTGTTGCAAAGGATGGGTCTGGCCAGGCTGCCGCGGAATGCTCCAACAAGTTGGACCATGCCTCAGCACCTGTCCTTCGTGGAAAAGTTTTTCAAGAAAAACACCTTTGACCACAAGGCTATAAAACAGTGGTCGGCACGCAAGGTCCTGGGCGCCCTACAAAAGAAGGAGATGATAGATCCTGTCGGGTGGTTCCCCGAGCAGACTGTCGAACTCGTTTGGCAGAATGTCTCATCGCCAGAGCTTTCACACAAGCACCAAGATGTAACTTGGTTGATGGTGAGGAGGGCGCTACCCGTCAGATCCTTCATGCACAGCCAGGGTTTCAGAGACATGGCACTCTGCCCCCGAGTTGGCTGTGGTGCGGACGAGACTGTCATCCATCTCCTTTGGGATTGCCCCTTTGCAAGGCAGGTCTGGAAGGAGATGCAGTGGTTGCTATCGAGGTTCATCCCAAGCAGCTCCGTAACACAGGACTCTGTGCTCTGCGGACTGTTCCCAGGTACGCACACCGAGACAGACATCATCTGCTGCTGGAGGGCCATCAACTCGGTGAAAGACGCACTTTGGTCTTCCCGAAACTTGCTGGTCTTCCAGAACAAGGAGATGTCCACGGCCGAGTGTTGCAGACTGGCGCAATCCAAGGTCCAGGAGTATGTGCTGAGGGACGCACTAAAGATTGGTGCAGTCGCCGCAAAGGCACGATGGGGAAGAGCCACAGTTTAAGGCCCTTCCGCCACGGTAAACCCAGGGGATGGAATCAGACCCACCTCCGGCTGTACTTGTTAATCTGCTTGTATACATAGAGCACCATGTACTGAAAAGCACCTGTGTTGTGCCATGTATAATGAAAGTCTCTGCACTGTTTAGTAACCTGTAAAGAAATGTAAATGTATCCCCATCCGGTCCGTGTACTGCATTCATCTGCATAGTGCTACATGTAACGTGATTCGTGATCGGTATTGAAATGTATCCTGGAATCTAATGTAAACCTGTTCTCACCTGCTCCATGTAATACCCTCATTTGCACAGTACTACATGTAACGGGATTTACAGATTGTACTAAACTGTACCTTGAAATGAAATGCACGCTAGTGTATTGTATGGAACTGCTGTCAGCATCCAAACGAATTATATGGAATTGCTGACCGCAAGGTACTGAGCTATTTTCCAATGTATTGTGAAAATTTTATATGAATAAAATATATTTTTGAGGAAAAAAAAAGCAAGACTGGGATTCATGCATAGCCTTTTCAATAGGAATACAATAGTCTACCATACTGGACCTACTGGCTTGTCTGCCTGAATGTTTCAACTTAATAAACTCATAGAATGAAAACAACACTACTGCAGGTGTAATCAGTCTTTGGTCCCCAGTGAGACAGCCCTTCAAAACTGGTTCTTTCACAGTCCTATAAAATGAATGCCAAAGCACAGCCACCAGTTTGATACCCTGTATTTGTAAAACCAGCTCTTGATAGTCTGTTTGGCTCATAGGTACAGTGAGCTAGCTGTCTATACTGCTTCCTGATAACCTTGTTGTTAAAAATGTTTTAGTATGAATTAAATTGGATTCTTGCAGAATTCAGACAAACTAACAGTGGCTTTATCATTTAATCAATACCTTTGTACTAAAGCAGCTGCTCCATACATAACAGCAAGTCATTGCAAAGATCCTTCCCTCTACCTTTTTACAAACACTCATTGTACCGTGTCTGAGCTGTGAATGGTAGACAATAGAAATGTGATCAGTCAAAACAAGCAGAGGAGCAAAAGGAATGTTATCAGCCTCTGACTCATCTTGCTTGGGTCATCTGTAACCCAGCTTACATCCTGTGAATAGCATCACTAATGTTCTCAATAAAGAGGATATCTCTCTGCAGAAAATTACTTCTGATATTGTCATACAAAGGTGTAATTATTCGAACACATAGTAATAGAGCAGACAATGAAAAGTTCTGTCAGTAACTGTATTGTTTGGTATTTCCCTAATCTATTAGTCATAAACCATAGAGATTCAAACTGAGTGAAAGTCCGATTTTTCATCCCTTGAGATTTTGGTTTAAATAGACACTGCCTTCATCAAAAGGTTTTGGCAATCGTTTTTTCCCATTTGTTAACAAAAACACAATGGTATGGCATAAATTGTGTCAAAGCGCTTCATTTTGTCATTTATAAGTGATGTTATTGTCATAGAAAGGACACACAACACTAGTTTTCTTCTCCTCCAAAATAAAGGTTTTGAAAACAATGTACCTTTAAATCCAGCTTACGCAAATTGGATGAAAATCCTCTCTTCTTGATGGGGTACTGGGTTGTGCAGTGGAATAGAACATTATTCTCCATTTAGTACCAGCCCTTGAGTTTGAATCTGGCTCAGACAATATAGTTGATAGTCTTATCTCTCTGATGGAGGAATACAGGGGGTTGAGGGACTATAGGTCACAATTTCTACCTATGGCTGCCTGGTAGTCCACCTTGTTAGCCTCATTTTCGTTACCTTCTGACATTCAGTGTAACAGTGCAGAGTAAAATTGGGTGGGATGTAAAACGAGCAGCTAATTTAATCCTGTTAGCTTCCTGCTGGGCGGGTTAGGTTAAAATTATCTCCTGAGTCACAGAGTTCTCTTACACCCTTATTCCAGGGCTCATTCATATTCAAACCTGTCAAATAACATAATTATTTCTGTCATGTTGATGGATGAAAGGTTGTGAGTGTCAGTAATAACCTCTATACTGGGAAAAATGCAACAGATCAGTCTTGACTATTAGTAATTGGCTTATATGTGCCTCAGTGCCAATTCTTATATACAGCTCATTGGTCCTAATTTTAACTAGGGGCCAGTTTTTGGGGGGTGCATTTAAATGTCAGTTCAAAACCCTCCCACTCCAGAAAATGAAACTCGGGGTATTTTAACTCTTGGGACTCATTTAAATGCTGCCGGCCATCTTCCCATCCATTCCGGGCAGGAAGTAGCACAAATTCACACCATCTGGAGGCCGCCTGTTGAGCAGGTAAATCAGCAAGATCATCAGCGAAGCTATCTCACAGGGGTCCCTGAGATCGGTGGGGCAAGATCACAGAAGGGGTCTGGAAGAGCATTCCTGCTCATCCTGTTCATACTATTTCTTTTTATATTCCTTGATAATTTAATTTTGTAGTTCCTCTTTGCCTTTGCCTTCCTAATTGTTTTTTGACTTCTTTCCTAACCTCTTCATATTCCCTTTTGTCATCCTTTCCTTTATTGTCTATCTATTTAGTATGTGTGTTTTCTTTATTTCCAATGTTGCCCTTTTCTCTTTATTCATCCATGGTGTTTCTTTATTGGCTTGCTTGTTCTTGATTTTTTAGCAGTATATATTTCTCCTGTAACTCTATTGATCACCTCTTAAAATATTTCCCACTACCGTTCTATCTCTGTCAATATTTTTTTCAGTTTATCTTTCCTAGTTCCAATCTCATTCCCTCAAAATTAGCTCTTTTCTAATCGATTACTTTGGTCTTTGCCTTACTAATGTCTTTCTCAATTATTGTAGCATCTGGTCATTCAGTGTCTGTAAAGAGAAAAGATAGATTCGGATGCTTCACATGATCTGAAACATCACAATCAGACTTTTCTCTTTACAGATCTGACTGACTTGCTGTGTATTTCCAGAATTTTCTATTTTAATTTCAGATTTGCAGTTTTTTCTTTTTCATTTTGTCATCTTACAATACAGCCAGCTGTCCAAGGAAGGGGCCAATTCATTTCAGTCAAGTCTAAGGGGTCGAAATTCAGTGCCGCTGTTTTTGAGGCATTGTCACTGCTTGAGAGAAATTTTTAACGCCTCGCTTTAGGCGCGGTCCCCAATGTGAAATTCTTGTTGCCACCTAAAGAGTGGATAGCAGCGTAAAATCATGGCGTTGCACACTTACATGGAGGCGCTATGCTGTGCTAAGTGGGCCGTTAAGCATGGGCTCAACATCCGGGACTTAGGCAGCATTTTGAGCTGCACCACAAACATAGTGGCGCACCTGGATTTAATTGAGGCGTTGATTGGGCGCTTCAATGCCTCGTGGGTATATTCGCTTCCGACGCACTCACTCAAACGGTGAGCATGGCAGACCTTGCGCAGCTCGTCAGCGTGCCCATTGATTCATGGACAATGCACTCCTTGATGCACTGGAGAGGTATCGGCAGGTGCTGGGGACAGAGGCTGGGAGGAGACCACAACCCCAATGCTGAAGGTTATGGAGGGAAACAGCAGAGCAAGTGTCTGTGAGTGACACGGTGCCAAGGACTGCAATGCAATGTAGAACAAAGTGGAACAACCTGACGTGGGAGGTGAGAGTGATTATCTTTAATTTCAAACTTCAACATGCTATGCTCTAACCTCAATGTGCACTCTCTGCTCAATGAAGTGTTTCCAAATCCATGCTTTAAGTGGGTGAGGCCACAGTCAATGTTCCCATTTGCAGCCTCACCCACTGCAAGGGCCTGCATTCATTGTTAACCTTGGTACTCGGTTCTGCAGAACCACCCCTCATGTTGTTGACTCCTCACTCTTCATATGCGTGTCGAAGACAGTTAACTCCCCGTTACTGTTAGGTCCTGGCCCCCTAATCCCACCATTGTCACAGCAAGTCCACGCAGTGAATAGTAGTTACATCAAACTGAAGACTGTCAGAGTAAAATGAACTAAATATTGAGCTGTGAAGAGTAGCATGTACTAAAGTATGTAAGGCACTTGGGACACACTGATAGAAGGCCTCTAACTCCTACTTGCTGTTTAACATTACAGGCGAAGCTCGCCCACAACCGATGGGAGTAAATGTGGATTGGTGGAGGGGAGTCAGACCTCCAAGTGCTCACTCCATTGGAGGAATGGATAGCTGCCCTAATGGGCTTTCAAGTTGGTGTGGTGGTGGTGGGTGCAGCTGACCCCCTTGGGACATGTTGAGTTTCTTTGCAGCAAACTGCATGACACTTGGCCCTCGCACCATAATCATGCATCTCTTTCCATGAGACTGGCATTCACGAATGCCTTTCTCGCTCCTGACCCCATCCCCTGCAGTCAACTGCTGTTCTGTGTATGTGCCGTCAGATGACCAGCCAGATCCACTGGCGCCTTCTCGGGCACCCTCCATGGATGCAGATGGTGGTGACGATGAAGAGGACGAGGAGGAGCAGGAGGACGACACCTCATTCGAACTCATGCAGGAGGCTGCGCTATCTAAGAGCGGGGCCAGCAGTGCTGTTGACGAGGGGGTGGTCAGGGAGGCAGAGGCGGATGATGCTCCAGGACCCAGTGGCCTCCAGTAATGCCATGGGGGAGGGAAGGCGAGCTCCCCGGAGGGTGAGTGCATGCCTGAGTAATGCTCAGCAGCACTCTGATGATGAGCCCGACCTAGAGGTTGTTGCAAGACAATCCCTGCAATTGCACAGTGATCTGCTGGGTGCAATAGCAAGGGTGCCCCAGTGTCTCGATGCACTAGCTGTGAGGATGGAGGAGTCCTCCTCAACTGTTGCTCATGCCTCTGAGCAGCCCAGCAAGCTCATCCTTGGTAGATACCAATGGATGCTGGATGCAAACAATGACCATGAGGGTCCCTGACATGGTGGCACGGCTTATGGCTGATGTTACAGTGGTCATTGAACACCAGGCCAATGCTATTATAGGTCTCCATACTCAAATGTCATCAGTGCATGGTGTCCTGAGTGAGCTCTCTAGTGTACTGCAGTCGCAGACACTCTTGATGCAAAGGAAATAGACTGACCGCTGCCATCCTGTCTGGGCCCTATCAGTTGAACAGGGACGTTATCTTGTCAAACCAGGGCAGGAATCTGACCTCACCAGCTTTCTGCCCCGGGGGAGTATCAGCGTGTTAGACCAGTTGGAACGTGATGTCGTTTCTCAGGACGACATCATTCCACATTCGCAGCTGCCGCTCTCTGCAACCCATCCACAACAGAGTGTTAACACCATGCTGAGGTTATGCAATCCATGGCCGGGTCTTCCAGGGCCCAAGCTGGTCGGGGATGTCCTGCTAGGGCATCATGTGTGGCTATGGCTCCAAGTCAGCAACCGAATACCAGCCTTGCTGAAGACCCTGAGACCCCATTGAGGAGCAGTAGGCGTGGGAGGGGGGAGAATGGAAGGGGAGATAAAGCACTCTTCAATACAAAGTAAAGACCTGTGGGAAGGTGGCCACATATGCTCACCTTGTGAAGATATGAGCTTTTAAAACTAGTTGCACTTGTATGACCCAGCAAACATTTGCTTGATAGTCAATAGAGATGGCTAGGTTGTTGCAATATGAGCTCATGTAAATTGTTGCACTTGGATGAACGATGTGACAATTGTTTGGTAGTCGCCAGCGATGGCTACCTTGTTACAAAATGAACTGATGTCAATCGTCTATGAGAATGGTTGAAGGGATTTGTGGGTATGTTGATGTGTTGGGGATGAAGTTGTTGTCTTGTGTTTGTTTTCAGCACACATGATTTATGTTTTCAATAAACCAAATTTGGATTGTTCACATGATGATGCAGTGATTATTAAAGATGGAGGGTTGCAGGGTGTGTAGCGATGTGTTGAGTTGATGCCCAGGTGTATAAGCTGGCCATTCGGCACGTCAAGACTCATTCATTGGAATCGATGAGTGATGAGTCTCCGATGAGCAGCCCTCCCAGCTGTCGATGCACCTTCTCTGCACCAAGTGCAGCCCAGCAGCGCGGTGGCCCTTCAAGGGGAGGGCCCACTGCCGCGGCCACCATGTATTTATTTTTGCCGGCCGACTTCCCAATCGGCCGGCAGAATAGTGCCCCCGGGTTCAGCTGGGCCGCCAACAGGCAGTCTGGCACCTCCTCTTGGGTGCCAGGCCGCTGGCCCGGCTGTAACCCTCCCTGGTGGCCCAGTGGCCGAAGATCTAAAATGACAGAAACTCTCCCCTTTAATGAAGGGGAAAGAGAGTGATGACGTACACACAGATTGACGGCGGCTGAGTCCCGGTTGACGCATATTCAACCCCTCAGCCTGCCTTTCAGTCTATGTGCTGCTCCCACTATGACAGATTTCCTGTGGAACTTTGAAAATTGCTCTTCCGACTGCATCATGGATCCGTGCGGTGAGTACAGAAAAATTATCATGGGCGCGCCAGCTTTCTTGCGCTACTGAATTTCGGCCCCGTAGACTTTAAGGAGCATCTTAAAGGAGGAGAGAGTGGTAGCAAGGCTAAGGAAGGGAATTCCAGAGCTTAGGCCTAGACAGATGAAGGCACGGCCGCCAATAGTGGGGGTGAAAGGATGCACAAGAGGCCAGATTTGAAGGAACGCAGAATTCTCGGAGGGTTGTATGGCTGGAGGAGATTACAGAGATAAGGAGGGGTGAGGCCATGGAGGGATTTGAGCACAACAATGAGAATCAAATTAAAGCACAGCAGACATAACTGTTACTTTGTACCAACTCGAGGAGAGATAGTTAAGCTTGTAACTGCTGTAAAATCTAACATGGCAATGCTACTATTTACTTATCCATTTGCTGTATAAAAACTCTGTTTGGCAGTCATAGCCTAAGCCACAGTCTGGTGAAATGTTTATACTACCACCTTTTGAAGTCAAGGAAGATTGTGTGGGAGTATGTCATATAACCAGTAATCCAAATGCAGTAACAAGGGTTTTCTGTTCAATCCCGAAACAAGCTAAAACATCACCTAGATATTGGGCAGGTAAAGGTACACTCCAAGTCATAGGGAGTAAGGCTTCACCAGAGGAAGGATCTAAGATACTGAAACGAAGAAAAATCTTTGGAGTAAAACCCCAAAATATATCTCCCTGTTTTCAGATAATAATAAGTTCTGAGGCAAACTGAGAGCAGTAAGAGTCAACCACATAGTGTGTGGAGCCACAGGTAGACCAGACTTGGTGGGCTTGAAAGGTTCCCTTCCCTGAAGGACTTTAGTGAACCAATTGGATTTTTATGACTGTCTGCTATTTTCATGGTTATTTTCTGGTGTTAGGCCACAAATGACCAGACTTACGGAATTCAAATTTGCAACTTGCCATGGTACAAAATTTGAAGTCACAACTGGTGGGATGATCAAAAGGATTTAGCAGTCCAAGGACACATAATTAAAAACTAAATTGCATGTGTAAAAAGCAATCAAAATGACTAATGGGGTGCTGGGCTTCATTTTAAAGTTATAGCATTCAACACCGCCTCCAGTGCGCCAGTGCAGCCTTCGACCGCCTGAGGAAAAGAGTGTTTGAAGACCAGACCCCCAAAACTGCCACCAAATTCATGGTCTACAGGGCTGTAGCAATACCTGCCCTCCTGTATGGCTCAGAGACATGGACCATGTACAGCAGACACCTCAAGATGCTAGAGAGATACCACCAACCATGTCTGCGCAAGATCCTACAAATCCCTTGGGAGGACAGATGCACCAACACCAGCGTCCTCGGCCAGGCAAACATCCCCAGCATTGAAGCACTGACCACACTTGATTAGCTGCGCTGGGCAGGCCACATTGTTCGCATGCCTGACATAAAATTCCCAAAGCAAGCGCTCTACTCGGAACTCCTTCACGGCAAATGAGCCAAAGGTGGGCAGAGGAAACGTTACAAGGACACCCTCAAAGCCTCCCTGATAAAGTGCAACATCCCCACCAACATTTGGGAGTCCCTGGGCAGAGACCGCCCTAAGTGGGGGAAGTGCATCCAGGAGGGCGCTGAGCACCTCGAGTCTCATCGCCGAGAGAATACAGAAAACAAGCTCAGGCAGCGGAAAGAGAGTGCGGCAAACCAGTTCCACCCACCCTTTCCCTCAACGACTATCTGTCCCACCTGTGACAGAGTCTGTGGTTCTCGTATTGGGCTGTTCAGCCACCTAAGAACTCATACTAAGAGTGGAAGCAAGTCCTCCTCGATTCTGAGGGACTGCCTATGATGATGATGAGTATATAATTACAAGAAGGTACTACTGCAGCTATACAGAGTGCTGGCCAGCCCTCAATTGAATACTCTGTTCAATTTTTGGATGGTCCATCTTAGGATGGATATATTGGCTTTAGAGGGGGTCCAGTTGCAATTCACCAGGATGATACCAGGTATGAAGGGATTGAGTTATGATGAGACACTGGGTAATCTCGGGTTATTCCTTGGAAAGGAGAAAATTAGGAGGTGGCTGGGGACAAGCTCTCATAGAGGAATCCAGAACACATAATTTCAAAATTAGAATTTAGCCAGTTAAAAGTGAATCCAGAGAACATTCTTCACAGAAAGATCTGAAAATGTGGAATTTACTGCCCCACAACATTATGAAAAAAGGGTGCTGGGCAATGGAAATGTTACACTCACATAAATAAAGGGCAGTTTTCTGAGCCAAGTTAAGGTACATTGCTGTTACAGAATAAACAATGCTTGTACTTTGTACTAACTCGTTGCTATACATGACCTGGGACTGCTTGATGGGGCAGTATAATAACACAAGCAACCTGATTTTTAAAGGAGCAAGACAGTTCTCAACTTTCTAAAGCAAATGACAGTGTAAAGTTGATTGAATAACTTGTTTTGTCACAGACAGGGAATGCTTGAGTGGAGGAGACTACAGGTCCTTTACTCTGTATCTAACTCATTTGGTACTTGACAATGAACTTTGCACTGTCATTGGTTGTAGATAGTGTCTGTTCTTAGAATAACATCCACAGCTTGATGACGACAAATATGTATCTTGGCTGCTAGTAAGTTCTGAGTTTTAATTCAATTTGTGAGGCAGCTCACTCATGAGTTATTGGGCTGGTCTCACCATTGGAAATCAAACAGAGGCACGAGCAGACATCATGTGTCCTCTGTTTCGATTTATTTTCAGTTTCATGTATTTTAAAAATATACTCAATATAGATTCTGTGGAGAATGAGCTGGCAATGTTTGCGGCAGGCACATGCCAAGACATTGGAAAAAAGACTTGGGGCTAGAACCTCCACATTTTTGCCTGCTTAACGACCACTTAATGCCCATTTAGCAGCTGAAATGACGTATAACGCCCTGATGTCGCCCATTTTAGCACAAAATAGAAACTAACGGGCTTTTTTAGGAGTCTTATCGGCGAGCGTTACCTTCCCTATGTGCTTAATGCCGGGAAAAAATATTACCGCCTGCCCACTTTTTTTGGGTGGAATCAGCAGAATGGGCGATTTCAACACCCATGTTATTGCCCAGCGTTACTTTACTCACGGACTTAACACCGAGATTCAATAATAACGCCCGGCGACTGTTTTTGGTCATAAAGAGCATATTTACCTAAACTAGCGGCCACCGTCAATTTCACCACCTCGTACACATATCACCCAGAATATCGCACGCTCAAAAAGTCGCCCACATAAAGTGGAACTAACCGGGACAGATGCCAGTGGTGTGGCTGGCATTTGTTAAATCCCACTCTTATGTGAGGTGCTGATATTGGAAAGATTTGCCTGAAAGAATGCTGATGTGAGTGATAATGCTGACACACTGCCCATCACCTTGGTGCCAATTAAAGTTTACATTGATTGATGTTAAGTTGTATTTAACCCTTTCACGGGAAGGAATCACCAGTGTGTAACGGTCCAGTTATCTGAGACAATGTTAACAAGGTTATGTTCAATAACAAAAGTTTAATACCAACATTGGTCTGAAATCATAAGTAACACAGCCAATAACACCCAACCCCCACCCATATCCTACTTTTTCCACCATTGACATGTCCAGCAACACAGAATACAAAGGCAAAGCAGGAGGGTGGTCCCCAGCCCCCATACATTGCAACAAATTGCATACACCCTGAAGGAGATATAACACAGCCATCACCTGCGCACATGCACCTCACTTTCGTTCCCCCCTCTCTTTCTTCTCCCCACTTCTATCCCTTCCCCTCCCCATTCCATGCTGCCTGGCCGAGGAGCTCCTCAGGTGGTGCCTCATTGGGGAGGATGAAGGCAGATGCATTGGTTGAATGGGTATGGCAGCAGAGGGTGCCGAGGGGAGCAACATTTTCTGATGCAGAATCAGGATCTTGGTCTTTGCTCGTATCTGTCATTCGCAGTGGTGGTGCAGAATCTAGAGGTGGAGTGCCGTGCTTTGGGACCACTGGGAGGGCTGTGGCAGCAGTGTTCCTGGCTATCGCATCCAGGGACTCCGCCATGCATGGAATGTACTTGGATATGGTGGCCAGGTGTCGGGATATGCCCCCCAAAGCTTCGATGAGCTGGTCACCAATGTCTACAGTCCTCCTGGACAACTGAACCATCTCTCCGCTGTCATGTCGCGCCCGTGGAACAGACCTGCCGCACCTACGATGCTTCTGCAGGGTCAGCGCCGTCCTGGGGACAAATGGGGTGCCCTATGGAGAGGTGCTTGGGGCCGGCACCTCCAGAATGGAGGCGGGAATGACCGGAAGACCAATAGATGGCCTTGGGGTGGAATGGGTTCTGGAGCGTAGTGATGCAGGTTCTTCGAAGTCCGCACTCTCACCCATCGAGAACAGACCCAGTGGATTGACGGGCGACAATCGGAGCTCCTCAACTCCATATGTAGTAGGATCGTTCGCCGACTCCTGCCCCGTACCCCCACCTTTCGGCCTCTGTGGCCTTGCCTTGGGCTGCGCTGCTGGCTGAGCTGTAAGGCACAAATTAGGTTGTTAGACGAGAAGGGGGTGCTGGGGTGACAAGGTGAGTCCAGCGTGACACACAGCATATGCACGACAAAAGCACCACCACTCATAATCACCCCAGACATCACATTTCACGACCATCAACACATTGTGCATTGCAATGATTTTCATTAGGCCAGCATTATTTCTATGACATTTTTATAGATCATCTATCATATACGATTGTTCGGATTTGAGTTGGTGTGGCATCTATTGACTTTACATCACGCAATTGTGTAAGCTTTACTCACGTGGCATCACTTCAGGGTCTGCAGATGCATCCGTGGCTGTCCGGGGATGCTTCCCCACGAGTGCAAGCACTCACTCCTCCATGTCAGTGATGTCGCTGGGGACTGGTGGCCCCCCACCCGTTCGCCTCTGCATGGACCTCATCGTCGATAGCTTCTTCTGTAAAAGATGACAGGACGACATGGCATGAGATCATTGCATGATATCATTGCTAGGTACTGTCACACAGACTCTTGCAACACATAACTGACAGATGTAATCATGATTATTGTGATTATTATCATTCTTTATCTAAAGACGTACACTGTGATCGCAGGCTTTGAGTAAAACATTCCCGGTAAAAGTGCAAGACCTCACATCTGCTGATAGTCACTCATGGCTGTTACAAATCAAATTATATAAGTACATAAGTAGATGTAAATCAATATAGAAACATAGAAACATAGAACATAGGTGCAGGAGTAGGCCATTCGGCCCTTCGAGCCTGTACCACCATTCAATAAGATTATGGCTGATCATTCCCTCAGTCCCCCTTTCCTGATTTCTCTCCATACCCCTTGATCCCCTTAACCATAAGGGCCATATCTAACTCCCTCTTGAATGTATCCAATGAACTGGCATCAAAAACTCTCTACAGCAGGGAATTCCACAGTTTAACAACTCTCTGAGTGAAGAAGTTTCTCCTCATCTCAGTCCTAAATGGCCTACCCCTTATCCTGTGTCCTCTGGTTCTGGACTTCCTCAACATCTGGAACATTCTACCCGCATCTAACCTGTCCCGTCCCATCAGAATCTTATATGTTTCTATGAGATCCCCTCTCATCCTTCTAAACTCCAATGTATAAAGGCCCAGTTGATCCAGTCTCTCCTCATATGTCAGTCCTGCCATCCCGGGAATCAGTCTGGTGAATCTTCGCTGCACTCCCTCAATAACAAGAATATCCTTCCTCAGATTAGGAGACCAAAACTGAACACAATATTCCAGGTGAGGCCTCACCAAGGCCGTGTATAACTGCAGTAAGACCTCCTTGCTCCTATACTCAAATCCCCTAGCTATGAAGGCCAACAACCATTTGCCTTCTTCACCGCCTGCTGTACCTATATGCCAACTTTCAATGACTGATGAACATAACACTCAGGTCTCGTTGCACCTCCCCTTTTTCTAATCTGCCGCCATTCAGATAATATTCTGTCTTCGCGTTTTTGCCCCCAAAGTGGATAACCTCACATTTATCCACATTATATTGCATCTGCCATGCATTTGCCCACTCACCTAACCTGTCTAAGTCACCCTGCAGCCTCCGAGCGTCCCCCTCACAGCTCACACCGCCACCCAGTTTAGTGTCATCTGCAAACTTGGAGCTATTACACTCAATTCCTTCATCCAAATCATTGATGTATATTGTAAAGAGCCATTCTGAAAAGGACCCGTTTATCCCGACTCGCTGCTTCCTGTCTGCCAACCAGTTCTCTATCCATGTCAGTATATTACCCCCAATACCATGTGCTTTCATTTAGCACAGCAATCTCTTGTGTGGGACCTTGTCAAAATCCTTTTGAAAGTCCAAATACACCACATCCACTGGTTCTCCCTTGTCCACTCTACTAGTTACATCCTCAAAAAATTCCAGAAGATTTGTCAAGCATGATTTCTCCTTCATAAATCCATGCTGACTTGGACCGATCCTGTCACTGCTTTCCAAATGCGCTGCTATTTCATCCTTAATAATTGATTCCAACATTTTCCCCACTACTGATGTCAGGCTAACTGGTCTATAATTACCCGCTTTCTCTCTCCCTCCTTTTTTAAAAAGTGGTGTTACATTAGCTACCCTCCAGTCTATAGCAACTGATCTAGAGTCGATAGACTGTTGGAAAATGATCACCAATGCATCCACTATTTCTAGGGCCACTTCCTTAAGTACTCTGGGATGCAGACTTTCAAGGCCCTGGGGATTTATCGGTCTTCAATCTCATCAATTTCCCTAACACAATTTCTCGCCTAATAAGGATATCCTTCAGTTCCTCCTTCTCACTAGACCCTCGGTTCCCTAGTACCTCCGGAAGGTTATTTGTATCTTCCTTTGTGAAGACAGAATCAAATATTTGTTCAATTGGTCTGCCATTTCTTTGTTCCCCATTATAAATTCACCTGAATCCGACTGCAAGGGACCTACGTTTGTCTTCACTAATCTTTTTGTCTTCACATATCTATAGAAGCTTTTGCAGTCAGTTTTTATGTTCCCGGCAAGCTTCTTCTCGTACTCCATTTTCCCCCTTTTAATTAAACCCTTTGTCCTCCTCTGCTGAATTCTAAATTTCTCCCAGTCCTCAGGTTTGCTGCTTTTTCTGGCCAATTTATATGCCTCTTCTTTCGATTTAACACTATCCTTAATTTCCCTTTTTAGCCATGGTTGAACCACCTTCCCCATTTTATTTTTACTCCAGACAGGGATATCCAATTGCTGAAGTTCATCAATGTGATCTTTAAATGTTTGCCATTGCCTATCCACCATCAACCATTTAAGTATCATTTGTCAGTCTATTCTAGCCAATTCATGCCTCAAACCATCGAAGTTACCTTTCCTTAAGTTCAGGACCCTAGTTTCTGAATTAACTGTGTCACTCTCCATCTTAATAATGAATTCTACCATGTTATGGTCACTCTTCCCCAATGGGCCTCGCACAACAAGATTGCTAATTAGTCCTTTCTCATTACACACTACCCAGTCTAGGTTGGTTCCTCGACATATTGGTCTAGAAAACTATCGCTAATACACTCCAGGAAATCCTCCTCCACCGCATTGCTACCAATTTGTTTAGCCCAATCAATATGTAAATTAAAGTCACCCATGATAGCTGCTGTACCTTTATTGTATGCATCCATAATTTCTTGTTTGATGCTGTCCCCAACCTTACTACTATGGTTTTGGTGGTCTGTACACAACTCCCACTTGCGTTTTCTGTCCCTTGGTATTCCATAGCTCCACCCATACCGATTCCACATCATCCAAGCTAATGACCTTTCTTACAATTGCATTAATTTCCTCTTTAACCAGCAATGCCACCCCGCCTCCTTTTCCTTTCTGTCTATCCTTCCTAAATGCTGAATACCCCTGGATGTTGAGATCACAGCCTTGGTCTCCCTGGAGCCATGTCTCCGTGATGCCAATTACATCATACCCGTTAACTGCTATCTGCGCAGTTAATTCGTCCACCTTATTCCGAATACTCCTCGCATTGAGGCACAGAGCCTTCAGGCTTGTCTTTCTAACACACTTTGCCCCTTTAGAAATTTGCTGTAATGTGGCCCTTTTTGATTTTTGCCTTAGGTTTCTCTGCCCTCCATTCTTACTTTTCTTCATTCTATCTTTTGCATCTACATCTAATACTTACTCTTGCGGATCCCACAAGGTTGTTCCATTGTTTGTGTCATTGGTTGCCCTCACGCACCTCATTGGTCGCCGACGAGACCATCTCTGCTAATTCGGTGCATATCCTCTGGTAGGCCTTTTGAGTGGGCTTCCCACGCCCTCCCTGTGTCAAATCATCCCAGCGTGACTCGACTTCCTGCAGGAGGTGCTGTGATGCCTCCTCCTCTCCCTCCATTAGAGGGCAAATTCGGTCAAATATGTGACTGGTAACAGCTACCTTTTGTTTGCCTATTTGCTGTGAAGCTCTAAAGTCTCCCTCCTTCCTATCAAAGCAGCCACACCACACCCAGACACGCCTTCAGTCCCTCTGAGCTCCCTCTCTCTCTGTCTCCTCTTTGGCGCATGTCATGGTGACTCTTGACCTCCAGAATCGCGGGAATCGAGCGTTGCCATGCCGTTGCTAAGGAAGGCCACAATTTATGGCAGAAGATCAGAAAAATTTAACGCTACCGCCCATTTAACATCGCTCACGGTAATACCCATTTTCAAAAATGTAAACCAGGTGTTTTGAGAATGGGCGAGAAGCCGGCGATCTGAACACCCTATTTTGCAGCTCACGCCGGAAAATACCCCCATTTTTGGGCGATAAGCTCAAAAGTGGTGGTTCTAGCCCTTGGTATATAAAGAGAGCGATATAAAGATTAAGGCAGATTCTGTGGTGTTGCAATTTTTTATTTAATCCATTGAGTAGGTGCTACAGCTGTGGATCCAAAAGTGGGAGATGAAGCTTTGGTCAGCCTCAGGAGGTATAATAGCATTGGAAAGAGGCAGTTCTACAATGACAAGGAAATGTCAAGATTAGATTCAGTGCAAAGTAGGTGGCAAGCCTCTGATACATTGATCCTACACATTCAATGAGCATGGTTCAATGTAGGACTTGGAACTGAAACTGCAAATCATATGACTCTTGTGGGTTGGACTACATAGGGGAAAACTTGTCACTGGATGCTTTGATCCTTATTGTGGTGAACTTTTCAATATATTCCATATATACATGTATCATCATCATCATAGCGGTCCCTCGAATGAGGATGACTTGCTTCCTTATGGGTTCACAGATGTTTCAATGAAGGACCCAATATTCCAGACCTGAACTCCAGTTGAAAGGGTGGAAGATGCCTGTGTGTGGATTTTTTTAACGTGTGGTGACCGTTGCACATCAGCCACCACACGGGCTTGACAGAGCTAGGCCTTTATCCAGTGGCAAGGATTAACCAGGACGACTGGAGAAATGCTCTGCTGCACGGACCTAGTGCACACACATATCGCAGTGTAGGCTGGACCGTGCTGCCCCTGGGCCCTCGCCTCTTCTGGGCCCTGTACCCTCATTTGCCGTACCTCCACCACAATTTCTCACCGCTCCTCTGCCACAAACATTCGCCACATCTCCGCCACGATCTCACAGTGCTCCTCCATCACAAAACACTCACTGCACCTCCGCCACGCTCTCTCGCCACTTCGCCACAAAACACTCGCTGCACCTCTGCCATGATCTCCCACCGCACCTTCGCACCAACCATTCGCCGAATCTCAGCCCCGGTCCCGCAACATTCCTCAGCCTCGATCACTCGCCGCACCTCTGCCACGACCTTCCCGCCCCTCTGCTGTACCTGGGCCCCGCCGATGCTTCTGCCCACACTCTAAACCGTGACCTGGGTCCTGATGACCCAGGACCTGCTTCCAGGTGTCCCCCCCCCCAACCCCCGACCTGCGAGAGAACACCTCCGCAGGTCAGGAAGTATAAGAGCTGGAGCGGCATACCACTGCAGCTTCCAGCGTGAGTTGGTCCAGGTATGCGACGGCTTCAAGGTGGATGATTGGGTGATGTAATATACATGTATATACACATACTAATAACTCTCCTTATGGGATTGATTTTGAGTGCCATTGCCTTAATATGGTGGTAATGGCCTCAAAATAGAATCAGTACCCTAACCGCCCCATTAACACTGGCGATACTGCCGGCTCCATTGTAAAAGGGGGCTACTAACACATGTCCAAAGCGCCCAATTGATTCAGGCAATAGGCCCCTTGTATTATGGAAATCGGGTCCTATGACATAAATAGGACCATGATTGCCATTTTATGTAGGAACTGGTCAGAGCCTGTGATAGTAAAGGTAAATCTTTGTAAAAAGGAATACTCCTCCACGGCACAATAAGATCATCTGGGCCACTGTCACCCCAGGACCCTCGCCCTCTGTGATCATGATCCCGACCTCCGAATTTAACCCCCTCCCCCAACACCCCCGCATACCGCAACTCATCAATCTTTTCATTATACATTTCAGGAATTAAGTCTACAGCAAGAGTAACTGCACTGAGCAGCCAGACAAAGCAGCACAGCATGGTATCAAGCAGGAGGCATTCATAGAGTTTGTAGATTCTGACCTCTAAGCCCCTGTGGAGCAGATTGAAGACAGGAGGTTCAGACTCCTGGGTGTGTGCACCTGCAAGCCTCCCGGAAATATCACGCTTGTCACCCAGAGGGAGGTGGCACTGGCACTGAGTGCCAATTCGCTGACCCCCCAGGACTGCAGACCAGTGTAAGAAAAAGTTCAATGACATCACCAGATCGACAAAGTAATGCCTTTCCTTTTCTTCATTGCCCACCATGAGTACCAACAAACTCTTCATCCTCATAAACCAACACTTGCACAACTTCACTCTGATTAACTCAGGATCTTGCACTATGGTTATCCCATTCCCTTAATAGAAACTCAAAACCCCTTCGTCCACTTTAACAGGAAGTATAGGTGGGAACGCCCTCAATTGCTGTTTCTATCTACTTCCCTTCACATCCACTGCTGGTACATTTCTACGGGAGTCCTAGGGAGGCCCCCTTGAACATCTTGAAGTCTTACATTTCAAATGGATGCAGTCTAGTTAATTTTAAACACTTTCATAACTTAGAATTGATAGATTTTTAATCTAAACAGGAAAAGTGTGACATTTAGGTTTTCAGCAGACTAACCAGACAATCACCTCTTCATTTAACCACCACCACCAACACCTACCCCCCGCCCCCCCCCCCCAGCCCCCACTCCCACCCCCCTCCATCCCCTTCCAATTCCCCTAGTTCATGGTGACCAGTTTCTCAATCTCCCTCCCAATTCAAAATTATAGTTTCTTCTCTTCCCCTTCCAGGTCAACCCGACACTCTATGGGCCCCTCCACTCACTCAGTTCAAGCTGGCACTACCCACTTAATATTAACCTGCCAATCTTCTCACGGTTCAATGTGCTAGCGCACTAGTTCATGCCTGCATTTTTCTTCTAGATATCAAGCGATATGGAGTAAAGATGAGTAAATAGAGTTGAGGTACAGACTGCCCTGATCTAACTGAATAACAGAATAGGTTCGAGGGGGCTGAATGGCCCACTCCTGTTCCCATGCTCCTATGTGTGTACAGTTGCTATGTGTGACAGTGATCGGTGGGAGCCCAGACTTCCTGCAACTGTTTCCCTTGTTTGTCATAAATCTATCTCTCAGTGTCTGAAAGATGATTCATCTTAACGGCACATTGCATCTTTGAAGCAAATTGGCGGTCTCTCTTGGGATGTGATATATGGTTAGAGGAAAATCTAAACCCTTGGAAAAAAATGTTTAGATTTTGACAGGACTTTTTCCAGGAAATGTTTTGCTTGGACTAATGTAGCACTTGGATCAGAAATATACTTGGATCATGATATCTGTAAACTGTTCTCAGTTCCAAGGTCCAGCCAATCCTTTGCTGAACAATTCAAAACAAGCCCCAGTTTACCTTGTCTTGGTTCAGGTGGATGTTAAAGATCTGGCAATGTTTGAAGAGAAGCCAGGAGTTGTATCATGGTGGTACTCCTCCCTTGATTTCATTACAAAATACAGATTCATCTCATTACTGTTTGTGGGATCTTGCTGTGTGCAAAATTGTTGCTTTATTTGCCAACATAACAATGGTCACTTCACTTCAAACTTAATCCATTGTATGTGAAGCACTTTGAGATGCTTCTGAGAGGTGTGATTAGACATCATATGTCTCGTTTTTATAAATTTATTTAGAAATTTTTGATAGGAAGTCAAAATAGCAGGAATACAACCATGCTAACATAGATATACACATAGATATCATCTAGTTAAAAGGTATAGTATGCCATTCCATCTCTCAACTCCTGTATAGAAGATGACCTCTGCAATCTTGCAGCTCATAACAGTCCAGTCAGACTCATTCTGAGTGTATTTAAGGGCCAGATATTCCTCTGATGAAAAAGTAGATGTGAGTAAACAATGGAGCAATAATGGTCAAAACAAATAATCGCCTTTTCTCTGTTTGTTCTATTAGTCTTGCTCCCATGGTAAAATTTGTTGATGAAAGTTCCTCCTGCTAAATAAAAATTGCTTGTAAAGGACAGTTAAAGAACAGTGAAAGGATTACTAAAGGATAATTGTAATCGCATTGTGGAACCTTATACAGGAGGAACTAACAATCAAATCTGTCAGTTATGTAAAAAAAGGGGCAAGATTTTAAAGTTTAACCACAGCACTGACAGAAATGAAGAATAAAGAGGAATTTTCAACCCTTTCAACATAGGTGCAGAAACCACTGTCTAATAGTACAGCAGGAGCTCAAGGAGATGGTGGTACGAGAGCATAGACAAAGTGGGAGGTGTAGGTCTCACAGCCAGTGTCACTAACCTGGGCACAGCTGGGCAGTCGCATATGAGGAGAGTCAGACTGAATCATGAGATTGGGACAGAGGTGTGCCATTTGGGCCCTTAAGACCTGCAGGGATGGTCAAGTACCTGGCTGAAACTATCAGTAGCAGTGAAGGCCCTAGACTTTGATGCCGCATGGACCATCCAGCCATCAGCAGGAGTCAGTCACCTTGTTCTTCTGGCTATTGGATTGTTGACAATTTATTTTCTGCACAATAAGAAAACGCCAGACTGCAAGATATATCAAAGCCTCACTTTTTCTGGAATAGACATTTCAACATCTTTTGTGCTATTTTTACAAAGCTTTGCATGCTCCTCAGCTGGGCGGACAAACTATTTGCATTTATAGTTGTTCATGAGGAAATCAACTATTTGAGAAATAAGGAAGGAGCATTATTGCAGGCCCGTTGTGTTTGGCTAGTTTTCCTTCATTCCCACGAATGGATTTGGATTCCATGGAACGTTCGGTAACAAAATTGTGGCTGCCTGCAATCTTGATTGGGGTATGTTATTTTGACGATGTAAGGCAATTAACCCTCAATTTGGAACCGAAGTCACCTATTATAGGACAGACAGGTAATGAGACAGGAAATGATTCTGTGATTGTTCATGGTAGACTTGAAGTATATTTAAGTATGAAAGATTGCACTCAGTTGTGCACATCTCTCAGTGTAAACCTCGGTGTCACTGTGGGATCCATAGCATGGTGCTGGTTGTGTGACTCAGTGCAGAAGCTGCAGTGTAGAGCTGCTGTCAGACACAATGGGGTGGAAATTCATCTTGGGTGATATTGCAAGATGGACGGTATCGCCTGTATTATGTCCTGTATGAAACCGCCCAAAATAAATACCTGAATGTGTAACACGCGGTTTGAATGCTGGCCTTTGCTGAGTTAGATGATCTCAGTTGAATGGCTGTAGGAGTGCTACAAGCGACCTGAACCCGGGGTTAGAGAAGGCCAAAATTAACTAGGATTCCTACTTCTGATCATGTGACCGTGCTGTAAAAATCATATGTGTCAATACTACGTTCAGACCCATCTGTCATACCTCACATTTTGATAGCTTGACAACTCATTATCTGAATTCACACATTTGACTGAATTTTAACACGAAAGAATGAGTGGGTTTGGGAGCGAGTTGGTCATTAAAAGTGCTGAAATTGACATCGCGTTGGGAAGCTGGCTTCAACCCGCTGGCTTTCGCCTTTAACACCATCAAGAAACCAGTCTTCAGCCAATTCGATTCACTCCACATGACCGCACTGGATACAGTAAAGGCTATGGGCCCTGACAACATTCTGGTTGTTGTGCTGAAGACTTATGCTCGAGAACTAGCCGTGGCTCTAGCCAAACTATTCCAGTACAGCTACAACACTGTCATCTACCCAACAATGTGGAAACATGTCCATGTATGTCCTGTCCAGAAAAAGCAAGACAAATCCAATTCGGCCAATTACATCCCATCAGTCTACTCTCAATCATCAGCAAATTATGGAAGGTGTTGTTCACAATGCCACCAATCGGCACTTACTCACCAATAACTTGCTCACCGATGCTCAGTTTGGGTTCCGCCGGGTCCACTCTGCTCCAGACCTCATTACAGCCTTGGTCCAAACATGGACAAAAAAGTTGAATATCAGAGGTGAGGTGAGAGTGAATGCCCTTGACATCAAGGCAGCATTTGACCGAGTGTGGCATCAAGGAGCCCGAGTAAAATTGAAGTCAATGGGAATCAGGGGAAAAAACTCTCCACTGGCTGGAGCCATACCTCGCATAAAGGAAGATGGTTGTGGTTGTTGGAGGTCAATTATCTCAGCCCCAGGACAGCGCTGCAGGAGTTACTCAGGGCAGTGTCCTAGGCCCAAATACCTTCAGCTGCTTCATCAATGACTATCTCTATCATAAGGTCAGAAGTGGAGATGTTCGCTGATGATTGCAAAGTGTTCAGTTCCATTCGCAACTCCTCAGAAAATGAAACAGTCCATGCCTGCATGCAGCAAGACCTGGACAAAATTCAGGCTTGAGTTGATAAGTGGCAAGTAACATTCAGCCACACAAGTGCCAGGCAATGAGTATCTCCAACAAGTGAGAGTCTTACCACCTCCTTGATATTCAACGGCATTACCATCGCCGAATCCCCCACCATCAACATACCATTGACCAGAAAGTTAACTGGACCAGCCACATAAATACTATGGCAACAAGAGACTGGGTAGTCTGCACTGAGTGTTTCACCTCCTGACTCCCCAAAAACTTTCTACCATCAACAAGGCATAAGTCAGGCATGTGATGGAATACTCTCCACTTGCCTGGGTGAGTGCAGCTCCAACAACACTCAAGAAGATTAACACCATCCAGGACAAAGCAGCTCGCTTGATTGTCATCTCATCCACCACCTTAAACATTCACTCCCTCCACCATCAGCGCACCGCGGCTGCTGTGTGTACCATCTACAAGATGTACTGGAGCAACTCGCCAAGGCTTCCTTGGCAGCTCCTCCCAAACACAAAACTTCTACCACCTAGAAGGACAAGAGCAGCCGGCGCATGGGAACAAGTTCCCCTCCAAGTTACAAACTATCCTGATTTGGAAATATATCACCGTTTCTGCATCGTCACTGGGTAAAAATCCTGGAACTCGCTCCCTAACAGCTCTGTGGGAGGACCTTCACCTCGCAGACCACCACCTTCTCAAGGTCAATTAGGGATGGGCAATAAATGCTGACCTTACCTGTGATGGCTACATCCTGCAACTAATTTTTAAAAACTTGAGGGCATTAGGCTGTGAGTGAGAGACCCCCTCGGAAGAGGCATTTTACCTTTTAAATGAATTAAAAGCTATTTAAGAGGCTACAAACAGCCTTTTCAACCTGTGGTTTGAGCATTTACTGGATGTCCACCCTGGACCTGATGACTTGCATCCTCGGGTCAAGAGAAATAGGGATTGTGGATGCAATGGTTGTAATTTACCAAAATTCCCTGGATTCTGGGGAGGTCCCAGCAGATTGGAAAACTGCAAATGTAATGCCCCTATTTAAAAAAGGAGGCAGACAAAAAGCAGGAAACTATAGACCAGTTAGCTTAACATCTGTGGTTGGAAAAATGTTGGAGTTCATTATTAAAGAAGCAGTAGCAGGACATTTGGAAAAGCAAAATTCGGTCAGGCAGAGTCAGCATGGATTTATGAAGGGGAAGTCATGTTTGGCAAATTTGCTGGAATTCTTTGAGGATGTAACGAACAGGGTGGATAAAGGGGAACCAGGGGATGTGGTGCATTTGGACTTCCAGAAGGCATTTGACAAGGTGCCACATAAAAGGTTACTGCACAAAATAAAAGTTCACAGGGTTGGGGGTAATATATTAGCATGGATAGAGGATTGGCTAACTAACAGGAAACAGAGAGTAAGGATAAATGGTTCATTCTCTGGTTAGCAACCAGTGACTAGTGGGGTGCCGCAGGGATCAGTGCTGGGACCCCAACTATTTACAATCTATATTAACGACTTGGAAGAAGGGACTGAGTGTAATGTAGCCAAGTTTGCTGATGATACAAAGATGGGAGGAAAAGCAATGTGTGAGGAGGACACAAAACATCTGCAAAAGGACATAGACAGGCTAAGTGAGTGGGCAAAAATTTGGCAGATAGAGTATAATGTTGGAAAGTGTGAGGTCATGCACTTTGGTGGAAAAAAAATCAAAGAGCAAGTTATTATTTAAATGGAGAAAGATTGCAAAGTGCTGCAGTACAGCGGGACCTGGGGATACTTGTGCATGAAACACAAAAGGATAGTATGCAGGTACAGCAAGTGATCAGGAAGGCCAATGGAATCTTGGCCTTTATTGCAAAGGGGATGGAGTATAAAAGCAGGGAAGTCTTGCTACAGCTATACAAGGTATTGGTGAGGCCACACCTGGAATACTGCGTGCAGTTTTGGATTCCATATTTACGAAAGGGTATACTTGCTTTGGAGGCAGTTCAGAGAAGGTTCACTGGGTTGATTCCGGAGATGATGGGATTGACTTATGAGGAGGTTGACTTATGAGTAGGTTGGGCCTCTACTCATTGGAATTCAGAAGAATGAGAGGTGATCTTATCGGAACGTATCAGATTGTGAGGGGGCTTGACAAGGTGGATGCAGAGAGGATGTTTCCATTGATGGGGAGACTAGAACTAGAGGGCATGACCTTAGAATAAGGGGCCGCCCATTTAAAACAGCGATGAGGAGAAATTTCTTCTCTCAGAGGGTTGTAATCTGTGGAATTTGCTGCCTCAGCGAGCTGTGGAAGCTGGGACATTGAATAAATTTAAGACAGAAATAGACCATTTCATAAGCGATAAGGGGATAAGGGGTTATGGGGAGAAGGTGGGGAAATGGAGCTGAGTCCATGATCAGATCAGCCATGATCTTATTGAATGGAGGAGCAGGCTCGAGGGGCCGTATGGCCTAGAAACATAGAAGCATAGAAACATAGAAATTAGGTGCAGGAGTAGGCCATTCAGCCTACTCCTGTTCCTCGTTCTTATGTTCTTATGTTCTTATATCCATGGCATTCCTGGGCTTGCTGAACCTCGCCAGTGAAAGTAAGGCGAGAGCAGAGCGGCAGTTGAGGGAGCTGAACAAATTAAATTAAAAGTATCCCATAAATACTGACTCCTCACACCTGCTTCATTGCCTAAAGGAAAGGCTTTTGCTGACAGCACTTGTCCTGTGAGTTTGCTTTTCGGAGTTTGCAGGTGATTTCTACAACTGTCGAGGTCACTGTCACTACATTGGAGGTCACCCTCACTACATTGTAGGATTGTGCATCTGATCTCCAGTTTTTCATCTGTCGCATATCTGATCAGCATGGATGCCATTTATCCTGTTTCACCATGGACCTCAGATGAGGACCAATTTCCACTGCGGGGTGAAAAAGGGTCACTGTGCACGGCGATGACACCATCACCGCTGGCCCGGGGCGCTACCAGTGGGAGCGGGACGCTGCCAGTTTTGTGTCTCCACTAACTTCCATGCAATTTCGCAGGAGGTGGTAGCGCTGCTCCCCCACCCCCCCCCACCCCCGCCACCCCCCCGGCGAGAAATCGTTTGCGCTAATGGGAGTCGCAAACCATGCAAATTTCTCCTCCTAGGTTTCTATCCATCATAGTTAAGGGGCATTTAGAGAGATCAAGCTGTTGGTCAGAGCAAGCATGCACTTGCTTGGCTGCCACATTTGATGCTGCATGCCGGTGGCCACCCTTTCCATGGACAAACACGTCATCGCCATGGCCTGCGACATCGTGCCAGTCATGCTAGAGGTGGACTCTTCCATCTTCTCTGCAAGCCTGCCAGAGACTCAAGTATTTTCTGTTGCTTCTCCAAAATCATCTGCTTTGACGATGGCCCCCGAGGTTCAGCATCTCCATCCAGTTGACCAGTGCTTGTCTGCTTGCTTTTAAACAAATGTTGGAAATTGATTTGTGCCTGAGATTCAGGTGTAAGGTTTTCTGGCATTATAAATATACCAAATTTTAGAAATGCCAGAATGAGATGATATGCTAAAACTTGGCAGCAATTGTTAACAAATCATTTGACAACACAAAACTAAGACTTCTGTAAATGGATTGAAAATTACTGTTTCAAGTTTACTGACTAGAGATAATGTGGATTACCATTTTCATATAAATAGGCAAGTGTATCCTAAATTACAGACTTTTGTTCCACTGTAAAATCTGCTCTATTGTGGAAAGTTTAACTGCAGTTAGGAATCTGCATCTAAATTTGGCAGTGGTACAGACGCAGATGTTTCTTGGTGACTGCTGACTGAAGTTGGCTGAGTGTCCTGGGATGAATGTTTAACAGTTAGGGGCCCTGTATCTCACAAGAAGTACAGCTGGAACTTCAAAGCAAAGCATTAGGAAACAACATGGACACTGTACTATTATCAGAAAGGTTTATTATCCACTGATTGTATTATTTATTGAACTGTTGATTATCACTTTCAGTGACAGCCAAACTCACTAATCCCTTGATGAGAACATCTTCACACTTTGATGGCTGGGATTAAACCGGCTATCACCAGTTGTCATAACGGAAACTACCAGACTGTAACACCACCGAACAACTTGCTTGGAACAAGAGTCAACATAGTTTGAAAGAAACCCATTCTAATTTAGGATGAGGGTGCAAATCAAATGCAACACCACCATTGTTACATTAGGACAGGTGCTGAAGCTAAATTTGCACCCTCATGGTGAAGAGAGTGGAGAACACAGCGAGGAGAGCGATGGGGGGGGATGATCTTGCTAAACTAGGCAGTCATGGAGATTCCAACTTATTTTCTGATAGTCACCCAGAAGCTGAGGGCTGTCAGCCCATGTTTCAAATACAGAATCCATACTGAGATTGCATTTTTTACTTGTAATGACCCCAAATACATGCACTACAGTTGTTGGAGCTTGGTACAATATATTTGTTCTACCATCAGAGACCAAGCAGGTTATGTTTGATTTGTGTTGGGAGATCTAGCTTGCCATTAACTAACTGAAGATAATGGCTCAAGGAAAGGGTCAAGGAATTGGCTATTTGCAGTTTTGGGAATGGGATCAACAGACTGTGTATTTACAGAAAGCATGATATCAATTCCAATTGGTCTGTCACATTTGGACATAATTGAATATCTTTGAAAAATCGCCATTATCAAAAGCATCAGTAAAGTTCTTCCAATGGATTAAGGCATTACATAACATTAAGCCACGCAGACCATAACGTTGCAGGTTCAATATCTGTAGTGTGCTATGTTGGCTGATCTCAATTGGAGCACTAGTTAGCAATTTATCATTAGTCTTAGTGTCCTTGGTCTAAGGACAGGAAAAATCAGCTAGGATTTGCACTTATCCTTATCTTGTGGTCTCTGTTGTAAATCTTGTATGTGTATATGGAGTGAATACACGATCAAGCCCAGATGTGATGCCTTCCATAGTTGAATATCCCACTTGACTAATAGATGAAGCATGATCACTTAAGGTAATGAGGTAATTTGGGGCAGCTGGCACCTATGGAACTACTTGCTAACCAGGAGAGGAGGGATCATCACAAAAAAGAAATCAACACAAGAGATGGTCACTTGTTACTGAAGAGAGCTAAGGAAATCACTTAAGTGTGGTTAGTATTCACTTGAATTCCTTCGAATACATTTTTAATACCTACGGTGATATTTCTTCAAGTCTCATTTCATCTCCTCAGCTCCTCATTTCACCAGCCATTTCTTCTTACTATTTTCATAATATCCTTACCTGGCTTCATCTCACCTGGTCACTTCTTCTCCTTCCAAGCTTTACCTTCCCTTTCCTCATCTTTTTTGTATCCTCTCCTCACAGGCAAGGTTACAGCTCCAGCTTTTTAGTCATTGCCCTTTAGAAAATTTAGCATTCGGCCCAACAAGTTCATGGGCTAGACTTTCCACTATGATTGCTATCACCTAAAAATGGTGATATTTCTGGCCTTAGTGCTTTGTTTATTTTTCAGGATCGCTGGAATATTGCCCATTTTAAAAACCGCTAGTTTCACCTTTTTAATTTGGGCGATAGCCTTAGTGATGTTAAATGGGCGATAGCAATGTATTTAGTCATGCAAAACTGGTGTGCATAGCAATGGTCGTTCTACGCATGCGCGTTGTTTTTTCAGGCGAAGAACTTTTCCCATGATTCGGGAAGTCAGGGGTCATGTGCGCATGCTCAGAAGGCAAAGGGAGGGAGAGAGAGAAGGAAGGTTTGTATGGAGTCGCATTTGAAGGAATTGATAAGCAGATAAGATGGAGATGGAGCACAAGGAGTCGGGAGAGAGTGTTGAGGAGGTTCCAGGGAGAAGGAAGGCGAAAGCCTTCTCCGAAGAGGCGAACAAGGCTCGGTGGTGCCAATTAACCCGAGGTGGCTGCGGGAAACCTCCCCCCCTCCGGATATACAAGCGAAGATGGGCAGATATCGCCTCGATAGTGTAATTGGTGGCAGATGCTAGACGAGAGGCAGACCAGTGCCGCAAGCGCTGGAACAGTCTTGTTTCATCCGCAAGAGTAAGTATTAAATTATTACATTTATAATTGTAATGATGCACTGACTCATTAATTAGAATGTAAATCTGCCGGATTGTAATTAAACAGGATAATCTTAGGTAGCTTCCCTGTTAAGATTTGGACTGGGGTCGGAACCTGCGCCCTTTTACTCTAATGTTGCTGAGATGCCTTAAACTTAATCGACAGTATTAATTATTATTTAAATGCTTTAATCGAAAATTGGGGCCAAAGGAATGACTGGAAACAGACAGACCGCAAACACTCGGCATTTCTACTATTTTAATTTAGAAGGAGAATTATTAAATTATATCGCTGCTTGTGTGCTGCGAGCAACAATTTAACTTGGGCACTGTCTCCTTTTTGTTTAGGTTGGTGGATGGGGACACAACTGAGCACTGAGGGGTCCTGTCAGCTTTGCCCTGAGTCTCTTTGGCTGCTGTCAGTCACATAGTGACCCAGCCTGGACTGGGGGAGAGCTGCCCTAGCTTACTGTATGCCCTGGAACACTTTGGGACATTAGCGCCAGCCACACGGAGGTCTCTGAGCACAGCCCAGGGACACGGTGCCCCCTCCCCTCATGGTCTTGTCATTGCCGAGCTCACCAGCTCAACAGCGGTCCTGATTCGCCCCCTTGGGGACCTCCATTGATTCCAATAAACCGCCTCCCTCCCCTCAGGCGCCGAATGGCATGGCCCGTGGATGGAGCCTTTCCTGGACATTGTACACGAGAGAGTTGGTGTCAAGCATTAGTTCCTAAACACGATCTTACTAAATATTTTCTTTGAACGTTGATGTTATAACCATGCATCCATTGGATACAAACTGTATTAGCATATAACGGTGAATAGCATGTGGGGTGACTAATTGTGGATTACAATATCTGTTGTGTTTCTGTAATAGTACCTAGGCAATTAGCTTATGCCATGCTCTTGTCACGTTTGCAGAGGAAGATATCTAAGAATCAGACGGAGCAGAGGTGGACCGAAGGAGGGCCTGCAGACCTTCACACTATGACCGATCTCAAGGAGCGTGCCGCAACCTTAGTAGGCACACATAATCGTTCTGCCACCCACGGTGATGCAGATCTCGTTCTTGTGCCACGTAAGTAATGTGTAAACCAGTGGTAATTGAAAGAAATTTAATGCCATTTGATCATAATATATGAATGATGTAATGTTATGCATGCAGCTTCTGTACTCTTCTGTACTCTCATGTTAATTGTATGTAACGTCTCTCGTTCACATTTATTGCAGTAGTGTTGCTCCTCGTACATATGCCGGTGCAGCGTAAGCATTCCCATATCTCCCCTTCTCTTCTAATAACCTCAATTATGTTTTCCAGCTCCCCATACTCCCCAGGCACAATGGGTGGCCCCTGGAGCATCACCCCTACTGGTGCAGGTTGTGCTGACCACGGGGGAAGAACAAGAACAAGATATGACTGAGGAGGAGGATGATGAGCCTGAAAGGTCATCTGTGGTACCTGCGGCCACATCATCCTCAATGGATAAAGTAGCGGGGCCAAGCGGCTTGCAGCAGGGCACTCCAAGTCATCCAGTGCCCATGCCGACCCCACAGAGGTTGGGTCGGTGAGGTAGGCACGCGCTGCGATGGGCAGATGTCAACAAGGACATGGTGTCACTGTCGAGGGCAAGCGTTGACATAGGTCGAGAGCTCCTCCAAGCGATTGGTAGGTTGACCAGCAACATTGCCACACTATCTTCCAGAATCTCAGAGGATATGGGGAAGATTGTTGTGACAATGCGGTGAACGACCGACTCTGTCAATGCTGTGTCTTCTAATACTAGGGTTGCAAACAATAGCCAGGCCAGACCAGGCCTGACAAGGATCAATTGTAACGAAACTGTAACTGTCACCAACGTAACTTCACGCAAAACGTTCATTTATGAGCTGTTGACACAACAGTTTTGCAGCTGCGTAACTACCATGGGGCTTTTCCAATGGTGTGTGTAGGGGGGAACGCATGGGGGCATTGATTAATCGGCAGGCTGATTGTCCTCCCCAACGTCCTCGTCCTCCTCCTTGTCCTCCTCTTCTACCTTCCCTCTCTCCTGAGGTGGATTGGCAATCCCATCTGGCAATTGTTGTCCTCGCCTGATAGCTAGGTTATGAAACATGCAGCACACCACAATTAACTCAGCGACCTGCTCAGTGTGGTATTGTATGTTGCCTCCTGAGTGGTCCAGGCATCTGAAGCGCAGCTTAAGCACTCCAATTACCTTTTCGATGATATTGCGTGTGACTTATGTGGCTTTCGTTGGAGCACTTCTCGGCTTCTGTCTGGGGCTTACGCAGGGGGTTCATGAGCCAGCTGGCAAGACCATATCCTTTTTCCTTATCAGTAGATAACTTTTAACATTTTTGCCAAGTTAAGTTAATCTAAGGGTTAAGTCATGGCAGGAGAGCCCAGACCTGTGTTATGCTCCTCCTGTGCTATGTGCTATGATGCTCCCAGTGTCCCTGACTGCTATGTGTGCAGGAACTATGTCCAGCTGCAGCTCCTGACAGACTGCATTGTGGCACTGGAGCTGCGCATGGATTCACTCTGGAGCATCCACGATGCTGAGGATGTCGTGAATAGCATGTTTAGTGAGTTGGTCACACCGCAGATAAAGGTTACTCAGGCAGATAGAGAATGGATGACCATCAGGCAGAGCAGTGGAAGGAAGGTAGTGCAGGGGTCCCGTGCGGTCATCCCCCTCCAAAAAAGATACACCATCTTGGGTACTGTTGGGGGCTGATTCATCAGGGGAGGGCAGCAGCAGCCAAGTTCATGGCACCATGGGTGGCTCTGCTGCACAGCAGGAAAAAGAGTGGAAAAGCTATAGTGGTAGGGGATTCTATTGTAAGGGGAATAGATAGGCATTTCTGCGGCCGCAATCGAGATTCCAGGATGGTATGTTGCCTCCCTGGTGCAAGGGTCAAGGATGTCTCAGAGCGGCTGCAGGACATTTTGGAGGGGGAGGGTGAACAGCCAGTTGTTGTGGTGCATATAGGTACCAATGATATCGGTAAAAAATGGGATGAGGCCCGACAAGCTGAATTTAGGGAGGTAGGAGTTAAATTAAAAATCAGGACCTCAAAGCAGTGCCACGTGTTAGTCAGAGTAGAAATAGCAGGATAGGTAAGATGAATACGTGGCTTGAGGAGTGGTGCAGGAGGGAGGGATTCAAATTCCTGGGATATTGGAACCGGTTCTGGGGGCGGTGGGACCAGTATAAACCGGATGGTCTGCACCTGGGCAGGACCGTAACCAATTTCCTGGGGGGAGTGTTTGCTAGTGCTGTTGGGGAGGGGTTAAACTAATATGGCAGGGGGATGGGAACCTATGCAGGGAGACAGAGGGTAGTAAAATGGGAGCAGAAGCAAAAGATAGAAAGAAGAAAAGTAAAAGTGGAGGGCAGAGAAACCCAAGGCAAAATGCAAAAAGGGCCACATTACAGCAAAATTCTAAAGGGACAAAGTGTGTTAAAAAGGCAAGCCTGAAGGCTCTGTGCCTCAATGCGAGGAGTATTCGTAATAAAGTGGAATAATTAATTGCGCAGGCATTTATTAACGAATATGATATAAATGGGAATACGGAGACATGGCTCCAGGGTGACCAAGGCTGGGAACTCAACATCCAATGGTATTCAACATTCAGGAAGGATAGACAGAAAGGAAAAGGAGATGGGGTAGAGTTGCTGGTTAAAGAAGAAATTAACGCAATAGTAAGGAAGGACATTAGCTTGGATGATGTGTAATCTGTATGGGTAGAGCTGCGGAATACCAAAGGGCAGAAAACGCTAGTGGGAGTTGTGTACAGAACACCAAACAGTAGTAGTGAGGTTGGGGACAGCATCAAACAAGAAATTAGGGATGCATGGAATTAAGGTACAGCAGTTATCATGGGCGACTTTAATCTAGATATAGATTAGGCTAACCAAACTGGTAGCAATATGGTGGAGGAGGATATCCTGGAGTGTATTAGGGCTGGTTTTCGAGACCAATATGTCGAGGAACAAACTAGAGGGCTGGCCATCCTAGACTGGGTGATGTGTAATGAGAAAGGACTAATTAGCAATCTTGTTGTGCGAAGCACCTTGGATAAGAGTGACCATAATGTGGTAGAATTCTTTATTAAGATGGAGAGTGAAACAGTGAATTCAGAGACTCGGGTCCTGAACTTAAGGAAAGGTATGAGACGTGAATTGGCTAAAATAAACTGGCGAATGATACTTAAAGGGTTGAAGGTGAATAGGCAATGGCAGACATTTAAAGATCACATGGATGAACTTCAGCAATTGTACATCCCTGTCTGGAGTAAAAATAAAACGGGGAATGTGGCTCAACCGTGGCTAACAAGAGAAATTAGGGATAGTGTTAAATCCAAGGAAGAGGCATATAAATTGCCCAGAAAAAACAGCAAACCTGACGACTGGGAGAAATTTAGAATTCAGCAGAGGAGGACAAAGGGTTTAACTAGAAACATAGAAACATAGAAAATAGGTGCAGGAGTAGGCCATTTGGCCTTTCGATCCTGCACCGCCATTCAATGAGTTTATGGCTGAACATACAACTTTAGTACCCCATTCCTGCTTTCTCACCATGCCCCTTGATCCCCCTAGTAGTAAGGACTACATTTGACACCTTTTTGAATATATTTAGTGAATTGGCCTCAACAACTTTCTGTGGTCGAGAATTCCACAGGTTCACCACTCTCTGGATGAAGAAGTTTCTCTTCATCTCGGTCTTAAATGGCTTACCCCTTATCCTTCGACTGTGACCCCTGGTTCTGGACTTCCCCAACATTGGGAACATTCTTCCTGCATCTATCCTGTCTAAACCCGTCAGAATTTTAAACGTTTCTATGAGATTCCCTCTCATTCCTCTGAATTCCAGTGAATACAAGCCCAGTTGATCCAGTCTTTCTTGATATGTCAGTCCCGCCATCCTGGGAATCAGTCTGGTGAACCTTCGCTGCACTCCCTCAATAGCAAGAATGTTCTTCCTCAAGTTAGGAGACCAGAACTGTACACAATACTCCAGGTGTGGCCTCACCAAGGCCCTGTACAACTGTAGTAACACCTCCCTGCCCCTGTACTCAAATCCCCTCGCTATGAAGGCCAACATGCCATTTGCTTTCTTAACCGCCTGCTGCACCTGCATGCCAACCTTCAATGACTGATGTGCCATGACACCCAGGTCTCGTTGCACCTCCCCTTTTCCTAATCTGTCACCATTCAGATAATAGTCTGTCTCTCTGTTTTAACCTCACATTTATCCGCATTATACTTCATCTGCCATGCATTTGCCCACTCACCTAACCTATCCAAGTCACTCTGCAGCCTCATAGCATCCTCCTCGCAGCTCACACTGCCACTCAACTTAGTGTCATCCGCAAATTTGGAGATACTACATTTAATCCCCTCGTCTAAATCATTAATGTACAAGGTAAACAGCTGGGGTCCCAGCACAGAACCTTGCGGTACCCCACTAGTCACTGCCTGCCATTCTGAAAAGTACCCATTTATTCCTACTCTTTGCTTCCTGTCTGCCAACCAGTTCTCTACCCACATCAATACATTACCCCAATACCATGTGCTTTAATTTTGCACACTAATCTCTTGTGTGGGATCTTATCAAAAGCCTTTTGAAAGTCCAAATACACCACATCCACTGGTTCTCCCTTGTCCACTCTACAAGTTACATCCTCAAAAAATTCTAGAAGATTTGTCAAGCATGATTTCCCTTTCATAAATCCATGGTGACTTGGATCGATCCCGTCACTGCTTTCCAAATGCGCTGCTATTACATCTTTAATAATTTTCCCCATGACCGATGTCAGGCTAACACTTCAGGTTTGCATAGCATCTCAGTATTTTCTCTAGTTAGTGAGTTGGCTATTGGGTAGTTGGAATAACATCTTTTTATTGAGCATATTTATCCTTCCAACGAAAGTTAACGGGACCTAAATTCACTTGTGCAAGAAAGCTGGTGCACCTCCCCGACTTTTTGGGGCCATTACTGCTGAAATTTTTTCGGCGGTGGCCTGATCAATTTTCACCTCAAAAAATGGAAAAATGGGTTCCAGCGCTAAGGAGTCCTTCCAAAATACTTTTTCCAGCGGTGTGGCTGTGGTAATTGCAGCGGAATTCCCACGGAGAAATTCAGTATGCTGCTAATGTGTTGCTAACTAGCCAGCTGCTCCCCGGCCTTCCCAAAGGCCAGGGTTTGCAGCTCGGCCCTGAGAAGGTGAAGCAGTTGAGTTTGACCATGTCTGCTGTGAAACAAGCACGAAGGGCAAGCCGCTTCACGGATGCGGAGCTGGACACCCTGAAGCAAGTTGTGGAGGACAGGAGAAGATTCCTGTTTCCAGACGTGGGGAGACCAACAAGGGAGGTCCTCAATAATGCATGGAGGGAGATAGCAGGGAAGATCTCAGGCACCTCCAACCATCAGAAGACTGCCATGCAGTGCAGGAAAAGGTTCCACGACACCATCCGTCTTATAAAAGTGAATACCTCTTTCACCAACTGCTGACTTTGCATCTGCGAGCCTCTCCTTCAACATTCCCTTATTTCCCATACTCACTCTTTAGTCACTCAAGCAGCATTTCATTGTTCACACCTCTTTGCATAAATGTGTGTATTCTCGCAATGGAGGCTCCCTTTCATCTCATAGTTACAGCTGCATGTTTGGGACAAACACTTGTGCACTCATTTTTGATGCATCAACACAGTGGTACTCGTCAACCATTCTTTGTTTTGCAGGCCAAACTGGCTCATAATAGAATGGAGCAAAGGAGGACTGGTGGTGGCGAGGCAGACATCCAGGTCCTCACACCCTTGGAGTAGAGGGTTGAGGCGCTCGTGGGCGGACATGGTGCCTTCCCTGTTGGCCAGGGTACTGCTGATGCCGATGTGGGTAAGTGAGGCCCTCCTTTAATACACTCTTTCCCTGAATGCGCCAGCACCTACTGTGCCTTTCCTTCTGGAAGTCTGCTAGTTACAGGGTCCATGCGTCTATCCCCCACCTCCCCCTTATGGCAGCCCTTCTCCCATTTATGCTTGCAGATGACAGATTGTGGCAGCACAGTCGCCAGTCATGACAGACGTCGGAGAGCAGCTGGAGGCCTGCATCACAGCCGTGTCGACAGAAACCTCCAATTTCAAGTCATAGCAGTGAGGAAATTGTGGGTTCAAGCCCTGCTGCGAGTACACACATCACTTTAACGTTTGGAGCTTCCACTGAGGAGGAAGAGAAAGAGGAAGATACTGATGGCACCAACGCGTCACTGCTTCCACTCACACGCACCAGCTCAGACACTGGGAGTGTACGGTCTGATCTAGTTCAGAAAGTACAGGGTTCTGCACTGAGTGTTGCACCAGGGCCTAGCAGGCTGCAACATGGTGACGGGGCTAGACAACCTCAGGTGCCATCTCTCCGGGGGGTGAGTCGGCAACGGAGTTCTGCCGAGGACTCACATGATGCCATCGATGTAGGGACATACGAAAGAAGGGTGGAGGCCATGCATTTGCAGATGTTGGGAGCACTGACAAGAGTGCCAGAGAAGCTGTCGGAGGTGGTGAAGGGTGTGGAGAAGTCCACCTCCTGCATAGTCAACAGCTCAGCGCACACCATGGAGCCCATCATTGCCAGTATGCAGGCGATGGTGGACTCCCAGAGTGACTGTGCGAATCCAGCTGTGATGCCGCAACCTGCAGGTGATGGGGCAGCTGCCATTTCAGCACAGACCCGAGGGAATGAGCGTATCGGTGCTGGATTGGAGAGGATGGCCGCGGCCCTGGAAGCTCAGAATGCTCTGGGAGCGTCAAACTGCTGCTATGTCTGCTGGGTTTGAGACTCTGGCTGCTCTCATGCAGTCTCAGCTCGATGCCACCCAATACCTCAGTGTTGCATTCGTGGCTGGGTCTAATATGCGTCACAGGGGACCTTCACTTTGCTTCCTGTCTGCCAACCAGTTCTCAATCCATGTCAGCACACTACCCCCAATCCCATGTGCTTTAACTTTGCACATTAATCTCTTGTGTGGGACCTTGTCGAAAGCCTTCTAAAAGTCCAAATACACCACATCAACTGGTTCTCCCTTGTCCACTCTACTGGAAATATCCTCAAAAACTTCCAGAAGATTTGTCAAGCATGATTTTCCTTTCACAAATCCATGCTGACTTGGACCTATCATATCACCTCTTTCCAAATGCGCTGTTATGACATCGGTAGTGGGTAAAATGATGGAATCAATTTTTAAGGATGTCAGGCTGACCGGTCTATAATTCCCTGTTTTCTCTCTCCCTCCTTTTTTAAAAAATGGGTTTACATTGACTGCCCTCCACTCCATAGGAATTGATCCAGAATCTATGGAATGTTGGAAAATCACTGTCAATGCATCCGCTATTTCCAAGGTCACCTCCTTAAGTATTCTGGGATGCAGACCATCAGGCCCTGGTGATTTATCGGCCTTCAATCCCATCAATTTCCCCAACACAATTTCCCGACTAATAAGGATTTCCCTCAGTTCCTCCTTCTTGCTCGACCCTCTGACCCCTTTTATATTCGGAAGGTTGTTTGTGTCCTCCTTAGTGAATACCGAACCAAAGTACTTGTTCAATTGGTCTGCCATTTCTTTGTTCCCCGTTATGACTTCCCCTGATTCTGACTGCAGGGGACCTACGTTTGTCTTTACTAACCTTTTTCTCTTTACATATCTATAGAAGCTTTTGCAGTCCGTTTTAATGTTCCCTGCAAGCTTCCTCTCGTGCTCTATTTTCCCTGCCCTAATCAAACCCTTTGTCCTCTTCTGCTGAGTTCTAATTTTCTCCCAGTCCCCGGGTTCGCTTTTATTTCTGGCCAATTTGGCTTTAATACTATCCATGATTTCCCTTGATAGCCACGGTTGAGCCACCTTCCCTTTTCTATTTTTATGCCAGACAGGGATGTACAATTGTTGTAGTTCATCCATGCGGTCTCTAAATGTCTGCCATTGCCCATCCACTGTCAACCCCTTAAGTATCATTCGTCAATCTATCCTAGCCAATTCACGCCTCATACCTTCAAAGTTACCCTTCTTTAAGTTCTGGACCATGGTCTCTTAATTAACTGTTTCATTCTCCATCCTAATGTAGAATTCCACCATATTATGGTCACTCTTCCCCAAGGGGCCTCGCACAATGAGATTGCTAATTAATCCTCTCTCATTACACAACACCCAGTCTAAGATGGCCAACCCCCTAGTTGGTTCCTTGACATATTGGTCTAGAAAACCATCGCTTATGCACTCCAGGAAATCCTCCTCCACCGTATTGTTTCCAGTTTGGTTAGCCCAATCTATATGCATATTAAAGTCACCCATGATAACTGCTGCACCTTTATTGCATGCACCCCTAATTTCCTGTTTGATGCCCTCCCCAACATCACTACTACTATTTGGAGGTCTGTACACAACTCCCACTAACGTTAGGAGGGGAAAATAGAGTATGAGAGGAAGCTTTATGGGAACATAAAAACTGACTGCAAAAGCTTCTATAGATATGTGAAGAGAAAAAGATTAGTGAAGACAAATGTAGGTCCCTTGCAATTGGATTCAGGTGAATTTAGAATGGGGAACAAGGAAATGGAAGACCAATTGAACAAATACTTTGGTTCTGTCTTCACGAAGGAAGACACAAATAATCTTCCAGAAATACTAGCGGATCGAGGGTCTAGCGAGAAGGAGGAACTGAAGGAAATTCTTATTAATCAGGAAATGGTGTTCGGGAAATTGATGGGATTGAAGGCCGATAGATCCCCAGGGCCTGATAGTCTGCATACCAGAGTACTTACGGAAGTGGGCCTAGAAATAGTGGAAGCATTGGTGATCATTTTCCAACAGTCTATCGACTCTGGATCAGTTCCTATGGATTGGAGGGTAGCTAATGTAACACCACTTTTTAAAAAAGGAGGGAGAGAGAAAATGGGGCATTATAGACTGGTTAGCCTGACATCGGTAGTGGGAAAAATGTTGAAATCAATTATCAAAGATGAAATAGCCGTGCATTTGGAAAGCAGTGACATCATCGGTCCAAGTCAGCATGGATTTATGAAGGGGAAATCATGTTTGACAAATCTTCTAGAATTTTTTGAGGATGTAACTGGTAGAGTGGACAAGGGAGAACCAGTGGATGTGGTGTATTTGGACTTTCAAAAGGCTTTTGACAAGGCCCCACACAAGAGATTGGTGTACAAAATTAAAGCACATGGTATTGGGGGTAATGTATTGACGTGGATTGAGAACTGGTTGGCAGGCAGTAAGCAGAGAGTTGGGATAAACGGGCTCTTTTCAGAATGGCAGGCAGTGACTAGTGGGGTGCCGTAGGGCTCAGTGCTGGGACCCCAGCTATTTACAATATATATCAATGATTTAGATGAAGGAATTGAGTGTAAAATCTCCAAGTTTGCAGATGTCACTAAGCTGGGTGGCGGTGTGAGCTGTGAGGAGGATGCTAAGAGGCTGCAGGGTGACTTGGACAGATTAGATGAGTGGGTAAATGCATGGCAGATGCAGTATAATGTGGATAAATGTGAGGTTATCCACTTTGGTGGCAAAAACAGGAAGGCAGAATATTATCTGAATGGTGACAGATTCGGAAAAGGGAACGTGTAATGAGACCAAGGTGTCATGGTACATCAGTCATTGAAAGTTGGCATGCAGGTGCAGCAAGCAGTGAAGAAGGCAAATAGCATGATGGCCTTCATAGCTAGGGGATTTGATTATAGGAGCAGGGAGGTCTTACTGCAGTTGTACAGGGCCTTGATGAGGCCTCACCTTGAATATTGTGTTCATTATTGGTCTCCTAATCTGAGGAAGGACGTTCTTGCTGTTGAGGGAGTGCAGCAAAGGTTCACCAGACTGATTCCCATGATGGCAGGACTGACATACAAGGAGAGACTGGATCGACTGGGCCTGTATTCACTGGAGTTTAGAAGAATGTTAGATCTCTTAATTTCCAATGAAATACGAACTCCGATTGTAGTTTTAATGTCACTTTATTTTTGGCAACAGTAAGAAGCTCTTGGCTTTAAGCCAGGTCTTTGTTCTTCTGAGACCACATGGTCAAAATGGCTGTACTTATACCTGGATCAATTTACAGAAAAGAACTCACCTTCTTTAACCTTATTGGCTCAATTAATAGCCTGTTTGAATTCTCTATCAATCCCCCCTTTGATTCTTTCACAAACTGAATCATCAAACATCAGGTATCACTGGTTAAACATTCTACAAAATAATTTCATACATGTTAATAGAGTTTCCTTCTAAAATTTGTTGATGTGTTTCGCCACATGTCCGGACTAGTAGCTTCCACACAAATTTACACCAACCCGAGTTCCATCGTGGCCACAATGGAAGTCTGGTTTTAGTAGGTTAATTAACCTTATTCCAATTTAATCCAAATCAATATCTTAGTTCAACCAGTAAACAACCTTCCCTTAAGCATAACGTACCCCTGTGCCACTTACGGACGGTCTGCTGGGACCTGCAAGGTGTCTCACCTGCGGGACAGCAGCTACAGTGCCTGGTCGCAACAACATTTAATCAACATAAACAAACAATATAAAAGTAAAATAATTACAACAAATAGAATTAAACCTTCCACCAATGAAGTTCCTATTGAACCTAGCCATTCAGTGGCTCCACTCCACAAAGTGAATGATGGGGGTTGCTTAAGTTTTTCTACCTCCTTTTGGATATGCTCCGCTAAGTGGGTAATTTCTTCGGAGCTATCTGGGATATATGTGCAACACTCAGTTCCGAGTAGGGTGCAAGTACCTCCCTTTTCAGCCAGGATGTAGTCAAGGGCCAGTCTATTCTGTAGGGCTACTGTGCGGATTGGTACCATTTCTGCATTGATTTTAACTAGGACCTCTGAGGTATCATTGGCTACCCGTTCCACAACAGATGCCATGTTAATGGATTCCCTTGCCAGTCTGGCGGTCCCATACCTGGAGATCAGAATGGCAAAGAACCTCTCTATTCCTGTGATAGCTCTCTTAGGACAGTGTAAATGTTCCGACAGTGACTTTATATGATACATATAAGGCACAATGTAGGCTAAATAACAGGATCCCGTCCAATTCTGGGGCAGCCAAGGGTAGGCCTTGTGGCCACACACCCAATAGGTGCCATTATAGGCAATGAATGTTAGCTGTTTCTTTGTCAGCAACACTCCGGGGCCTGTCCAGGCTTTTCCATCTGTTTTATTCAGAATCCCCGCTATGTTAAAAATTCCCACATTGGCCCAGTTTGGACGGTTCCATGGCTTGATTAATTATCCACTCAGCCATTTCCGAGATATTCAAGGGAACTGGCCTCAAGGGAATCCCTCCCTTTGAGTGAATAGGAATATGCGCACACACCCAACACCTAGAAATGTTACCTTGTTTGGCATAAATGTATGACATATATAAAAAGGTATTTACATGTAATTCACTTGCTATCCTACTATTTCCCTTTGGTGCAGAGGGTTGGCTAGTAAGAAGTAGGCCTATGCCTAGAATACCTACAATCAATAATACAGTAAATTTATACATTTTCGCAAAAAGTAATTGTCCTTATTAGATTTCAGCTTCAGTTACGGGTGCTCGTTTAACGTGTGAAGCGTGGATCCAGGCTTTCTTTCCTTGGACTTTAACAGCTGCCTGGGTGGTCAATAACACTTGATAAGGTCCCTCCCACTTGGCACCCAAAGGTTCTTTATGCAACTTTTTCACACACACCCAGACTCCCGGGATGATGTCGTGTCCTCCTTCGGGTGGATTACCCCAAGCTGCCGATACCTGTGGTTAAGTTCTGACAGTATGATAACAAAGTGTCACTCATTAAGTGAACATCAGCTTTCCGTAAATCGATAGTTCCTGGCAGCGACATGGGTCTTCCTGTTATCATTTCAAATTGGCTTAGACCTGTAGTTCTGTTCAGGGACCGTGATGGGTCCAGAATTATTTTTCTGGCAGACCACACAGCGGTCTGTTACCAGCTGGACATGTTTTTTAAATCCCCGACCCCACCAGCTTTTCTGGAACCATGCCGTCATCTGTTGTGAGGCCAAGTGTCCCCACGAGTGGATCTGTTGGGCTAAAAAAGGCATAAGCGCTTGTGGCGCGACTGGCTTGTCGGTAACTCTTTGTCTCCAGACACCATCTTCACATAGCTTAATTCCTGCCTCAATCCATGTCCATTTTTCCTCTCGGGAGCACTCGCCTTGCATTGTTTGAAGGTCTCGTGTCAGAGTCCTGAGTGCTTTCAATCTGCACATCTGTGTTGGTTCTTCTGGAGAAACGCCCTGTGAGGCGGCATCTTTAGCTGCCTGGTCGGCTAGGGCATTTCCCTGTGCTTCTGTGGTATTTTCCTTGGTATGGGCCTTACACTTCAGGATGGACACTTCTTGAGGTAATTCTATGGTCTCTAGTAAGTCTCGGACTTCTTTTCCATTTCGGATAGGTGTACCAGCAGCAGTGAGGAATCCTCTTTTCCGCCATAACAGACCAAAGTCGTGAACGACTCCAAAAGCATAACGCGAATCTGTGTAGACATTAGCTGTCTGCCCTTCTGCTATTCGACATGCTTCTGACACGGCCCGTATCTCGGCCTGTTGTGCTGACGTTCCTGAGAGTAAACATCCTTTTGCCACTACCTCATATAAGGTTGTAACTGCCCATCCTGCTTTTCTGGTATCATTGGCAACAAAGGAGGAACCATCTGTAAACAGGATGAGGTCTGGGTTGTGCAGAGGCTCCTCTGCTGCTAAGGCTGCTTCTTCTGTTTCTTTTGAAATCTCCACGCAGTCATGCTCTTCACATTCTCCCCCGTCTTGCTCCCTCGATTCTGACATCGGGAGCATAGTTGCGGGATTAACCGGGCTGGCCCGGACGATATGGAGATTAGGAGCTTCCAAAATTGCTGTCCAGCGGGTCCATCTAGCTGCTGTCACCTGAGACATTCTATTCATAGACAGCAAAGCGTGTACGGTGTGGGGACACTTGACAATCAGCTTTTGGTCGAGGACTAGACCCGCAGTGGTCATTACCGCTCGACATGTAGCTTCCATAGCCCTTCGGCAACTTCCCCATCCGAGGACTACCGCATCCAGTTTTGCCGAATAATAGCCAATAGGTCTTTGCCGATCCCCATGTTCTTGTGTCAGTATAGCTGTCATATATCCTTCTTTCTCATGGACAAACAGGGTAAATGGCTTACCACTGTCGGGGATTCCCAGAGCCGGTGCCGAACACAAAGCCTTTTTCAAACTCAGGAAGGCCTCTTGCTGTTCCTTAGTGAGGGTGATGGCTTCTTTAGAGGCATGTTTCCCCTTTAAAATATCATTCAGTGGCTGAGCAAGCTCTGTGAAGGAGTCAATCCAATTTCTGTTAAAGTTACACAATTCCAAAAAATACCTTAGTTCCTGAATAGTGGTGGGTTTTTTAGCAGCCCGAATGGCTGCAGTTCTATCCTGGGTAAGTTCTCTCTTTCCTTGTGAAATCTTTTGTCCCAGGTATACAACCTCTTCTTGGGATATTTGTGCTTTGTCGATGCTGGCTTTATGTCCTTTCAGCCAAAGGTGGTCCAGCAAAGCTCGTAAATCTTGTTCATGCTGGTCTTCCGTTTTTGAAGCTCGCAGGATATCGTCTACATATTGGATAACTGTGGATGACATGGGAGGTAATTCTCGCAAATGGCTTTGAAAAGCCATGTGGAATACCATATGGCTGTTGTGGAAACCCTGCGGTAACCGGGTCCAAGTATACTGTTGTCCTTGGACCGTGAAAGCAAACCACTGTCGAACCTCCGGTGCCAGAGGCACCGACCAAAATCCGTTGGCCATATCTATAACCGAGAAATATTTATGTTCCGGTTTGAGGGCATTAAAAATGGTGGAGGGATCTGCGACCAAAGGAGCTTTTTGATCAATACACTGGTTCGCTTTCCTATAATCGACAGTCAAACGCCAAGTCTCATTAGATTTCTGTACCGGCCACACGGGGCTATTGGAGGAGCTATGCGTTTTAATAAGCACCCCTTGTTTCTCCAATTTTGAATAACCGGTAAGATTCCCGCGATGGCAGTTGGACTGATGGGATATTGTTTAGTGCATGGAGGCTTGGTCCCGGTAAATAACGCAGGCTCCATCTGGAGTAGGCCACAATCGTTCTTATCTTTAGCCCATATCGGGTGTTCCTTCAATTCTTCTTTCTTCAAAGTTCGAATTGACCATGTCACCCGACCATCCTCAAAATGCAACGATGAATCTATTTGGATTAGAACGTCCATCCCAAAAGGGGTTGATCTACTGGGCCTATCCAGACTGGCGTGGTTAGTTCATGTGGACCCAGCCCTATAAGTACCGGTGTTGTCCTTTTAATTTCCATTTTATGGCCCCCAACTCCATAGGCTGTACGTGCCCTACCATCCAACGGCAAAAAGTCTCCATATTTTAGGGGTAAGCATGTTAATTCCGCCCCTGTGTCTAAAAGACAGTCCACATCCTTATCGCCCACCCTCACAGTTATATATAGCCCATCTCCCCTCTGTTGTATTAGTGCGAGGAGGGGGGCCAGGGTGGGCTCTAACCATTCATTGCTATCCCAAGTAATTCCTTCTGTTGTTGTATTGTCAGTCCCTTAAATGCTTCTATGAGGTCGTTATCTTGTGACAAGCCTGGCTTGTTGGCTGAATTGTATCCCTGGCTGCGTCCTCTTCCCCAGCCACGACCTTTCTGTTTTGCCCTGCACGTCTTGGCCTAGTGACCTTTTCCACAATAATGACATTTTCCGGGTAATTTTCCGAATGACTGTTTATCGGAATCCTGGGATTTCCACCCCACAGCTCGGACTTTAGCTCCCATATCCCGATCTAATTGGTTACATCGATCCACCAATGCTGCAAAGTTCCTCTACCTTCCCAGTCCGGTAACACTACCTTAAGCATTTTGGACAGTTCTGGCTTTAGACCTGCCACGAAAGCTGCTTTCAGCGGTCCAAACACTTGTTCATCCATTTCCTCATCCGTATTATTCATACCCGAATGTTCTAGCCACGTGCATCTAAACCGCTCGTCATACTCCAGGACCTCCTCTGTTCCTTTCTGTTGGCAGGCTGCAATTTTTCCCCAGTCTTTCTTAGCTGGACTGAAGGCTTGCAGCCAGTGTTTAATCGCCTCCCATCCTGCGTCTAATTCTTGCTCATCCTGCCCCAAAGCTTCTTCTACCTTGTCGTGCAATTTTCTTCCCTATGTTTTTGGCACCATTATGGTCAAAATTTGCACTCCGTCCCAGGGATGAAGTTGATATATATTTCTTAAGCGGTCCAATTGGTCCCACGTTTTTACTCCCCCTTTCTTTGGATTGGGCAACTCCTTGGACCATTTATCAATTTTCTCTGGGTCTGCCGGATCATGAAATAAGTATTTTTCATACAGCCTTTTCTTCGTTTTTTTGGTTCCGCCTTCATCCGCAGTCTCTTCTGATTTGACTACAACTCGTCTTTTTTTAAACGGGGCAAAGCGCACCCCTAATTCTTCATCCTCCAACCCTGTATCGTCGGAGGATTCAGAATCCGTATCTATTCCTCGGTCGTGTCTTCGGGTTTGCGCTTTTAATTTATCCAAACATGGTACCCTGGGAATTGACCGATACATTTTCCTTTTCCTATTACTGTCTCTTTACCTAATGATTTTTTCCATTCTTTAATTTCACCTTTAAGATCTTTAACTTCCATTTCCAGCTTTTCAAGTTCAAGCTTTTTCTGTCGCAGCTGCGCACAAACAGCTTGCAATTGGTCCTTTGTACTGGTCAGTTCTCGATCATGTTGGGAACGCATCATAATTTCATTCCGCTTTCGGATCTGTCCCATAACGGCTAGGGATCATCTAGTTCGCTCTTTATTTCTCATATGGCTCATTTTTCCCCAGACCGTTTTAATCTCGTTCAAGGACCATTGTCCTTTGGAGGTTCCGTACTTTTGTTCGATCTTAATACAGGTTTTAGATAAATTGAATTGTTGCTCTATGTATTCTTTCAACTGTTCGAGAATCTCATCTAGCGAAACTTCAGGTGGTGCCTGCCCACCTTTAACAGTTGCAGGCAATTCTTTGCTCTTATCTCCTGCTGCCATAATACTGATTTCTTTACTGGGGTCTCGAGTCGTAGGCTTTCTAGCCGATCAATAGGTCGGTGATTAATTAACTAACACACCGCCGAACTTAGACGTCTATGGGACCTCGAGCCAGACTACCAACCGGAGGGTTCGCAAACCAGAGGCTTTCGGAATCGCGTAGAAGGAGAGGCGAATTTAGACTTTTGACCGAGGACTTTTATAAAGAGGAGTCCTTACCTCAGTATGTAGGTCCGATGTCCAAAATTCAGTTTCTTTCCTCAGCGATCGTGTTCGTGACGCCAAAATTGTTAGATCTCTTAATTTCCAATGAAATACGAACTCCGATTGTAGTTTTAATATCACTTTATTTTTGGCAACAGTAAGAAGCTCTTGGCTTTAAGCCAGGTCTTTGTCCTTCTGAGACCACATGATCAAAATGGCTGTACTTATACCTGGATCAATTTACAGAAAATAACTTGCCTTCTTTGACCTTATTGGCTCAATTAATAGTCTTTTAACCTTTTAATTGGCTCGCTACCCAAAGGTCCTAAAATGTCAAGTTGATTGATGACTTAATGCAACATGCTCCCACTCACGTAGCATCTCTGACTTGGTGTCTGTGAATTTTCATAGTCTGTCTAAATGCAGCCTGTTTGAATTCTCTATCAAAGAATAAGAGGGGATTTCATAGAAACATATACAATTCTAACGGGACTGGACAGGTTAGATGCAGGAAGAATGTTCCCGATGTTGGGGAATTCCAGAACCAGGATCACAGTCTAAGGATAAGGGATAAGTCATTTAAGACCGAGATGAGGAGAAACTTCTTCACTCAGAGAGTTGTTAACCTCTGGAATTCTCTACCGCAGAGAGTTGTTGATGCTAGTTCATTAAATATATTCAAGAGGGAGTTAGATATGGCCCTTATGGCTAAAGGGATCAAGGGGTATGGAGAGAAAGCAGGAAAGGTGTGCTGATGTGAATGATCAGCCATGATCTTATTGAATGGTGGTGCAGGCTCAAAGGGCCGAATGGCCTACTCCTGCACCTATTTTCTATGTTTCTTTGTTTCTATCCCCCAGCATCCAACCGTGACCTTGTGGCTGACTCTTACACAAGTCAGAGACCGTGCTCTCAGAAACATATACAATTCTAACGGGACTGGACAGGTTAGATGCAGGAAGAATGTTCCCGATGTTGGGGAATTCCAGAACCAGGATCACAGTCTAAGGATAAGGGATAAGTCATTTAAGACCGAGATGAGGAGAAACTTCTTCACTCAGAGAGTTGTTAACCTCTGGAATTCTCTACCGCAGAGAGTTGTTGATGCTAGTTCATTAAATATATTCAAGAGGGAGTTAGATATGGCCCTTATGGCTAAAGGGATCAAGGGGTATGGAGAGAAAGCAGGAAAGGTGTGCTGATGTGAATGATCAGCCATGATCTTATTGAATGGTGGTGCAGGCTCAAAGGGCCGAATGGCCTACTCCTGCACCTATTTTCTATGTTTCTTTGTTTCTATCCCCCAGCATCCAACCGTGACCTTGTGGCTGACTCTTACACAAGTCAGAGACCGTGCTCTCACGCAAGATGTGCGCATCATGGATGCTCACTGGAAAATTTGCATTTACTGCCATGATTATTTGCATGTGGCCCACCACGAGCTGCACCTTCAAAGCGTGGAATCCCTTTCGGTTCTGAAACACCTCTGCATTCTGTAAAGGTGCTCGCAGGGCAATGTGTGTACAGTCTATTGCTCCCTGCACCTTGGGAAAGTTTGCTCTTCTCGAGAACCCCAAAGCCCTCTCACTGTGCCTCCCTGGTGATAGGGAAGTATATAAAGTTCATCGTGCGAGCATAAAAGGGCTTCAGTCACCTATCGAATGCAGCAATGTGTGGCATGCTGAGAGATGCCGTAAATGTCGCCAGTTGAGGCCTGAAAGGTGCCCGATGCATAGAACGAAAGTGCTGCAGTAACCTTAACCTCAACCAGCAGTGTGGTCCTGATTGTGCTAGTAGGATGCAGATCTCCCTTAATTAGCTGGCATATCTCACTGATGACCTCCTTTCGGAATCGCAGCTTTCTAACGCACGTATTATCGGACAAGTCCAGGTATGACTGCTTATCCCTGTAAATACATTTGGTGTAACATCTCCTTCTCCTCAGCAGTCTGCCACCTCTTTGATTGGGCACATAATGCTCTTCAATAAACCTTCTCCCATCTCTAGTCTGCAGCATGTGAGTAGTCATCAATACTGGTTGAAAAATTAGAGGCCCCATCACTATAAATCACTATAAATGCCCTAATCTGTCTTCTTAAATTGTCCTCAACAGATACAATGTGTTTAGATGATTGCCATGATTCAAATATGCCCTTAAAATCACTCACGAATTACTTCTCCTCCCAACCACTTCAAGCAGCCTTTTGTTTAAGATCCTCTGAGTTACAAAATGGTGTCCATAGTGCCGAGTTAAGGTCAGGTGATTGCAGCTTTTCTTGAGCGTCTTTTTGGGCCTGCGATCATTTGGGCGAATTATGGGCAAAATGCCGAAAGTAGCGCTCTGTAATAATTTGGCCGATAATCGGGCGCTAGTTTCCATTATAAACAGTATTCTCGGCCTTGCATGAGGATGACGTCATTTTTAAAAAATAGGCCAGGCGATGCAGCTCATTCCTGTATGCCGAAAGTTGCACCGGCGATAAATAGGCGATAATTGGACGTTAGTTTCCATTTTTCATCAAATATGGGCGATAGCCTGAATCTCAGCGCTTATATGAGCACTAAATGTGCGATGATATGCTGAAAGTCTCATGTGTTTATGCTCCACATGAGCCTCCTTCCACCCTTCTTCATCTAGCCCCATCAACATATCCTTCTATTCCTTTCTCCCTCATGTGTTTATCTAGCTTCCCCTTAAATATATCTATGCTATTCATCTCAACTACTCCTTGTGGTAGCAAGTTCCACATTCTAACCACTCTTTGGGTAAAGAAGTGCCTTCTGAATTCCCTGTTGGAATGATTAGTGACTGTCTTAGATTTATGGCCTCGAACTGTTCACAGTACTAGCTAGCAGCACTGTGGGAGTACCTTCACCACACAGACTTCAGTGGTTCAAGAAGGTGAATCATCACCACCTTCTCAAGGGGAATTAGGGACGGGTAATAAATGCTGGCCTTGCCAGCAACGCCCACATCCCATGAATGAATAAATAAAAGAAAATGTGTGGTCTAACCAAGTTTCTATGCAAGTTTAACATAACTTCTTTGCTTTTTAATTCTATTCTTCTAGAAATGAACCCTAGCGATTTGTTTGCGTTTTTATGGCCTTATTATCCTGTGGCACTACTTTTAGTGATTTGTGTATGTGTACCCCCAGCCCCCTCTGCTCCTCTACCCCATTTATTTTCCATGGAGTATGTGGCCTCCTTATTCTTCCTAACAAAATGTAGCACCTCACACATATTTACATTGAATTGCACATCCATTCTGCAAGTTTATGAATATCTTCCTATAATTTGTTGCAGTTCTCCTCTGTGTTAATTATAGCGTCCAATTTGGTGTCCGCAAATTTTGAAATTGCATTTCCGATTCCCGAGTCTAAATCATTTATGTAAATGGTGAACAACAGTGGTCCCAGCACCGATCCTTGTGGATCACCACTTCCTATCTTTTTCCAGTCTGAGTAACTACCTTTAACCATTATTCTCTGTTTTCTGTTTTGTAGCTAGCCTACTATCCATTCTGCTACTTGCATCTGACACCACATGCCCTGACCTTAATCATGCATGAGTCTACTATGCGGTACTTTATCGAAGGCCTTTTGAAAATCCAGATATGTTACATCTACTGCATTACCTTTTTCGAACCTTTCTGTTACTTCTTCAAAGAATTCAATAAGTTTGGTCAAGCATGACCTTCCCTTTTGAAATCAGTGCTGACTATTCTTAATTGTATTTGTATCTTCTCGATGTTTTTCTATTACATCTTTGAGTGAGGATTCCATTAACTTTCCTACCACCGATGTTAAGCTCATCAGTCTACACTTTCCTGGACTTGTTCTCTCTCCCTTTTTAAATATAGGAATCACATTAGCTGTCCGTCAGCCCTCATTACTATTCCCTTTTCTAATTTATATGTATATTTATATATATATATATATATATATGTATTAACGCCTCTGCTATCTCTTCCCTAGCCTCTTATAATATGTGTGGATGCAATCCATCCTGACCAGGGGTTTTCTCCCCTCTAATTTTGATTAGTTTATCAATTATCTCCTCCCTCTCTATCTGAAATGTCTTTATATCTTTTTATGTCTCTTCTTCTAATCTCATGCCCACTAATATTAACCTCCCAGGCAAATACTAAGGAAAAGTAATTATTTAATATTTCTGCCATTTTGCTATCATTTCCTGTGAGTTTATCGTGTGTCTCCCTTAGTGGCCCTATCCCTATCCTTATTGCGCCCTTACGATTAGAAAGTAATGGCCATCATGACATCTGGCCCAGAGCATTGGCAGCAGCTGGAATGAGTCATGAATCACCTCAGATACCGTCTGTACATCAACCTACCACCAACACCACAACCTACTGCCGGACTGGCGCCAATTTGCCAACGCCCAGTGTGATGATAGAGAGCATGAGCCAGGGCAGAATTAGTTGCTTTAAGTTTTCTGTTTACTAGACTGAATGGTAAGAGGACTTTGTTTAGAGGCTGGTTGCCAAGGTAAGCAACACTATTTGGAAATGTGTGATGTATGTGCTGACCTTGCTGCGGCCAGCCACTTTCGTTTTAAAACTAACACATTGGTATAAACATATGAACCTAGGTAGGTGCTGAGCTAAGTAACATTGGCAGACAGAATAAAAGATTGTTTTTTTAAATTGCATCATTTGGAAGTGAGATGGTGATCTGACATGCTGTGCCATGGTGGCACATACCTCTGTGTCTGAAATTTCGATTACAATGAATTCTGAATCTTAGCTACATTATCATTTGGGGCAGAAAAACTGCAAATGAGTCATCTCATGCTGTTCTTACATATTCTCTTCGGCAGCTACAGACAGTGATTACATTGGACTGAAACTATGGGACACAGTACCACCTCCTCTCTTAAAATATTGTAAATGTTTTAACTGATGGAGAGCGCCATCTATTTCAAAATCCCAATTGCATTTCTGAATAAGAGCAGCATTGCTCAAGGCCCAACAAGTGTTTGACAAGCCATCTTTGCTGGAACATAATGTGGGCCTGGGGAGTCCTAAGAAGAGGAGGAGAGTAAATAAAAAGTGGGGAACAATACGTTGCCTGGATTTAGAGAAAATCAAGCCCATTCCCCCAAACTGGGGGACTTAATGTTAAGATTCCTCTACTCCAAGCTGGAAATGTATTCACATCTCTGAATGCATATCAATTATTGTGCATAAGCATCACAGCTAAAATCCAGTGTATTAATGGGCTTTAGAGGATTAGAAATGGAAGTCATCAGTAACTGGTAGGAGTGAACAATTGGATTAATTTGAATTCAGGACTGTGTTGCGAATCATTCCTATTGGGCATTTCTAGTTCCTGCTTGTCATGGTTAGTCACTGCATACCCAGAGTTCTATTACAAGGCTGTCTCTATTTATAATCTCACTCGGAAACCAGCTTCATGAAATACAATTACATAAAAAGCAGTTTCACATTGAGCTGTGCCGAGTATCTGCTTTGCTGCAGAAGCTGTCCTCCAGTTTCTCATGAGCTTATTAAACATTAGTCAAACAGAGCTAAGCCCTTTCTATGAACAAACATATCATTGCATTCTGCCAGTCATTTAGTTTGCATTTCACAGCACTCATTCTTGAAGCAGAGCTGAAATGCTGTCTGCCTCTCAAGCATAGGCTCTGTGTTTGGCAAACTTTGCAAGATTTGGTCCATGCCAGCAAACCGAGCCTCTCCAGCACACAAAAAACCTCCAATAAATATATGCTTGCTTTCAGTCCCAAGCAGATTCAGTTGTATAAAAGCAAGAAGTACAATGATCACCATGAACTCAAGCTCCCGCTCCGATTCTCCTGTTTACTTTGTAGGCATGTCATGATTTTGCTCTCTTTTTATTTCTCTTTTTAGTTCTACAGCGTATGAGGCCTTGACATCTTGCTGGGACTGACAGTCCCCTGTACAAAGCAGGATGGCCTGTTTTCACAGTGCCAACGAGACTGGCCTTCTCATTCTCTTGGCTTTCACAGAAGGACATTGTGCGGACAGAGCAATAATATGCAGCTCGGGGTTGAGGACCATGGGTCTCCAGCTTACCTCCAGGGGGTCTGACACTCTTCACCCACAGCTCCACCTATACCCTGTGCTAAATGGACAGGGGTCAACGGCCCACCTCAATGGAAAGCCAAAGGTGAAAGACAGAAAATAGCAACCCAATCAAGATGACAACCCAGCTGCATTCTTCTTAGTCTGCCTCAGTTAAATAAGTTGTTTTTAATCCTCCGCATGTTGATAATAGTAAGTGGTGTCATACTAGAAGAATATGGCTGTCGTTCATATCAAAGGGTATTCACACTCCCCTCTCAAATCACCATTTTATGCCTGAATTAAGGAGGCCCCTCAAGGCTAAAGCATCTCATAATGATAAGGTTTAAAAACTATCTCACTTCACAAGCTTTCAGTGACTAATTGTTTGCTTGATGAAGATATCGAGAAACATTTCCCACTGTGCACGGAGCGTGCTCAAACACACACGTGCATGGATGCTGCAATGATTTTCTAATGTGTATTTGCATTTTCATCTATGCATTTCCTGGTATTTGCGAGTGGCTCTGGTTTGCATATGATCTTCCTGATGGACAGTGTTCCTGTGCACATAACCAGTACGAACAAGAGTGCGTGGAGTTTATCCACTTCAATCCCAATTCTGCCCGCTATAAGACAACTGTGAGCAGTTTGGATCTGAGAGCTCAGGCCGACATTGCCGCAATAATAATTTACAATGTTCTTCCAAGATAACACCAAAATGTTATAGATTAGAATTTTCCTCCACACTGGAAGAAAGGCTAAACCACTGAGGAACTTATTTAAAATCCTTTTTTTTAAAGTTTTTATTCCAGTTTTCTGTACTTTTTTGATATTTTTATAGTGCTGGCAGCTCTCAGTACCTCACCCAAGTCCTATTCTTTATACATAAACATATGTTACTGGTTGTATGATTCTATGAACAGTTCTGTTATGCAGTGCAACATACATTGTATGTAAATGAAATAAGAATGCATAACTAAAAAGCTCTAGGGTGACTCCATTTAGCAGATAACTTTCGCTAGGTATTTTTGATAAATACCTTCAATCACAGCCACAAAGAATTGCAGTGCACAATATGGGGACAGAAAGCTTATCAAAGTGTTAAATACATGCCTATCACTTTACAGGCAGTATCAATTCCCATTAAATGCATAGAGCCCGATATTAATGGGGAGGCGGGGAGGAAGCGGTGGATGTGGAGGGGGGGGGGGCAGTTTTATGGTCAGCAAACCTGCAAGAACAAGTTTATTTCAGGTCCTGCTGAATTTAATGGCAGGACCTGATTACCATTTTTGGACTCTGTTTCCTGGACACAGCCGGCCTGATTGAGAGGCTGGGGAGCTGGCAGACAGGTGGGTCGGCCTGCGGTACCAGGCCGCAGCCAGGGATTGGAGAGGAGGGAGGGAGAGATTGGGGGGTGGGGGTGGAGGGGCAGGTCATTGATGGTGGGCCAGGCGAGATTAGGGGAAATGGGAAGAAGATCGTGGAAGGGGTCGGAGCAATTGTGGAGGAGGGGAGAAGATTGTGGAGGAGGGGACAAGATCCTGGGGGGTCCATGGAGGACATCAGAAGGTCATCGGAGATTGAGGGAGGGGAGGGCTTCGATCACTGGGGAGGTTTTCTGGGAGACTGGGTGAAAGCACTCCTGCTCCTCCTGGCCCATAAGCAGTGCTGGAAAAGCACTTACCTTTTCTGTACAGCAGTACTCACTTCCCTTTAGCTACTTGGTTTCCCGAGGCCCGGGAAACCTGGCCGGCCAGTGTTAAAGCTGGAAGAGAGATAAAATCTGAGGCACGCAGCCTCATTAAAATATTTGAATGCATGACCTGCAGGTCCCCATCCTGCCACCATTAAAACCGGAAGTAGGCGGTTTCGAGGCAGGTTCAGTTTGGATTGGAGATTTTTTACATTTTTACTTCTGACCCAACCCAAACCCACCTGTTTTCAGGGGTTAAAAGTCCCATAGTGATAATGTACACTAAAAAGTAACAAAAATTCAGCAATGAGAATCGGACCATCTTTCTCTGGTTTTGTCCTCATCACTGCAAGTGCCACTACAGGATGAACAAATTTAAGAGAACGGCCAATTGTTCTTTGATCCAGCTCTGAGTTTAGAACTGCAATTATATCCCTGAATCCAAGTGGTGGTCTCCACAGTGTTAGCTGGTGATTTGGGGGAGGCAGTGGAAGAGAATCTAAAAGCTGCTATAGCTGGTACTGTTAGCAGTGCCAGTAGGTCATGCCACTCCTGGTTACCACCTTCAGTAGACCAGCCACACAGGTTACACTATGCCAATGTGCCAACAACAGCTTGAGGCAGAGATACCAAGAATGTGGAACAAACAGCATTTTTATGCCAGAAGTAAGTAATTGAACAGACTTCACTCACCCAGTAACTAATTAAAGTGCTCGACACTTCCATGAGCATCAGTAACCTGGTCAGCAGTAAGTTACAGAAAGGGTGGAAGCTTAAGAAGAATAAAAGTTCCACTTCTGAGAGAATATGTAAAACATCCCTGCACATCTGCATATGAAGTAAATAGAAGAGATAAGTGTCGTTTATTGTTAACTTTTGTGTGCCTGCTGGCTGACTCCTGTTTCATTTTAATGAGGCCTTAGTGTGGGAACCACATTGAAATCCTTTACCCAAGTGCACGCTAGTGCAGTTTATGTGCAGACAGAGTTTTAAAGCATTTAACTGTGTGTCTCTCTGGACACTGAACAAAAAATCAGGAAGGAGTCAAAGTGACTGCAGGCAGGGTGGGATTCTTTGTTTTCAGCAGTGAGCTTCTTCCTGGAAATCCTGAACTGTGCTTCCTTAAGTCAACCTTATGGCAGCCACTGCCAGCAGCATGTCGTGGGTTTTAACTTTCTCGTTCTGAAAATAGCTTCGCTGCAGCCAGCAGTAAACAGGAGGAGGCTGCTGAAGGTAGCTGGAAACATGTTTGGCATTATGAAAGAGAATTGAGGATGTGTTTTGGAATTACTTGAAACATGAACAACTTTCCACTTTAAGACACTTGAATCAGATTTTTTTTTCGAATCCTTGGTATTAAAATATATCTATATATTATGTATGTACATAGACTGGGTGGTGAAGTGTGCTAGAATACTGCCCTTTCAGCTCTGGGGCTTGTTTTGATTCCAACTGAGGCAGAGAGAATGATGGCCTCCTCTTTCTAATGGAGGGAGCATGCCGTGTAAAATGGATCGGCGGGAATCTGACTTCGAATCTAGCCCAGATTGATGGGATGACAATGTCACATCTCTGATGTGATGGACAGTAGTGTGGCACAGTGGGTTAGAACCCTGTCCTCTCACCTCAGGAGCCTAGGTTTTATTACCGATGGGATGAAGGTGATCTCCCTCTAATCACTGTCAATACTTTCAAGTGAATATCAGAATCTGTACCAGTAGACACAATTTTACACAATGCAGCAAGTATGGTTCAGCATTAATGGGCCTAAACTGGACAATCTCAGACAGATAAAACAGGAGAGTAACTGGTGATGAGAGCCTACTATAGAGTTGTGTCTCCTGCCCAATGATCTGCATACAATGTCTGGATCAGGGATGGATCTGCTGAAGGTTACCACAGCGTGAGGCATTCATGTCACTGCGTCCTTCCATGCCAACCTGGACACATTGCCACCTCTGGAAAGGGCAGTGCACAAAGGTATCTGGGGAATCACAAATGCAATGACTGCGAGGGGAAAACCACTGATTCATTTTTCCTATTGGAGGGCACCAGCTGGACTGGACACACAGCTTTCACACGGAGACCTTGTTTTCACAAGTGCAATGAGTCCCACATGGGTGTTAGGACTCTTCACGTCAACTCTCGGACTTTCTTGAGGAGGAAAGGTTTGCAATCAATTAATGTTTGGGTGGTGTCCAACAACAGAAACATCATCATATACGTCAGTAGCCATTATCCAGCAAGCAGTCATTATGCCTTTATTGTGCAGCAGACCACTATGCCCACATTATTTGAAGGAGAAGAACAACGGGGTGGATGGCTCTAAGGAAACCACGGCTATCATCTACATCCTTGGCTAATAACCCAAGTGAAAAATCACCGAACAGAAGGACTGTCAACATTTCAGGATCAAAAGGAACATGTTGTTTATAAGGCTCTGCCATGCCATTGTGAAATACTTTCTGCCACTACAGTACCACAATGCCCCCTTTAATGACAAGCTGCTTCTGTGCTGGATTTTGCTGTCCCCAACCAAACTCTAGATTTTCCTCCACTAACCAGCTTTAAATCTCGTGGGATAGCAACAGAAAATGCAGGAAAATGAAGCACTGAGACCTACTGCTGTCTTCTTATTTTGTCCTCAATTCTCCTTCCCCTGCTGGGAACGCTGCTGGCCACCCATTCCCCTCCCATTGCGTGCAGGGAGGCAGGGCCTGGCAAGCTGTCCTATTTCCGCGCTTTCTTTTACTGATCCCGCTAGTTTCAGGGATCACCAGGAGGTGGGTAATGGTAATCCTTGGGGCATCAATGAAGGCCCTTTGGAGGGAGATGGCTCCTTGGTGGGCACCATTCACTCCCATTCATCTCACTGCAGCATTGCAAGAGCTGTCCTTCCATCTTGCTCACAGGAATCCTGTCAGGACTTGCCCTGCATACATTTTTTAATTGGAGTTCGGGATATGGGCAATGCTGGCAAGAGTACATACACTCCCCATCCCTAGTTTCCATGAGAAGGTGGTGATGGGCCTTTTTGAAGTGCTGCAGTCCTTGTGGCAGTGATGCTCCCATAGTGGTGTTAGGTGGGGAATTCCAGGATATCTACCGAACGATAGATGAACAGCGATATATGGATCAGGATATCAAATCAGGATAGTGTGTGACTTAGAGGGGAACTTGGAAGTGATGGTGTTCTCATGGCATTGATGCTCTTGTCCTTCTCAGTGATAGGGGAGGTATGTTGTTGAAGTAACCTTGGTGAGTGGATCATACATATTATGCCACATTGCACCAGTGGTGTAGAGGGTGAATATTCAGTTCAGTGACAGGGGCACTGGTCATGCAAATTGCTCAGTACTGGATGGTGTCGAGCTTCTTGAATAATGATGCAGTCCGAGCTAGTGGTGTGAAATGTTCACTCTAATTTTTTTTTTGGGCTGCGCGACCCCTTTAATGGGCTGACGGCCCATTCAAGATTCCACACATGTGTGTTTTTAAAAATTTAAAAGCAGATGAGCTGGCTGCACGGGAGCTCTGTCTGTTCAGCTTAAAGGGAACATTAGTGGTGAGTATTCCATCACACTCCTGATCAACCTCGTAGATGGTGAAGAATCTTTGCGGGATCAGGAGGTTAGCCACGCATTGCACAGTACTCAGCCTTATCCTGCACTTGTAACCATGGCTGGTCTAGTTAAACTTATGGTCAATGATGTGGACATTGGGCAAGGACAGAATTAAGTTGGCCTTGATAGACCTATTAGTCTAATGTCTGTTGTGGGGAAGTTACTAGAATCTATTAGAGACAGAGTGACTGAGCACTTGAACAAAAATGAACGGATCAGAGAGCTACCATGGTTTTGTAAAGGGCAAGTCATGTCTAACTAACATAGTTGACAGTTATGAGGAAGTTATTAATGTGGTAGATAAGGGAATTCCTATCGATATTTATATTGACTTCAAGAAAGCATTTCATAAGGTTCCACATAAGCAACTCTTAACAAAAATTAACGTGCATGGAAATGAAGGCAATATATTGCCATGAGTCGGGAGTTGGTTAGGAGGTCGGAGACTTGGGGTTAAAAATGATGGGGCTTTAGCTAACCTGTTACCGGCAAAAAAAGTGAACAGCGGGCGGCCGCCACTCTTCCGCCAGCTGGTGGCGGGTCCCGCTGCGTGCTCCATTTTTCGAAGGCCCAGCAGCGCTGTCGGTAAGATCAATGGCCCTGCAGATTTAAATGAAGAAGAGGTGATGTCACGTCGACTTAACATCACCTCAGCGAACTCTGATTCTAGCGCTGGGTCCTAAGCACGCCATGAAAAACAGCATGCAGCAGTCTGACAGAGGCGCTGTGGGCACCTCTCAAAGGGACATACATCTTTCAGGTAAGTTTGCATTTAAGCTTTTGGACTGGATATTTTTGATTTTATTGAAATAGTGGCTTGCTGCAATACATGTTAAAAGTTTTTTTTAAGGTGTGCAGGGAGTGCTGCTAGATGTTTGCAAGGCCTCAGATGGTAAAGGAAGGCCTCTGAGAAGACAGAAAATGCTGCAAATACTCAGCAGGTCAGGCAACATCTGTGGAGAGAGAAACAGAGTCAACATTTCAGGTCAAGATGCTGCTTAACGGGTTGAGTATTTCAGCACTTTATGCTGTCATTTTAGATTTACAGCATTCACTCGCAGAGGGAGGAGGAAGACGCAGAAGAGGAAGAAGCCGAAGGAAGAATGCATCCCAGATTTTGGCCAGGATATCCAGGATAGAATCATCCGCTTGCAGTACCAGTGACCACAACCCCAATTCCCCTTTGGACATTTGCCCCACACCTTACCTTCCCTCTGTTACTGACCATCATACTGTCCTCTTGGCCACGATGCTGAAATAAAAGCCACCACAAAGCAAATGTTCCAATCCAACTTTACACATCTCTCCATCCAATATGACATCAATAAATCAACTCATCACCCATATCAATTCCCTTAGTGACTGTCATGTGTGTGCCTTTGCCTATCCGACTGATGTTACGCAGTGCTACCCCAGTGGCTACAACATGGCTGCTGACTTTCAGTGGGGGACACTGCAAATGGTCTTGCTGATCGACCTTGAGGAGCTGGTGGCTTGGAGTGTGAAATCGAGTGGTTCTTCTTCTACTTCTTCTTCTTAACCCTCCTCTCCCTCTTGGTCTAGCACTGCCTCGGCAGGCTGCATTTCTGGGGGATGTGAAATGAGGAAGCATAAGGGTGGAGTTGTGGTGAGGGGAGGGTGGGAAAGCAAGAGGTGCATGCCAGGAGGAGTATAACGTATGAGGATACCAGCATCTTGCATCCTTTCAGCCCTGCCGCTGGCCAAGGGCTCAGCCATGTCGCTGCCAAGAATAGCCTGCACCGTCTTGTCCAAGTGGGTGAGGTGAGGCTAGGAATGGGAGGTGTGCCTCGTAATTGGTACAGATTGCTGGTAGGTGAGTGATTGGGGATGGGAGACTTGGGCATTGAGAAGTGTATGAGGCTAGTGGTGCAGTTGGTAGGAGATGGCTTTTGAAGAGGCATTCACTGACCTTGACCAGTGGTCTGAGGTCATGAAGCTTGTTTGGGCACTGGAGCCAGGTGGTGGGGTGACACTGCTGGCAGTGATAGCCTCAGTGATGTGGTCCCACATCGTTCTAACATGAAGTCACAGAGACTTCCTTAAGTATTTTTGAATATTAAAGCTTCACATGCTACATTAAGGTAACTTTATCAACATTACACTAACAGAATTTTGCTAACAGGAATTTGCAGCTTGTTAGTAAGAACTTCTTGGCACTCTACCCAACTCTCAGAAACATCCATTATTTTCAGAGATAATTGAATGTCCACTTTCATCTGTTCTGGTTGGGAAAAGGTTAAGGGCAGGGCCATCACTGCATGGCCTGGTCTACAATGGAAATGGTGCAGCAGTACAACAACTTTCACATTCCAGGAACTGTGCGGTCTGGTTGTTTCTGACAGAGAAACACTTCCTGATCCCTTGCCAGTGTGCTGTTTGTGTCATGCAATCAACAGCTGGATTTATGATAATCTTCTTTCGAAATCTGACTGCTTACATTTTGGCAAAGAAAAGTGAAAGATTCATGCTTGGGGGGTTGATTCTTGTTAACACGCACCAGCATACCAGAATGGCAGCTGGCTGCAACAAAGTAGTCTGCACACAGATGAAGAGCTAAGGATCCTAGAGTGAACAAAGAAGAGAACAGAAGGATGACCCAGTAACTTGACCTCTTGAATTCTTAAATCCCAGCCAAAAGAACTCAAACTCAAGTCTCAGGGCTATTCAAGTTAAGTGCGCCTGAGTCTAAAGTTCGCCTCAATTGGGTGTGGTTCAGTCCCAAGCGGCCTCAGTTGCTTGGGTTTGAGCCCTGGTTTGTCTCAATTGGATGAACATCTGGGGCTGTCTTAGTTAGACGAATTAAATTTCTTAGGCTGCTTTAGTTGAGTGAATTTGAGTTCACGGGCTGTTTAGTTGGAGGCTGTTTTACTTCCTTGCCACTTCTCAACAAGAATTGTTTGCTTTGATTGATTGAGTTTAATCTATTTTCCATTGAAGCACTAACCAGAGATAGTGTAGGGCATCCTTTAGTCACACATAGAGGAAACTGAGGTTGGAGGGCCAGGAACACTCCTATCTCATCCACATTGCTGTCCTTGCCGAGTACCTGATGCAAGCACAGGACTGGGTCAAAGCCCTAAATAACAGAGGGCAATACAAAGCGGGGTGAAGATCTGACAGAATGAGTCTCCACCTCCTTTTCCCTCCTTGTAGCACCTTGTGTTATGTCTTCAGATACTCTGATAATGACTCCACAAGGCGATGTGTTGTATTTGAACTGTAGTGACCTTAGCCCTTTATTGATAACTCCAGAGTAAGGATCACACATGGTGGCCTGCCTTTTATACTAGGCCAGGCACACCTGTACAGGTAACCTGCAAGTCTCCCACTGCTGTGCCCTCTGGTGGCACATCTTATAATAGTGCAAGCAGTAACCATGTAGGATACATGACACCTTGAAACTAAGCATTCTCCAGATATTATGAAGAGGAATATTGGGGCCAGGGTTAACGTCATTATGGAGAGGGCTGGGGGAATTTGTGTGGTTTGATTTTCCGCTCTCTCCAATCACAGCTGGCACACCAGTGGCAGTAATTAATGGCAGAGTAGCATGTAAACCAGCATATTTGCACTTTAGGAGTAACTGGACTGCATGAATTTTGCAGCAGAAACATGGTGGAAACAGCTCATGCCTCAATTTATAGGCCTGAAAATGCCATTGTACCAGTCCACCACCAAGGAGATGCCAAAAACGTCAAATACATTTGGGACCAGAATGAACATGAGTAAAATTCCAATGAGAAGGAAAGCTGGACTGGAAGAAAGAAAAACTTGCATTTATATAGCACCTTTCACGACCACTGGACATCCCAAAGTGCTTTACAGCCAATGAAGTACTTTTTAAAATGTAGTCACTGTTGTAATGTAGGAAACGCGGCAGACAATTTGTGCACAAACTCCCACAAACAGCACTGTGATAATGACCATATAATCTGTTTTTGTTTTAATAATGTTGGTTGAGGGATAAATATTGGCCAGGACACCAGGGATAACACCCCTGCTCTTCTTCAAAATAGTGCCATGGGATCTTTTCATCGTCATAGGCGGTCCCTCGAAACGAGGATGTCTTGCTTCCACACCAAAAAAAGGATGAGTTAACAGGTGTTTCGAATGAAGGACCTGAACTAAATCCTCAAGGGTGGAAGATGCCTGTGCGTGGATTTTTTTAACGTGTGGTGGTCGTTGCACACCAGCCACCACATGGGCTTGACAGAGCTAGGTCTTGGTCCAGTGGTACGGATTACCCAAGATGACTGGAGACCAGCTGTGCTGCACAGATCTAGTGTGCACACATATCGCAGTATGGGCTGGCTCGTGCTGCCCCTGGGCCGCTGGCCCCGAACTCACGCCTCTCCTGGGCCCGATCACATCCCTCCACAGTCTCTCGCCGCTCCTTCACCCCAACCTCGCCGCACCTGCTGTATCTGCCCACGCTCCAATCACTGATCTGGACCTTGCTGACGTCACTTTTCGCTGCCGTCGCCCTCCTGCACCAGATCGCGCTGCTCCCTGAAGTAGTACACCTCCTGCTGTTCCTGAGGTCTCTCACCTCCGCTCCTTTTTATGGCCCAGACCTGCCGCTGGTGTTCCCATGCAGGTCGGGGCCATCACCTCCACCTGAGAACAGGCGGGGCCTCGGTTTAATGCCTCATCTGAAAGACGGCACCTCCGACAGTGCCACCGGGGTGGCGCTACTGGCTCCCGTGAAATTGCGCGGGAGTTAACGGAGACATTGCCACAGTAGTTCTGCACTCCACCGGTAGCACCTGGGCCGTCGTGTGATCGGCGATGTCATCATCGCCGTGCGCGGCGACCCCATAGTGCCGCGCCCTGACCCCTTTCCACCCAATGGCAGAAATTGGCCAGCGTCCCGTGAGGCAGCTGCGAGCGGTGTCAGCATCAGTCTCACGGGTCGCGAACTTGGCCGACATCCACTCGTGGGCAGAAGTTAAAGGGGAGATCGAGAGTGCCGTGCACCGCCATTTATTTTCCGGCCGACTCGCTGGTCGGCGCCTTCTGTTCTTCATTGGCGTGGTCAGCTGCGCCATCGTGCAGCCTGGCACTACGTTTGGGTGCCGGGCTATGACCTCATCACCACGCTGTCCTGGTGGTCCAGTGGAGGCCATCAGAGGCCCAGAAGAATGCGCAGCGGCCCTCCCCTTTAACCTAAGGGGAGGGACATTGAAAGGCGTCAGCGCTAGGTGGAGCAGCCACGTAGTGCTGACGAATAAGCCCGAGTAGCGCTCCAGAACCCGCCCCAACAGGAAGTGGAGTACTCAACATTGCATTCCACTTCCTGTGAGGGGCAGTAACCACAATTTCGCGGCTGTGGCGGGACTTCCAGTCCCACCCCGAGTTGGTTACCGTGCCCAATCGGGGCGCTGGGGAATCGCGCCTCCTTAATTTTGAATTTACATGTTTAATTAAAGGGTAATTCAATTAATTTTGAACCTGGGATTATTTATTTTTATTTCAATGTTGTCAAATCTTTTGTATTAGGTGATTTCTATTATGTGTATGGGGGATTTAGTACTTAAGTGGAATCCCCATAAGCATAATAAGAATCCACCTTTGTCATTAGTTGGCCTGGCCCACGTGATCCGATGGACACTTGTAAACCGCATGCACCCATGGCATGTGCCTTTACGCAGGTGTACTCCTGCAGGCCCAGGATCGCAAGAGTCCGAAACTCTGGAGCCATCAGGTAAGTGCGGAGTTTTCTTGCGGTTCAGAGGCATATGCACGGGGCAAGCCTCCAACCGCAATTTCGTGGCCATTGTCAATCATAGTGGTAGCCGAGTGTGGTAATGGAGGGATATTCCAGATTGGTGGAAAGAGAGAATTCTGATGACTAATTATCAGTTCATCAGCTGAGTGGCAGCATTTATACCCTAAGCAGAAAGCAGAGACTTTTATAAATAGATTATGATGCCTGCATTGATATAAAAAATGACTAAGAAATCAGTTAGCACTATTCCTTACAACATCTGAGTAGTAACATTTAGAATAGAAGATAGATTCATGAGGTGTTCATTAAATATTTTGCACAATGACTGGTTGCATGACTCTCTACTTGCTAATAGGTTAATGAGAGGCTTCCTGAGTCAGGAGGCTGTGGGTTCAAATGCCTTTCCAGGGACTTGAGCACAAAATGTAGGCTGACATTCCAGTGCAGTACTGAAGGAGTCCTGCACTGTCAGAAGCAGCATCCTTGAAATGAGAAGTTAAATTGAGGTCCCATCTGCCTGTCAGGTAAAAGTTTTCAAGCTGCTATTTTGAAGAAGAGCAGGCGATTTCTCACTGGTGTCCCGGCCAATATTTATTCTTCAACCAACATCATTAAAAAATAATTATCTGTTCAGTATAGCATTGCTGTTTGTTGAACCTTGCAAGTTGGCTGCTGTATTTCCTACATTACTACAGCAACTTGGACAATGTGGACCATTTTCTACACCTCAGGAGCCTACTATCAGCAAGAGCAGACATCAATAACGAGGGTCAACACCGCCTCCAGTGCGCCACGCAGCCTCCAGTCACCTGAAGAAGAGAGTATTTGAAGACCAGGACTTCAAATGGCACCCAGCTTATGGTCTACAGGGCAGTAGTGATACTTGCTCTCCTTTATGGCTCAGAGACATGGACCATATACACCGACATCTCAAAGCGCTGGAGAAATACCACCAACGCTGCCTCCGCAAGATCCTACAAATTCACCAACGTCAGTGTTCTCGCTCAGGTCAACATCTCCAGCATCGAAGCACTGACCATGCTCGACCAGCTCTGTTGGGCAGGCCACATAGTCTGCATGCCCGGCACGAGACTTCCTAAGCAAGCGCTTCACTCGAAACTCCTACACGGCAAGTGAGCCGCAGGTAGGCAGAGGAAACGTTTCAAGGACTTCCTCAAAGCCTCCTTGATAAAGTGCAAGATCCCCACCAGCACCTGGGAATCCCTGGCCCAAGACCAGCCAAAATGGAGGAAGAGCATCCGGGAGGGCGCTGAGCACCTTGAGTCTCGTCTCCAAGAGCATACAGAAATCAAGCGGGGACAGCAGAAGGAGCGTGCGGCAACCCAGGCTCCCCACCCACCCTTTCCTTCAACCACTGTCTGCCCCACCTGTGACAGAGACTGTAATTCCCGCATTGGACTGTACAGCCACCTGAGAACACACACTTTTAGAGTGGAAGCAAGTCTTCCTCGATTCTGAGGGACTGCCTATGATAAAGATGATAGGGACCATTCAAGTGGGGGGAGTAGAAAGAAATGTTGTAGTGGTAGGGGACAGTATCATAAGGGGGATATATACTGTTCTCTGCAGCCGAGAGCGTGACTTCTGAAGGCTGTGTTGCCTGCCTCGTGCCAGGGTTAAGGACATCTCCTCTGGCTGGAGAGGAACTTGGAGTGGGAGGGGTAAGATCCAGTTGGTCCACGTAGGTACCAATGATTTGGATAGAACAAAGAAAGAGGTTCTGCTGAGGGAGTATGAGCAGCTAGGGGCTAAATTAAAAAGCAGAACCACTGGATTACTACCTGAGCCACGAGCAAATTTGCATAGAGTAAATAAGATCAGAGAGTTAAAGACGAGGCTCAAAGACTGGTGTGGGAAAAATGGGTTTTGGTTCATGGGGCACTGGCACCAGTACTGGGGTAAGAGGGAGCTGTTCCGTTGGGACGGGCTCCACTTGAACCATGCTGGGACTAGGGTCCTGGCGATCCGAATAACTAGGGCAGTAGAGAGGGCTTTAAAATAAATAGTTGGGGGGGGGGGGGAGTGTTCAGGTGAGCGGAAATTTAAAAAGTCAAAGAGCAAGGAAAAGGCAATAGAACAGGGTAGCGGTGGGGGAAATGATAACCAGAGTGTGACAGAAAGGAACAGAATGTATAAACATAAAGGTGTATTAGAAAGTGGGGTCAAAGCAGGGAAAATGAGAAAAAAATTAAAGCTCTTTATCTGAATGCATACAGCATTTGTAACAAGATAGATGAGTTGACGGCACAAATAAATATAAAAGGGTATGATCTGAAAGCCATTACAGAGACGTGGTTGCACGGTGACCAAGACTGGGAACTGAATATTCAGAGGTATTTGACAATTTGGGAGGATAGACAGAAAGGAAAAGGAGGTGGGATAGCTTTGTTAATAAAGGATGAGATCAGTGCAATAGTGAGAAATGATATTGGCTCAGAAATCAAGATGTAGAATCAGTTTAGATGGATGTAAAAAATAATAAGGGGAAGAATTCACTGGTGGGTGTAGTCTATAGGTCCTCTAACAATAGCTACACTGTTGGATAAAGAAATAATGGAGGCTTGTAAGAAAGGTACGGCAATAATCATGAGCGATTTTAATCTTTGTAATGATTGGACAAATCAAATTGGCCAAGGTAGCCTAGAGGAAGAGTTGATAGAGTGTATCCGGATTGGTTTCCTTGAACAGTATGTTGCGGAACCAAGCAGGGAGCAGGCTATCTTGGATCTGGTACTGTGTAATGAGACAGGATTAATAAATTATCTCATAGTAAAGGATCCTCTAGGAAATAATGACCATGGCATGGTTGAATTTCAAATTCAGTTGGAGAGTGAGAAAGTTGGATCACAAACCAGTGTCCTGTTCTTAAATAAAGGTGATTACAAAGGTATTAAGGCAGAGTTGGCTAAAGTGGACTGGGAAAATATATTAAAGTGTAAGACGGTTGATAAACAGTGGCAGACATTTAAGGAAATATTTCATAACACTCAACTAAAATATATTCACGTGAGAAGGAAAGGATGGGATTGAAGGCCAATAAATCCCCAGGGCCTGATAGTCTGCAACCCAGAGTACTTAAGGAAGTGGCCCTAGAAATAGTGATGCATTGGTGATCATTTTCAAACAGTCTATCGACGCTGGATCAGTTCCTATGGACTGGAGGGTAGCTAATGTAAAACCACTTTTTAAAAAAGGAGGGAGAGAGAAAACGAGTAATTATAGACTGGTTAACCTGACATCAGTAGTGGGGAAGATGTTGGAATCAATTAATAAAGATGAAATAGCAATGCATTTGGAAAGCAGTGACAGGATCGGTCCAAGTCATCATGGATTTATGAAGGGGAAATCATGCTTGACAAATCTTCTGGAATTTTTTGAGGATGTAACTAGTAGAGTGGACAAGGGAGAACCAGTGGATGTGGTGTATTTGGACTTTCAAAAGGCTTTTGACAAGGTCCCACACAAGAGATTGGTGTGCAAAATTAAAGCACATGGTATTGGAGGTAATGCACTGACGTGGATAGAGAACTGGTTGGCAGACAGGAAGCAGAGAGTCGGGATAAACGGGTCCTTTTCAGAATGGCAGGCAGTGACTAGTGGGGTGCCGCAGGGCTCAGTGCTGGAATCCCAGCTATTTACAATATACATTAATGATTTAGATGAAGGAATTGAGTGTAATATCTCCAAGTTTGCAGATGACACTAAGCTAGATGGTGGTGTGAGCTGTGTGGAGGACGCTAAGAGGCTGCGGGGTATCTTGGACAGGTTAGGTGAGTGGGCAAATGCATGGCAGATGCAGTATAATGTGGATAAATGTGAGGCTATCCACTTTGGGGGCAAAAACACGAAGACAGAATATTATCTGAATGGCGGCATATTAGGAAAAGGGGAGGTGCAACAAGACCTGGGTATCATGGTACATCAGTCATTGGAAGTTGGCATGCAGGTTCAGCAGGCGGTGAAGAAGGCAAATGGTATGTTGGCCTTCATATCTAGGGGATTTGAGTATAGGAGCAGGGAGGTCTTACTGCAGATGTACAGGGCTCGGTGAGGCCTCGGCTGGAATATTGTGTTCAGTTTTGCTCTCCTAATCTGAGGAAGGACGTTCTTGCTATTGAGGAAGTGCAGTGAAGGTTCACCAGACTGATGGCAGGACTGACATATGAGGAGAGACTGGATCGACTGGGCCTGTATTCACTGGAGTTTAGAAGGATGAGAGGGGATCTCATAGAAATATATATAATTCTGACGGGACTGGACAGGTTAGATGCAGGAAGAATGTTCCTGATGTTGGGGAAGTCCAGAACCAGGGGACAGAGTCTAAGAATAAGGAGTAAGCCATTTAGGACTGAGATGAGAAGAAACTTCTTCACTCAGAGAGTTGTTAACCTGTGGAATTCCCTCCCGCAGAGAGTTGTTAATACCAGTTCATTGGATATATTCAAGAGGGAGTTAGATATGGCCCTTACGGCTAAAGGGATCAAGGGGTATGGAGAGAAAGCAGGAAAGGGATACTGAGGTAAATGATCAGCCATGATCTTATTGAATGGTGGTGCAGGCTCGAAGGGCCTAATGGCTTACTCTGCACCTATTTTCTATGTTTCTATGTTTGTATGTTTAAGAGAAGGGATAACCATCCTTGGTTAACTAAGGAAGTAAAGGATGGTATCAAATTGAAAAAAATGGCATACAAAGTTCCCAAGATTAGTGGGAGGCCAGAGGATTGGGAAATTTTTAAAAATCAGCAAAGGACGACTAAAAAAACTATAAAGAGAGGGAAGATAGAGTATGAGAGTAAACTAGCAAGAAATATAAAAATAGCTTCTACAGGTATATAAAAAGTAAGAGAGTAGCTAAATTAAACATTGGTCCCTTAGAGGATGAGTCTGTGGAATTCATATTGGGAACATTCATAATGGTTGAGACTTTGAACAAATATTTTGTAACAGTTTTCATGGTAGAAGACATTAAAACATCGCAATAATAGATATAATCAAGGGGCTATAGGGAGGGAGGAACTTAAAACAATCACTATCATTAAAGAAAAAGTATCGGTAAAATAATGGGACTAAAGGTGGACAAGTCCTCTAAACCCATGATGGCCTACATCCTAGGGTCTTAAAAGAAGTGGCTGCAGAGATAGTAGATACATTGGTTGTAATCTATCAAAATTCCCTGGGTTCTGGAAAGATCCCAGCAGATTGGAAAACTGCAAATGTAACACCCCTATTTATAAAATGAGGGAGACAAAAATCAGGAAACTATAGACCAGTTAGCCTAACATCTGTTGTGGTAAAATGCTGGAATCCATTATTAAGAAAGCAGTAGCAGGACATTTTGAGAAGCATAATACAGTCAAGCAGAGTCAGCATGGTTTTATGAAAGGGAAATCATGTTTGACAAATTTGCTGGAGTTCTTTGAGGATGTAACGAGCAGGGTGGATAAGGGGGAACCAGTGGATGTGGTGTATTTGGATTTCTAGAAGGCATTCGATAAGTTGCCACATAAAAAGTTACTACACATGATAGGAACTCACGGGATCGGGGGTAATATATTAGCATGGATAGATGATTGGCTAACTAACAGAAAACAGAGAGTGGTGATAAATGGGTCATTTTCTGATTGGAAAACAATAACTAGTGGGGTGCCACTGGGATCGGTGCTGGGGCCTCAACTATTTACAATCTATATTATTGATTTGGATGAAGGGACCGATTGCGCCAAATTTGCTGATGAAACAAAGATGGGTGGGAAAATAAGTTGTGAGGAGGATACAAAAAATCTGCAAAGCGATATAGTCAGGCTAAGTGATTGGGCAATCATTTGGCAGATAGAGTATAATGTGGGAAAGTGTGAGGTTATCCATTTTGGCAGGAAAAATAAAAAATAAAATTATTATTTAAATGCTGCAGTACAGAGGGACCTGGGGGTCCTTGTTCATGAAACACAAAAAGTTAGTATGCAGGTACATTAAGTAGTCAGGAAGGCAAATGGAATGTCAGCCTTTATTGGAAGGGGAATGGAGTATAAAAGCAGGGAAGTCCTGCTACCACTGGTACCTGGGAATCCCTGGCCCAAGACCGGCCAAAGTGGAGGAAAAGCATCCGGGAGGGCACTGAGCACCTCGAGTCTCATTGCCAAGAGCGTGCGGAAATCAAGCACAGACAGCGGAAGGAGCGTGCGGCAGACCAGGCTCCCCACCCACCCTTTCCTTCAACCACTTTCTGCTCCACCTGTGGCAGACTGTAATTCCCGCATTGGACTGTACAGCCACCTCAGAACTTACTTTTAGAGTGGAAGCAAGTCTTCCTTGATTCCCAGGGACTGCCTATGCTGATGACTTCAAAAGTACTTAATTGGTTTATAAAGAGCTTTGGGGTGTCCGGTGGTCGTGAAAGGCGCTATATAAATGCAAGTCTTTGTTAATTTCATTAATTTAATACAAAATTCAAAGACAATATATTTGGTTAATTGTGGAAGGTACAAATTGATTCATATTGAGTGATTCAAAAACTACCTATGGTGCAGGCCGTGATCCTTACCAACGGATCCATTTCAGACCCAATCCACGTCCGGACCGGGGTCAAACAGGACTGCGTCATCGCTCCAACCCTCTTCTCAATCTTCCTCGCTGCCATGCTCCATCTCACAGTCAACAAGCTCCCCGCTGGAGTGGAACTAAACTACAGAACCAGTGGGAAGCCGTTTAATCTTCGCCGCCTCCAGGTCAGGTCCAAGACCACCCCAACCTCTGTCGTCGAGCTACAGTACGTGGACGATACCTGCGTCTGCGCACATTCAGAGGCTGAACTCCAGGATATAGCTGATTTATTTACTGAGGCATACGAAAGCATGGGCTTTACGCTAAACATCCGTAAGACAAAGGTCCTCCACCAGCCTATCCTCGCCGCACAACACTGTCCCCCAGTCATCAAGATCCACGGCGCGGCCCTGGACAACGTGGACCATTTCCCATACCTTGGGAGCTTCTTATCAACAAAAACAAACATTGATGAGGAAATTCAACACCGCCTCCAGTGTGCCAGCGCAACCTTCGGCTGCCTGAGGAAAAGAGTGTTCGAAGACCAGCCCTCAAATCTACCACCAAGCTCATGGTCTACAAGGCTGTAGTAATACCTGCCCTCCTGTATGGCTCAGAGGCATGGACTATGTATAGTAGACACCTCAAGTCGTTGGAGAAATACCATCAACGTTGCCTTCACAAGATCCTACAAATCCCCTGGGAGGACAGACGCACCCAACATTAGCGTCCTTGACCAGGCCAACATCCCCAGCGTTGAAGCACTGATCACACTTGATCAGCTCCGCTGGGCAGGCCTCATGCCAGATATGCGACTCCCAAAGCAAGCGCTCTACTCGGAACTCCTTCATGCCAAACGAGCCAAGGGTAGACAGAAGAAATGTTACAAGGACACCCTCAAAGCCTCCCTGATAAAGTGTGGCATCCCCACCAACACCTGGGAGTCCCTGGCCAAAGACCGCCCTGAGTGGAGGAAATGCATCCGGAAGGGCGCTGAACGCCTCGCGTCTCATCGCCGAGTGCATGCAGAAAACAAGTGCAGGCAGCGGAAAGAATGCACGGCAAACCTGTCCCGCCCTCCCTTACCCTCAACAACTGTCTGTCCCAGCTGTGGCAGGGACTGTGGCTCTCATATTGGACTGTTCAGCCACCTAAGGACTCATTCTAAGAGTGGAAGCAAGTCTTCTTCGATTCCGAGGGACTGCCTATGATGATGATGACTTATAGGTGAATAGTACTCATGAAATTAAAACAACAAAGTTCGAAAATATAGGGTATATAACAACACTGGTACAACAGCATCTTTTCGAAATGGTATATGATGGTTGGAAATTCCTTTAGGCCCAATTTGGGACCTGATATGGTTGACATGCACAGAGCACACACCCCAACCAGGAGACCCAAGACTGGGCCAAAATTGGGCCTCGGGCCTCCTTAATATTATTTAAATGAACTGCCAATGCCTGTCGCATCTCCATTTTAAGAATATCAATGTTGGGCCGCTTGCCTCACCTTCAGGGGTCTGAGGGTAAGTCCCGGGGGGAGCAGCACTGGAATGGGTGGCCTATGGGAGTACTGTGGAGTTAGAGGGGTATTTCTGCTCCTTCTGCCTCCATTGGAATGATTTTTGAAATTTCTTAATAAACAAACTCAGCTTTTGTTGGTGGCCTGTTCTACATTGTATATAGCAGCCTTGGTAATACAGCATCTATTATAGAGTGTAACGAACAGCGATAGTTTGCTGCGGATTTTTGGGTGTGCTTTTTCACAGAAATGCGTATATCCTGTCGTATATTGGAGATAGAAAAGTAATGTGGCAGTTAAGTCCTTAAAGATTTTGCTGGTGATGCACAAGGCCATTCAGTTCCAATCACACTCTCAGAGGATACATTAAATCAACAGTTGTGAAGCATTATGGGTAAATGCCTTCCGCATCTGGAAGTGGGATGTCATGCAGATGCCGGGATGCATCTGTGTTCCTTTGCTAATTCCCATCACTTGGAGGAGTTCTTGAAGGAATGTAAGTAGTCTATTAGCACTGCCAGTTGTTGAAGCCTCAAGTCAAGTAGCAGCAAACAGCCTTTATACCTCCTGGGAGTTAACTGAAAGCACTTTTAATTCACAGCTGACTTGATTCTACTCAAAATTTTCCCTCGTATTCCTTTCCTATTTTTCATATAAAGATCTTTGCAAGTTTGCAAATGTCACATATTTTCACTGTACCACAAAATAATTAATATCACTGTGACAAATTTGGGTCTGCTGTCGACAACTCTTTGAACTCGGTGGCTACTGTACGCAGTTGAGTGTCTCGCTTTTATGGCAGTTAACTCACACTGCCCTCAATTTGCTTGTATGGTAATGGGACCTGGGAGTCTAACAATGAACTCCCCTTGTGATCTGAACTGGATCTCTGTGTCATATGTGTTATGTCTCAAATAAAGCAATGTGACTGAGTACTGTAGACTTGAGTAAGTGTGATCTTAGTCTCTTTAATCTGACTCCAGAGTGCTGTCACAGCATGAGAGGCCTGCTTATATACAGTGGTCCCAAGGGATGCTGGGATCCCTTAGGACTCCAACAGATGCGCCCTCTGGTGGCAGTAGAATGCTGGTTACAAGGTGTTGCATACAAAACATCATTACCCCCCCAAAGTCAATAGTACACTTATTTACAGGATGAGACGATCTGGGGCTTATCGCTCCCTAGTCGATCATCACAGGTGCAGGTGAGTTGGTTGGGCCTTCGCTGGGCTGCTACGCAGCTGGCCTTGCTGGGCTGCTGTGGATGATGGGTTCAGCTTCGTGGTCAACCGTGATGTCGGTTACCACTTGTATGTGTATCGGAGGGTTGAAGTTGGTGGTGTCCTTTTCAGGTTGCTCGTGGCTGTCTATGAATCGCAGTTTCGTTTGGTCCAAATGCTTTCTGCCAGTTAGTCCATTTGCAAGTTTGACCTCAAACACCCTACTCCCTTCTTTGGCTATGACAGTGCCAGCAAACCATTTGGGACTATGTCCATAATTGAGTACAAATCATAGACGGACCCTCGAATGAGGATGACTTGCTTCCATGAAAGTTCACAGATATTTCAATGAAGGACCGGATGTTCCAGTCCTGAATTCCAATTCAGGGGCTGGAAGATGCCTGTGCATGGATTTTTTTTTAAAACGTGTGGTGACCGTTGCACATCAGCCACCACACAGGCTTGACAGAGCTAGGCCTTTATCCAATGGCAAGGATTAACCAGGATGACTGGAGACCTGCTCTGCTGCACGGACCTAGTGCGCACTCATATCGCAGTGTGGACAGGCCCGTGCTGCCCCTGGGCCCTCGGCTCTTCTGGGCCCCGTACCCTCATTCACCGCACCTCCGCCCACGATGTTCCAGGGCACGGCGCTCCAGCTCTATTTATAGCCCTGACCTGCGGTGATGTTCTCACAGAGGTCGGGGCAGCCCATTATGTTCCAGGGCCCGGCGCTGGTCCGTTTCTAGGCAAAATGTTTTTGGTTGTTGTGGATGCTTATTCAAAATGGATTGCGTGTGTAATAATGTCTGTAAGCACGTCCACTGCCACCATCGAAAGCCGACAAGCCATATTTGCCACGCATGGCCTGCCTGATGTTTTTGCCAGCGACAATGGGCTGTGCTTCACCAGCACTGAATTCAAGGAATTCATAACCCGCAATGGGATCAATCACGTCATATCTGCCCCGTTCAATCCCGCATCTAACGGCCAGGCAGAATGGGCAGTCCAAACTATCAAGCAAGTCGCGTGACAAATTTTGCGCGATCATGGTACATGCTTTGTTGCTGCCTGCCCTCGACATGATCATGGAGATCAGGGTGGACTAGAGAGAGCCTTGCTTTGAGTGCCCTTTTCATGAGCAGTTCGGCAGGGGGAACCCCGGTGAGCGAGTGGGATCTTGTGCGGTAGCTGAGCAGGACTCGCGACAGGTGGGTCTGCAGGGAGCCTTCCGACACACATTTCAAGCTTTGCTTGGTTTGGACTGCCTGTTCTGCCTGGCCATTAGATGCGGGCTTGAATGGGGCAGATATGATGTGATTGATCCCATTGTGGGTCATGAATTCCTTGAATTCAGTGCTGGTGAAGCACGGCCCATTGTCGCTGACAAGGACATCAGGCAGGCCGTGCATGGCAAATATGGCTTGTCGGCTTTCATGGTGGCAGTGGACGTGCTTACAGACATTATTACACAAGCAATCCATTTTGAATAAGCATCCACAACAACCAAAAACATTTTGCCTAGAAACGGGTCAGCAAAGTCAACGTGGATCCTAGACCACGGCTTGGAGGGCCATGACCACAAACATAGCAGTGCCTCCCTGGGTGCATTGCTCAGTTGAGAGCAAGTGTTGTATTGGCGCATGCAAGACTCCAAATCTGAGTCGATGCCGGGCCACCACACACGGGATCTGGCTATAGCTTTCATCATTACTATGCCAGGGTGGGTACTGTGTAGGTCGTGTATGAACGTTTCCCTGCCTTTCTTACGCAAAACCACGCGATTATCCCACGAAAGACAGTCCGCCTGTATGGATATTTCGTCTTTGCATCGCTGGAATGGCTTGATCTCTTCATGCATCTCTGCTGGAACGCTGGACCAGCTCCCATGGAGGATACAGTTTTTTTTACAAGGGACAGTAAAGGATCCTGGCTGGTCCAGGTCCTGATCTGGCGGGCTGTAATGGGTGACTTTTCGTTTTCAAATGCATCCATCACCAAGAGCAAGTCTGCAGGCTGTGCCGGTTCCACCCCGGTGATGGGCAATGGTAGCCAAGTGAGAGCATCAGCGCAGTTCTCTGTGCCTGGTCTGTGGCGAATTACATAGTTATATGCAGACAGCGTGAGCGCCCATCTTTGGATGCGAGCAGAGCAGAGGCATTGGTATCAATACCTTTGCTCTCTGAGAATAGCGATATGAGCGGCTTATGGTCAGTTTCTAACTCGAACGTAAGCCCAAACAGATATTGGTGCATTTTTTTAACCACGTAAGTGCATGCCAGATCTTCTTTTTCAATCATGCTGTAAGCCCTTTCGGCCTTGGACAAACTCCTGGACGAATAAGCGATCAGTTGCACTGTTCCAGATTCATTTGCTTGTTGTAACACACACCCGACCCCATGCGAAGACGCATCGCAAGCTAGCACTAAACGTTTACATGGGTCATACAGAACAAGCAGTTTGTTGGAACATAACAGATTTCTGGCTTTCTCAAAAGCAGTCTCTTGTGATTTCCCCCATACCCAGTCATCTCCCTTGCGCAGTAACACATGTAGAGGTTCTAGCAAGGTGCTTAACCCGGGTAGGAAATTACCAAAATAATTGAGGAGTCCCAGGAATGACCGCAGCTCCGTCACGTTCTGTGGTCTCGGCTCGTTCTTGATGGCATCAGTGGGTCTGATGCTGTCTGCCGCGATTCTCCTCCCTAAGAACTCGACCTCTGGCGCCAGGAAAATATACTTCGAGCATTTCAACCTGAGTTCCACACAATCTAGCCGACTTAGAGCCTCTTCCAAGGTTCTGCAAGTGTTCGATGGTGTCCCGACCTGTGATCAATATGTCGTCCTGGAAAACCACAGTGCGCGGAACTGACTTTAGCGGACTCTCCATGTTCCTTTGAAAAATTGCCGCGGCCAATCAAATCCCAAACAGGCATCTATTGTAGATGAACAGACCTTTGTGCGTGTTGATGCAGGTGGGGCCTTTCGAAGATTCCGCCAGCTTCTGCGTCATGTAGGCCGAGGTCAGGTCCAATTTGGTGAACGTCTTCCCTCCTGCCAGCGTCGCAAATAGGTCGTCTGCCTTGGTTAGTGGGTACTGGTCCTGCAGCGAAAAACGGTTAATCGTTACTTTATTCTGACCGTGCCATCGCCCTTGAGAACCGGAACAATCGGACTGGCCCACTCATTGAACTCAACCGGCGCAATGATGCCCTCTCGTTGCAGCCTGTCCAGCTTGATCTCCACTTTCTCTTGCATCATGTATGGCACCGCACGTGCCTTGTGGTGGATGGGTTGTGTACTGGGAACCAAGTGGATCTGCACCTTCGCCCCAGAGAAATTTCCAATGCCTGGCTCGAACAATGATGGAAACCTGCTGAAAATCTGGGCACATGAGGCGTCGTCGACGGACGAGAGCACTCGGATGTCATCCCAGTTCCAGCGGATTTTTCCCAGCCAGCTTCTGTCGAACAATGTGGGGCCATCTCCTGGTACAATCCACAGTGGGAGTTCGTGCACCGCTCCATCATAGGAGACTTTTACTGTTGCACTGCCAATTACAGTGTAAGTTCTCAGCTTGGTATGAATAGGGCTCAGCTTGGGCCTTTGTGCATTGTTGCACCACAACCTCTCAAAGGCCTTTTTGCTCATGATAGACTGACTCACACCCATGTCCAATTCCATGGATACTGGAATTCCATTCAGTTCAACTTTTAACATGATCGGTGGACATTTCATGGTGAAGGTGTGTACCCCGTACACTTCTGCCTCCTCAGTTTGAGTCTCTAGTTCAGTTTGAACCACCATGGATCGGTCTTCCTCTGCAATGTGGTGATTTGCAGGGTTTGCAGCTCGTCTGCACATTCGCTGGAGGTGTTCCATTGTTCCACAGCCTTTGCATGCATAATGTCTGAAGTGACATTGATGGGCTCGATGATCACCTCCACAGTGCCAACAAGGTGTTAATTACCTCGCATTCACACTTGATGGTGGACTCTGAGTCATCTGAGGTCGTGCAGCTGCAGGCATGTACGTTCCGCCATATGCATTCCTGCCTGAAAACGACGTTACTTTATGTACAGTACTCGCCGATGCATCTTTGTGCTGCAAAATTTGCTTGGTGTTATCGCTGGCGGACATAAATGCCTGGGTTATTGTTATGGCTTTGCTCAGGTTCGGTGCTTCAACAGTCAATAGTTTGCGAAGGATAACCTCATGGCCAATGCCAAGCACAAAAAAGTCTCTTAGCATTTGCTCCAGGAATCCATCAAATTCACAATGTCCTGCAAGGCGCCTTAGTTCGGCGACTTAGCTCACCACTTCCTGGCCTTCAGACCGTTACAAGGTGTTGCATACATAACAAAATCGATAGCTTGCCATCAGAACGCTCTCCTTCGGATTTAGGTGCTCCCGGACCAGCGTACACAGTTCTTCATACGATTTGGTTGTTGGTTTCACCGGAGCAAGAAGATTCTTCACGAGGCCATAGGTTGTTGCCCCACAGACGGTGAGGAGAATCGCCCTTCATTTGGCAGCGTTCTCATTCCTTCCAGCTCGTTGGCCACGAAGTATTGGTCGAGTCGCTCCACGAAGGCTTCCCAATCATCACCTTCTGAGAATTTCTCCAGGATACCAACAGTTCTCTGAATTTTCGTGTGATGGCTAGTTATCTATTACTCGTCACCAGTTGTTATGTTTCAAATAAAGCAATGTGACTGAGTAGTGTAGACTTGAGTAAGTGTGACCTTAGTCTCTTTATTCTGACTCCAGAGTGTTGGCACAGCATGGGAGACTTGCTTCTATGCAGTGCTCCCAAGGGATGCTGAGATCCCTTGGGACTCCAACAGATGCGCCCTCTGGTGGTGGTTGAATGCTGGTTACAAGGTGTTGCATACATAACAATACGTACATGCATTTCTTCAATCTCTCCAAAGGTGGACCAAGTTAACACCATGGATAAGGCAAGGTTTGGTTTGAATTGTGTGCTGTTTTATTCCACAGTACAGTGAAACGTAGCAGGTTACAGGTATGTTGAGTCACTTAGTTCAATCAGTACAATTTATACATGGGTGATGATATAAAGGAAAGAACTGCAGTGGGTCACCTTACTTAATGTAAACAGAATAATCTGTTTCCCTTTGAAAGCCTATTGCTGTCTGCCTACCTGATTCCAAAAACTAGACTGCCTTTCGTGGTGTCTGTGTCCAGTCTTTCTAAAGCCTCTCTCATAGACCCACAGAGACCAAAGGAGGTTTCCAACATTATGATGTGAAGGGTCTTTCCAAGTACTCAGACAAGCTAATGAATTGCCCATTGTTCAGTCTCTGGGGAAAAACAACTTCTAATTAGTATACTGGTTACATTTCGTCTGATTTTGGATTCACAGCTAGACATGGGTCTGTCCTGAGAAATTAATCCCTTTAAAACAAGCTTCAACTTAAAACCCATTTTAAAATAACATATCGAAATCTTTTCCGTAGAAAATAGTCAAGGAACTCTGAAACGTGACAGTTACATACATCCTCAGTTCGGGACCAAGTCAGGGCAGTTCCATTGAGTTGGAAAATGGAGAAGAGGCTTTGGAGGAGGGGTCATAATGTCAAAAGGAGAGGTCAAGCTGGACAAGAAGGGGTAATGCTACCTGCACTGCCCATTGTCCAGCAATCCTGGGCGTTTAGACATAACGGGTGTCTGTTTCTGTTTCCTTAGACATAGCGTTTGTGAGGTCTGAAACATAGGAGGCCTCAGAGTGATAATCCTGCACCATTAAAATATTACTGTGATGTTACCAACTGTTTTAACTGGGGGCTTTCCACTGCCCATCTCCCTACCCAGCCTAAAATGGGTACCAGTGTTACTGCCATGTTGTGGGTCCACGCATTTTTCTTCATTATAACACTCTGCAATCAGGCGCTAATGGGGAGTTACCAAGAGGAAAAACAGCTGTGACCTGCCTTACATTAAGAACATAAGAAATAGGAGGAGGAGTAGGCCATTTGGCTCCTCAAGCCTGCTCCGCCATTCAATAAGATCATGGCTGATCTGATCATGGACTCAGGTCCACTTCCCTGCCTGCTCCCCATAACCCTTTACTCCCTTATCACTCATAAATCTGTCTGTCTCCGCCTTAAATATATTCAATGACCCAGACTCTACAGCTCTCTTGGGCAGAGAATTCCACAGATTTACAACCCTCTGAGAGAAGAAATTCCTCCTCATCTCAGTTTTAAGTGGGCGACCCCTTATTCTGAAACTATGCCCCCTAGTTCTATATTCCCCCTTGAGTGGGTACATCCTCTCTGCAAGGACCTGGTCGAGCCCCCTCCTTATCTTATATGTTTCAATAAGATCACCTCTCATTCTTCTGAACTCCCAATGAGTATAGACCCAATCTGCTCAACCTTTCTTCATAAGTCAATCCCTTCTTCCCAGGAATAAACTGAGTGAACTTTCTCTGAACTGCCTCCGATGCAAGTATATCCCTCCTTAAATAAGAAGACCAAAACTCTATGCAGTACTCTAGTTGTGGCCTCACCAATACCCTGTAAAGTTGTAGCAGGACTCCCTGCTTTTATACTCCATTCCCCTTGCAATAAAGGCCAACATTCCATTTGCCTTCCTGACCTGCATATTAACTTTTTGTGTTTCGTCCACAAGGACCCCCAGGTCCCTCTGTACTGCAGCATTTTGTAATATTTCTCTATTTAATTAATAATTTGCTTTTTTCATTTTTCTGCCAATGTGGATAACCTCACGCTTTCCCACATTATACTCCATCTGCCAAATTTTTGCCCACTCACTCAGCCTGTCTATGGACTAGATTTTCCACTTTTGTGCTTATCATCCAAAAATGGGCATAATTTCCGGCCTGGGCGGTAAAAAAGGGTTTTCAAATTGCCGGCTTCTCGCCCATTCTCAAAGCACCTAGTCTCCATTTTTTAAAATGGCCGTATCGCGAGCGATGTGAAATGGGCGGTAGCGATAAATCTTGCTGACCTTCTGCCGTAAAGTGTCGCCGTCCTTAGCAACAGCATGGCAACGCTCGATTCCCGCGATTCAGGAGATCAAGGATCATTATGACATGCGCAGAAGAGGAGACAGAGAGAGAGAGGGAGCTCAGAGGGACTGAAGGTGTGTATGGCTGCGGTGTGTGCTTGTTTAGCTGTTGTGGGCGGCACGAGGGAGATTCACCAGCAGCAAAAAGCTTACTAAGCACCAAGAACATAGTTGGCACCGAGTTGTTGTCCAACAAATAAGATATAACATAGAAGGGATGGAGGAGGCCCTGGAGCTGGTAGCCAGCAACACTGGTGGCAAAGGTTTCCCAGTAGTCCCGGTGCGCAGCACTGCACCCCAAGGTGCCGCACCCCCATTGCCAATGACATATGAGAGTCAGGAGCAACATCTTGCTTCTGGCTCGGAGCACGCTCCCATCGCCATCCCCCTCCCACCAATGAAGCATCGTCTGAGGAGCTCCTCGGCCAGATGGCTTGGAGTCAGGAGGGGAAGAGGAAGGGGGAGAAGTGGGAGGGGGGGAAGGGTTGGTTTTTACAGAAATACTGATGAGTTCAGACAAATGTTCAGTTTAAATGCTTTTTATTTAACAAAATCTTGTTGTGCATTGCCTCAGATAGCTGCACCGTTACACGCTGGTGTTTCCTTAACATCAAAGGGTATAATTACACTTAACTTCAATCAACTTAAACTTTAACTGTCACCAAGGTGATGCCCACCATTGATGTATCACCTGCACACCCAGCAGTGTGTCAGCCTTGTAAATAACACCAACGTTCGTTCAGGCAAAACGATCATTGATGAGCTCCTGACGTAAGGCTCATGCCACCACGGGCCCTTTCATGCGGTCTATAGGGGGGAGGGTGCATGGCTTCAGCATCAGCCTGATTGTCTGGGCCGATGTCAACATCCGCCTCCTCATCCTCCTCTTCCTCTTTCTGGTGAGGTGGACTGTCAGACTTATCAGGCAATTCATGTCCCCTCCTGACAGCCAAGTTGTGCAGCATGGAGCTCACCACCACGAATTGAGCTACCTGCTCAGGGTGGTATTGGAGGTCACCTCCTGAGTGGTCCAGGCATCTAAAGCGCTGCTTAAGCACTCCAATGGTTGTCGCCACGATATTGCGAGTGGCTCTGTGGCTCTCGTATCGCCTCTCGGCTTCGGTGTAGGTGTCACACAGAGGGGTCATCAGCCAGGTGGCGAGGCCATATCCTTTGTCCCCAAGCATCCAGCATTGACCTTGTGGCTGATTGTTAAACAAGTCAGATACAGTGCTCTCACGCAGGATGTGAGCATCATGGATGCTGCCCAGAAATTGAACATTCACTGCCAGTATAATTTGCTGATGGTCGATAACCAGTTGGACATTCAGGGAGTGGAATCCCTTACGGTTCCTGAAAACCTCTGCATCCTGAAAAGGTGCCCGCATCGCGATGTGCGTATAGTCTATTGCTCCCTGCACCTTGGGGAAGTTTGCAATTCTGGAGAATCCTAGAGCCCTCTCACTCTGTGCTTCCCTAGTCATAGAGAAGCTGATCAAGTCCCTCCTGCGTGCGTACAGGGCTTCAGTGACCTGCCTAATGCAGCGATGTGTGGCATGCTGAGAAAGTCCACAAATGTCGCCAGCTGTGGCCTGAAAAGAATCCGAGGCATAGAACGACAGTGCCGCGGTGACTTTGACCTCGACAGATAGTGCAGTTCTGATGGTGCTGGCAGGCTGAAGATCTGCCCTTATCAACTGGCATACCTCAGTGATAACCTCTTTTTGGAAGCGCAGTCTCCGAAGGCAGGTGGTGTTGGGAAGTCGAGGTAAGACTGCTTCTCCCTGTACTTGTGGGGGGTGTAACGTCTGGTCCTCCTCATCAATCTGGCACGTCTTACATTGGGCACATAATGCTGTGGAGCGTACCTTCGGCGATCTCGAGTCTGCTGCATGTAATTGGCCATCAAGAGAGGGTGATAAAGGACAGGCCCCATTGCAGTAGCTCTCTGTTTTGCACCGATTGGTCACAAACAATGAATGTGCTGATGAAGACACCTATTGAATTCCAGTCGGTCATGGTATGGTCAAGATGTTTGTAGAGATGTTCACATCACCTCCAAAGACCTCCAGAGTACATCTGAACTCCGCCGAGGTTGAAGCACAGCAGCCTTTTAAAGGATGCGACATGTGATGTAGAACATGGTGTCCATAACGCTGTGATTAGTTCTGGTTGGTTCCACTTTTTCTGAGCGTTTTTTTGGGTGAGCGATATTGTGGGTGATATGTGCGCGAGGTGGTGAAAGTGACGTTGGCGATCTCATGGCCGCTAGTTTCTGTAAATATGCTCTTTACGACAAAAAAAAGTGGGCAGGCGGTATTATTGAATCTCGGAGTTAAATCCGTGCGGAAATTAACCCTGGGCAATATTATGGGCGTTGATTTCGCCCATTCTGATGATTCCGACCAAAAAAAGTGGGCGGACGATATTATTTTTTCCCGCCGTTAAGCACATTGGGAAAGTAACACTCAGCAATAAGTTTCCGGAAAATGGGTGTCAGTTTCCATTTTGTGGCTAAATGGGCGATATATGGGCGTTATACGTCATTTCAGCGGTAAAGTGGGCATTAAGTGGGCGTAAAGCATGCAAAAAAAGTGAAGGTTCTAGCCCTATATCCCTTTGCAGATTTTTTGCATTCTCCTCACAACTTGCTTTTCCACCCATTTTTATACCATCAGCAAACTACATTACACTCTGTCCCTTCATCCAAATCATTAATAAAAATTGTAAATAGTTGACGCCCCAGCACCGATCCCTGTGGCACCCCACTAGTTGCTGTTGCCAACCAGAAAATGACCCATTTATCCCGACTCTCTGTTTTCTTTTGGTTAGCCAATCCTCTATCCATGCTAATATATTACCCCCAACCCCATGAACTTTCATCTTGTAACCTTCTATGTGGCACTTTACTGAATACCTTCTGGAAATCCAAATACACCACATCTACTGGTTCCTCCTTATCCACCCTGCTCGTTACATCCTCAAAGAACTCCAGCAAACTTGTCAAACGTGATTTCCCTTTCATAGAACCATGCTGACTCTGCTTGATTGAATTGTGCTTTTCCAAATGTCCTGCTACTGTTTCCTTAATAATGGACTCCAGCATTTTCCCAATGACAGATGTTAGGCTAACTGGTTTATAGTTTCCTGCTTTCTGTCTGCCTCCTTTTTTAATTAGGGGCGTTACATTTACGGTTTTCCAATCCGCTAGGACCTCCCCAGAATCCAGGGAATTTTGGTAGATTACAACCAATGCATCCACTGTCTCTGCAGCCACTTCTTTTAAGACCCAAGTGTTATGTATGCAACCCCAGGTAACCTGTATCATACCACCACCAGAGGGCATACCTGTTGGAGTCCCAGTGGATCCCAGCATCCCTTGGGAGCACTGTATATAAGCAGGCCTCCCATGCTGTACCAGCATTCTGGAGTTTGAATAAAGGAGCTTAGGTGCCACCTACTCATGTCTACAGTACTCAGTTACATTACTTTATTATGAACATAACACCTAGGATTCAGGCCATCAGGTCCAGGGGACATGTCTGCCTTTAGACCCATTATTTTACCGAGTACTTCTTCTTTAGTGACAGTGATTGTTTTAAGTTCCTCCCTCCTGATAGCCCCTTGATTACAATGAAAAGTTGCATCTTTATTTTGAATTTTTGCCTTTACTCTTATTAAATGCTCTTAAATTGCTTGGTCTATAATAGACTCCAATATTTTACTCATAACAGATGTCAAGCTAAAAAGCCAAACATTTCCTGGATCATACTTTGGGGGCTAATTTCACCACTGAGTTCTTCTGGCCTGCCGAGCACTGTTGTAGATTCTCAACCCAGTGGAGAACATCACAATTCAGGTGGCAATGCAATTACGGCTGTGGGCAGAAGTGACACAGACCTGAGTTTTAACTCTCGGTACATTTAAGTTGCCACAAGGGATTTGAAGAGAATCTATTAATTCCTAGATGCACCAAATACTTCCAAAATATCACCAAGATTCTGCTGAGGCATGTACCCAACTATCTATACTTTGGCACCAATCCAGGCAGCAAGGCATCTTTGATTTTTACAGTATACCAAAGGTACAGGTCACCATTGATTGCACACATGTGGCCAAATGGTAACATACAAAAAAGAAAAGGATATTACTTATTAAACCGAGGCCCCATTTGCCCTCCCAGCTGGATATAAAAGATCCCATGGCAATAGGACCTCCCCAGAATCCAGGGAATTTTGGTAGATTACAACCAATGCATCCACTATCTCTGCAGCCACTTCTTTTAAGACCCTGGGATTCAACCTTTGTGACTGTGATAATGGCAAACTATCCCTCCTTGTCCTTCTTGGCTTATCTGCAGCCTTTAACATGTTTGACCACTCCATCCTTCTCCAATGCCTCTCCACTGACACCCAGCTGGGTGGGACTGCACTCGCCTGGTTCCATTCTTATCTATCTAATCATAGCCAGAGAATGGCCGACAATGGCTTCTCTTCCCACCCCCGGATCATTACCTCTGGTGTCCCCCAAGGATCTATCCTTGACCCCCTCTTATTTCTCATCTACATGTTGCCCCTTGGCGACATCATCTGAAAACACAACGTCACTTTCCACATGTACGCTGATGACACTCAACTTTACCTCACTACTACTTCTCTCGACCCCTTCACGGTCTCTAAATTGTCAGAAGACTTGTCCGACATCCAGTTCTCGATGAGCAGAAATTTTCTCCAATTGAATATTGGGAAACTGAAGCCATTGTTTTCGGTCCCCGCCATAAACTCCGTTCCCTAGCCACTGACTCCATCCCTTTCCCCAACTTCTGTCTGATGCTGAACCAGACTGTTCGCAAACTTGGTGTCATATTTGACCCTGAAATTAGCTTTCAACCACATATCCACAGCATAGCTAAGACCGCCTATTTCCACCTCCCTAACATCGCCCGTCTTCGCCCTTGCCTCAGCTCATCAGCTGCTGAAGCCCTTATCTCTGCCTTTGTTACCCCTAGACTTGACTATTCCAATGCACTCCTGGCTGGCCTCCCACATTCTACCCTGCATAAACTAGAGGTGATCCAAAACTCGGCTGCCCATATCCTAACTCGCACCAAGTCCTGCTCACCCATCACCCCTATGCTCGCTGACCCACATTGGCTCCCGGTTAAGCAATGCCTTGATTTCAAAATTCGCATCCTTGTTTTCAAATCCCTCCAGGGCCTCGCCCCTCCCTATCTCTGTAATTTCCTCCAGCCCCACAACTGCCCTGAGATGTCTGCGCTCCTCTAATTCTGCTCTCTTGAGCATCCCTGCTGATAATTGCTCAACCATTGGTGGCCGTGCCTTCTGTTGCCGAGGCCCTAGGCTCTGGAATTCCCTGCCTCAACCTCTCCGCCTCTCTACCTGTCTTTCCTCCTTTAAGACGCTCCTTAAAACCTACCTCTTTGAACAAGCTTTTGATCACCTGCCCTAATTTCTCCTTATGTGTCTCGGTGTAAATTTTTTTATCTCATAATACTGCTGTGAAGCACCTTGAGATGTTTCACTACGTTAAAGGGGCTGTATAAATACAAGTTGTTGTTGTTGTTGAGTTCTCCCCAGTGTCCTGGCCAATATTTATCCCTCAATCAACATCACTAAAACAGATTATCTGTTCATTATCGTATTGTTCTTTGTAGAACCTTGCTGTGCGCAAATTGGCTGCTGCGTTTTCTACATTACAGCAGTGACTACACTTCAAAAGTACTTCATTGGCTGTAAAGTGCTTTGGGATGTCCTGAGATTTTGAAAGGTGCTATATAAATGCAAATCTTTCTTTTTTTCTTTTACTCAGTAAATGTGCAGATAGCACTATCAATTTTCCAAGGTTCCACCAAAAGCCTGGAGCCTCATCGGCAGCAGGAGGGGAAATGGGCCTGCAGCTGCATGTTCTTGAATCATGGCTTGCTCGCTCTCCCAAATGACAATGAGGGCTTCAAAAATGAGGTCAACCATTGACCTGCCTGAATCTTATTTACATGAATAATTATTTGCATTTTTTTTCAATTCATTCACACAATGTGGGCATTGCTGGCAAGGCCAGCATTTATTGCCCATCCTTAATTACCCTTGTGAAATGGTGGTGAGCCGCTTTCTTGAACTGCCGCAGTCCTTGTTGTGAAGGTACTCCCACAGTGCTGTTAGGGAGGGAGTTCCAGAATTTTGACCCAGTGACGATGAAAGAATAGTGATATATTTCCAAGTCAGGATGGTGTGTAACTTGGAGGGGAACATGCAGGTGATGATATTCCCATGTGCCTGCTGCCCTTGTCCTTTCAAGTGGTAGAGCACATGGGTTTTGGAGTTGGTGTCAAAGAAGCCTTGGTGAGTTGCTGCAATGCACCTTATAGATGGTACACATTGCAGCCATGGTATGCCAGCAGTGGAGGGAGTGAATGTTTAAGGTGGTGGATGGAGTGCCAATCAAGCCGACTGCTTTGTCATGGATAGCGTCAAGCTCCTCAAGTGTTGTTGGAGCCGCACTCATCCAGACATGTGGAGAGTATTCTATCACACTCCTTACCAATGTTCCCACTAATATTTTAATTTTTTATTCAAAATACCTTGCATGTGCAGTTTTACAATTGAAAAACCAACGAGCCAGCTGTGCAGGAAGTCCAGAGCGCTGCGCAGTTGCACAGCTTAAAGGGAATATTGCTGCTGGCCTCCACCTTGGAGATAGTAGACTTTGGAAAGTCAGGAGGTGAGTCACTTGATGCAGAACCCAACCTCTGATCTGCTCTTGTAGTCACAGTATTTATGTGGCTGGTCCAGTTACATTTCCCATCGACTTCAATTTTACTCAGGCTCTTTGATGCCACCCTCAGACAAATATTGTCTTGATGTCAAGGGCAGTCACTCTCACCTCACCTCTGGAATTCAGCTCTTTTGGCCAACTTTGGACCAAGGCTGTTATGCGGTCTGGTGCCGAGTGGTCCTGGCGGACCCTGAACTGAGCACCGATGAGCAGGTTATTGGTGAGTAAGTGCTGTTTGATAGCACTGTCGGTGACCCCTTCCATCACTTTGCTGCTGAATGAGAGTAGGCTGATGGGGCAATAAATGGCCGGATTGCATTTGTCCTGCATTTTGTGGACTGGACATACCTGGGCATTTTTCCACTTTGTCAGGTATATGCCAGTGTTGGAGCTGTACTGGAACAGCTTGGCTCGAGGTGCTGCTAGTTCTGGAGCACAGATCTTCAGCACTACAGCCGGGGTGTTGTCGGGGGAGCCAAAGGTGGACAGAGGAAATGTTACAAGGACACCCTCAAACCCTCCCTGATAAAGTGCAACATCCTCACTGACACCTGGGAGTCCCTGGCCAAAGACCGCCCTAAGTGGAAGAAGTGCATTCGGGAGGGCGCTGAGCTCCTCGAGTATCGTCGCCGAGAGCATGCAGAAATCAAGCGCAGGCAGCGGAAGGAGCATGCAGCAAACCAGGCTCCCTGCCCACCCTTTCCCTCAACGACTATCTGTCCGACCTGTGACAGAGACTGTGGTTTTCGTATTGGACTGTACAACCACCTAAGAACTCATGCTAAGAGTGGAAGCAAGTCTTCCTCGATCCCGAGGGACTGCCTATGATGATGATGAGCCTTTGCTGTATCCAGTGCGCTCAGCCGTTTCTTGATATCGCATGTCCTAGGCCCAATTATCTTCAGTGGCTTGATCAATGACCTTCCCTCCATCATGTGATCCTTGACTGTGAGTGGGGGATTGCCTAAAGCATGCTGTTTGTCAAATTGAAATGAGTGAAATGGGGATCCTGAGGACTGGCCTGTTTAAGCATACCTCTAGCCCTACCACAGGTCTAAGAGCTTTGCACCCTGAGGACGTATCTCCAGACACTGCAATATTTCCTGCCAGATGAATAAGGCCTACTGTCTCTGTAAGCCATGCACCAGTTGCAGGGTTGGCCTGGGAAATTGTTGCCGTCTGTGCGAGGATTCAGAGTTGTACAGGTCAGTCTGTGGCTATACAGGAAACTTTCCAGCAGGAATGTCATTTGCGACTTCCATGGAATGTGCACTACCGCACAAACCTGAAGACAGGGACTCACATAGAGTGCTGTGATCTGCATCATCAGGGATACATTCCCTGCTGTGGCTCTCCATTCTTTCCCTCCAAAAGTCAAAGCCAACACTCTGACCCTCAACACATGCAGAGCAGCTGCGTGTGTAGATGGGGGATAATTTTGACTTTGACTGATAGGCCGGAATCTTACCAGTGCTGCGAGTTTGGAAACATAGGGCCCAAGTTTTGAGCCACGTCTAGAACGGCGCAGTCCCGACCTGGACGCCCGTTTTCCGCGCCACAAAGTGCGCCTAAAAAAACCCTCCGTATTCTCCACCTCCCTGCAGGTCCTCTGGCCCTCGGCGCAGCGCAGCAGGAGCTGTACGGGGCGGAGCCAGGACCCTGTGCTGAAAACAGTGCCGGGACCTCTGTACATGTGCGCTACAGTGGGCACGCAAGTGCAGTAGCTCCAGGCACCCGAAACTGTGTGGGAGGGGCCCGAAGCACACAGCCCCTAGCCCTGGCTGAATAGCCTCACTGGTGCTGCGTGAATAAGGCTCCTACCACGGCCAGCTCCTGCTTCCTCCCGACCCGACTCGACTCCCGCTCCCCCCCCACCCCCCGGACCGGACCGGACCCGACTCCCGCTCCCGCTCCCCCCCCCCCCACCCAGACTGGACCCGACCCGACTCCCGCTCTCCCTTCCCCCGCCCCCCCCCCCACCCCGACTGGACCCGACCCGACTCCCGCTCCCCCCCCCCGACTGGACCCGACCCGACTCCCGCTCCACCCGGTCCCCGCCCCCGGACTGGATCCGACCTGACCTCCCTCTCCCCGACCTGACCTCCCTCTCCCTCCCTCCCTCCCCCCGACCCGAACCGAACCAACCTCCCACCCACCACCCCCCCGACCCGACCCAATGCCAACTACCTGTAAATCTGGTGCTGGGGTCGGGCCCTGCCCGAAGTCTCGGGCCCAGCCCGTTCAGCCTCCCTCCCCCTTCTCCTTCCCCCCCCCCAATCTCCTTCCCCCCCCCATCTCCTTCTCCCCCACATCTCCTTCCCCCCCAATCTCCTTCCCTCCCCATCTCCTTCCCCCCCATCTCCTTCTCCTCCCCCCCACCATCTCCTCCCCCACCCATCTCCTTCCCCACCCATCTCCTTCTCCCCCATCTCCTTTCCCCCATCTCCTTTACCCCATCTCCTTTCTCCCCTTCTTCCCTTTATCCCCTTCTCCCCCCTCCCCCCTTCTCCCCCCCTCCCCCTTCTCCCCCATCCCTCCCCCTTCGTATACGTTTCTATGAGATCCCCTCTCATCCTTCTAAACTCCAGTGAATAAAGGCCCAGTTGATCCAGTCTCTCCTCATATGACAGTCCAGCCATCCCTGGAATCAATCTGGTGAACCTTTGCTGCACTCCTTCAATAGCAAGAACGTCCTTCCTCAGATTAGGAGACCAAAACTGCACACAATATTCCAGGTGAGGCCTCACTAAGGCCCTGTACAACTGCAGTAAGACCTCCCTGCTCCTATACTCAAATCCCCTAGCTATGAAGGCCAACATACCATTTGCCTTCTTCACCGCCTGCTGTACCTGCATGCCCATTTTCAGTGACTGATGAACCATGACACCCAGGTCTCGTTGCAACTCCCCTTTTCCTAATCTGCCGCCATCCAGATAATATTCTGTCTTCGTGTTTTTGCTCCCAAAATGGATAACCTCACATTTATCCACATTATACTGCATCTGCCATGCATTTGCCTACTCACCTAACCTGTCTAAGTCATCCTGCAGCCTCTTAGCGTCCTCCTCACAGCTCACACCGCCACCCAGTTTAGTGTCATCTGCAAACTTGGAGATATTACACTCAATTCCTTCATCTAAATCGTTAATGAATATTGTAAAGAGCTGGGGTCCCAGCACTGAGCCCTGCGGCACTCCACTAGTCACTGCCTGCCATTCTGAAAAGGACCCGTTTATCCCAACTCTCTGCTTCCTGTCTGCCAACCAGTTCTCTATCCACGTCAGTACATTACCCCCAATACCATGCGCTTTGATTTTGCACACCAATCTCTTGTGCGGGACCTTGTCAAAAGCCTTTTGAAAGTCCAAATACACCACATCCACTGGTTTTCCCTTGTCCACTCTGCTAGTTACATGGAGGCAGGTCTGCTGTCAAAAAGGCCGTGATTGGCAGTGGGTCGGAAGAGTACGTTCTGAACGCGCCTCCTTGTGAATTTCCCAAGTGCTGGCTCTGCTTGCGGCTTGCAGACCTCGTACAAAGTGATGTGTTCGGCAATTGAGAGAGTTAAGAAGCTGCTTAAAGCTATCTAAGCAGCATTTTATCAGGTCCTAATGGGGTTCCCATTCATTAGGGATCACGTCAGGTCGGGTTCTCAACAGCTCTGGATTGGTTTGACTAGTTGACAGCTGCAAAAGTGGTATAAAAGCTACCATTTCACAGCTGTTCAATTTCCAATCTCAGAAGCTGGAGTCTTCAGGATTTGGAATACACTTTTCAGCTTTTTGGAGATTTGAAGTGTTTGGAGTAATCTCTCTATCCAGTGTCACCTGGTTGGAGCAACCTCTCTCACCATTGACCGATCGCTTCTGTCATGTCAACTTCAGCTGCCATCTATTCCAGCAGCATCGGTGCCCTTGAAAAAATGTCACCTTGGTCCTCAGAATACCACCATGATCAGCCCCAACACCAACATCACTAAACACACCAGCATCACCAACAACAACACCAACCTTCTCCGCAATCACCTGATGCTGCACAGGACACAGGGCATCAGCACCCGATCACATTGCTATCGAGGATGCCAGGGATGGCCTCACCATGGCCAGATTTACTTCACTTGACGTTGTACAGCCCGGCTGCCACATGTGTGCCAGGTTGGCAGCACCCCACACCAACACCATCCCTGCAATGCCTAAGCCATTCCTTTCACACTCATCACCATTGCGGGGGGTACCGTTATGTCTCACCATTCACTGCAACTTACTAAGCCACTTCCAAAGGTGCACACAGATTTGTCCAAAAAGGCAAAGTGGTGAAAATAAAGATTTCAATGTTTGGCAACACATCAACAGGCACTTTACATGAACATTGGCTAAAAGACCCAAGTGTGCTGTTAGTTGGTATGATTGGACAAGGATGAGGATGAGTCTGAGGGGCGGCTAGTGAGATGGGGAAGTGATAATGTAGATAGAGAGAGAGGGATGGGTGGAGATGCAAGGTAAGTTGGTGTGAGTAAGGATGTGCAGGAGTAGGGTAGGGTAAGGAAGGCAGAGTGATGGGGATGTGATGAGTGGCACAGCAGTATGAGGCTTTGCAGTAACGTTTCATGATCCACTGAGATCATTGAAAGGTTTGCACCACTGAAGCCAGGACCTGCTGATGACATCCCTGCTTGAGCCCTCCTGCACAATGTGCAACTAGACTGCTTTGGTATCCTGGGGAGGTCTCTTCCACCCATTGGAAGGGAAGAGAACCTCTCTGCATGTTGTCATTATCAAATGACGTAATCAGACCCACTTCCTTGGCCGGGAACCTCGCAGGGTTAACAAGCTCCAACCATGTAAAATCACTTGGACAGAGTGGGCTACAACCAGGAGCGAGGTTCTACGCACCCGAAGTTGCACGCCTCTCTCCCGACCCGGTAGGAAAAATCGCACCCATGAAGTGGAATGGGATCAGATCAGATGCCCATTATACATCCTCTCTCGATTTTCATTTCTACTGAAGTCGATAAAAATGAAAATTGGGAGAGATGTATAACAGTCCTGACGAAGGGTCACAGACCTGAAACGTTAACTCTGTTTCTCTCTCCACAGATGCTGCCTGACCTGCTGAGTATTTTCAGCACTTTTTATTTTTATTTCAGATTCCAGCATCTGCAGTATTTTGCTCCTTTGTACAACAGTGGCTGATCTGATATCACCCATTCTACACAATCACCCAAAGTAAATATTACCTCCATTGTAGCTAAGCTTTTAGAGATTGTGAATGCACTGTGAGCCATGCAGCATGCATGTGGGAGACCCCTGCTCCATAGTTCTAAGCCAATTTGTCTATATTGGTGGATCTTTGGATAGTTACTTCCTCATAAACCAAACGTGTGCACTCAAATTGTGCTTTGTGATATTTTAATGCCCACAACGTGTTCCCATACCCTCCATTCCAAAGGACCTGCAACCCTCAATAATATACAGACAACATAAGTGTCTGAAAACAGCCTGCTCCCTTTCTGTTAGCTCAAAGTTCACCCTTGATATTGTGCTGTGCTATCATTATCGGGTTCAGTGTGCTGCTGCTGAGAAAATTAGGTGTTTATCCTTTGAGAAGTATAGGAAGTGCGCTATAAAAGTAACAATGTGGTTGATTGTGGGTGTGTGGATGTGCCCCTCTGGGTTATCGGCCTTCTGTGCCATGGGCCACAGCCTTGATCTGCTAGAGAGCACAATGGAAAAATAAGCTGTGACATACATAGTGCAATGCTTTTGTGATTATAGTAATGCCATTAATGGAGAAAGAGGCCTCCGTGCTTCAGAACATAAGAACATAAGAACATAAGAAATAGGAACAGGAGTAAGCCATACGGCCCCTCGAGCCTGCTCCGCCATTCAATAAGATCATGGCTGATCTGATCATGGACTCAGCTCCACTTCCCTGCCCGCTCCCCATAACCCCTTATCCCCTTATCGTTTAAGAAACTGTCTATTTCTGTCTTAAATTTATTTAATGTCCCAGTTTCCACAGCTCTCTGAGGCAGCGAATTCCACAGATTTACAACCCTCTGAGAGATGAAATTTCTCCTCATCTCTGTCTTAAATGGGCGGCCCCTTATTCTAAGATCATGCCCTCTAGTTCTGGTCTCCCCCATCAGTGGAAATATCATCTCTACATCCACCTTGTCAAGTCCCCTCATAATCTTATACGTTTCGATAAGATCGCCTCTCATTCTTCTGAATTCCAATGAGTAGAGGCCCAACCTACTCAACCTTTCCTCATAAGTCAACCCCCTCATCCCCGGAATCAACTTAGTGAACCTTCTCTGAACTGCCTCCAAAGCAAGTATATCCTTTCGTAAATATGGAAACCAAAACTGCACGCAGAATTCCAGGTGTGGCCTCACCAATACCCTACACAGCTGCAGCAAGACTTCCCTGCTTTTATACTCCATTCCCTTTGCAATAAAGGCCAAGATACCATTGGCCTTCCTGATCACTTGCTGTACCTGCATACTATCTTTTTGTGTTTCATGCACAAGTATCCCCAGGCCCCGCTGTACTGCAGCACTTTGCAATCTTTCTCCATTTAAATAATAACTTGCTCTTTGATTTTTTTCTGCCAAAGTGCATGACCTCACACTTTCCAACATTATACTCCATCTGCCAAATTTTTGCCCACTCATTTAGCCTGTCTATGTCCTTTTGCAGATTTTTTTGTGTCCTCCTCACATATTGCTTTTCTTCCCATCTTTGTATTGTCAGCAAACTTGGCTACGTTACACTCAGTCCCTTCTTCCAAGTCGGTAATATAGATTGTAAATAGTTGGGGTCCCAGCACTGATCCCTGCGGCACCCCACTAGTTACTGATTGCCAACCAGAGAATAAACCATTTATCCCAACTCTATGCACCTCTCGCCGACTCTGGGCCCTGGACTCCCTGCTGTGCCTTTTATAGGCCTCACCAACGAACTCCCGACGCCTCTCCACGCACCTCTCGCCGACTCTGGCCCTGGACTCCCTGCTGTGCCTTTTATAGGCCTCACCAATTAACTCCCGATGCCTCTCCATGCACCTCTCGCCGACTCTGGGCCACGGACTCCCTGCTGTGCCTTTTATAGGCCTCACCAACGAACTCACGGTCATGTGTTATGCTCCTCCTGTACCATGTGGGAACTCAGGGACAACACCAGTGTTCCTGACGACGACGTGTGCAGGAAGTGTATCCGCCTCCAGCTCCTGATGGACCGTGTTGCGGAGTTGGAGCTGAGGGTGGATTCAGTCTGGAGCATCCACGATGCTGAGAATGACGTGAGTAGCACGTGTAGCGAGTTGGTCGTACCGCAGGGAAAGGGTCCACAGCCAGATAGGGAATGGAAGACCAGCAGGAAGAGCAGTGCAAGGAAGGTAGTGCAGAGGTCCCCTGTGGTCATCCCCCTGAAAAACAGATACACTGCTTTGGGTACTGTTGGGGGCGATGACTCATCAGGGGAAGGTAGCAGCAGCCAAGTTCATGGCACCGGGGCTGCCTCTGTTGCATAGGAGGGCAGAAAAAAGAGTGGGAGAGCGATAGTGATAGGGGATTCAATTGTAAGGGGAATAGATAGGCGTTTCTGCGGCCGCAACCGAGACTCCAGGATGGTATGTTGCCTCCCTGGTGCAAGAGTCAAGGATGTCTTGGAGCAGGTGCAGGACATTCTAAAAAGGGAGGGAGAACAGCCAGTTGTCGTGGTGCACATTGGTATCAACGACATAGGTAAAAAAAGGGATGAGGTTCTACGAAACGAATTTAAGGAGCTAGGAGCTAAATTAAAAAGTAGGACCTCAAAAGTAGTAATCTTGGGATTGCTACCAGTGCCACATGCTAGTCAGAGTAGGAATCACAGGATAGCTCAGATGAATATGTGGCTTGAGCAGTGCTGCAGCAGCGAGGGATTCAAATTCCTGGGGCATTGGAACCGGTTCTGGGGGAGGTGGGACCAGTACAAACCGGACGGTCTGCACCTGGGCAGGACCGGAACCAATGTCCAAGGGGGAGTGTTTGCTAGTGCTGTTGGGGAGCAGTTAAACTAATATGGCAGGGGGATGGGAACCAATGCAGGGAGACAGAGGGAAATAAAAAGGAGACAAAAGCAAAAGACAGAAAGGAGATGAGGAAAAGTGGAGGGCAGAGAAACCCAAGGTAAAGAACAAAAAGGGCCACTGTACAGCAAAATTCTAAAAGGACAAAGGGTGTTAAAAAAACAAACTTGAAGGCTTTGTGTCTTAATGCAAGGAGTATCTGTAATAAGGTGGATGAATTAACTGTGCAAATAGATGTTAACAAATATGATGTGATTGGGATTACAGAGACGTGGCTCCAGGATGATCAGGGCTGGGAACTCAACATCCAGGGGTATTCAACATTCAGGAAGGATAGAATAAAAGGAAAAGGAGGTGGGGTAGCATTGCTGGTTAAGGAGGAGATTAATGCAATAGTTAGGAAGGACATTAGCTTGGATGATGTGGAATCTATATGGGTAGAGCTGCAGAACACCAAAGGGCAAAAAACGTTAGTGGGAGTTGTGTACAGACCTCCAAACAGCAGTAGTGATGTTGGGGAGGGCATCAAACAGGAAATTAGGGGTGCATGTATTAAAGGTGAATGGGTGACTTTAATATGCACATAGATTGAGCTAACCAAACTGGAAGCAAAACGGTGGAGGAGGATTTCCTGGAGTGCATAAGGGATGGTTTTCTAGACCAATATGTCGAGGAACCAACTAGGGGGGAGGCCATCTTAGACTGAGTGTTATGTAATGAGAGAGGATTAATTAGCAATCTCGTTGTGTGAGGCCCCTTGGGGAAGAGTGACCATAATATGGTGGAATTCTGCATTAGGATGGAGAATGAAACAGTAAATTCAGAGACCATGGTCCAGAACTTAAAGAAGGGTAACTTTGAAGGTATGAGGCGTGAATTGGCTAGGATAGATTGGCGAATGATACTTAAGGGGTTGACTGTGGATGGGCAATGGCAGACATTTAGAGACCGCATGGATGAACTACAACAATTGTACATTCCTGTCTGGTGTAAAAATAAAAAAGGGAAGGTGGCTCAACCGTGGCTATCAAGGGAAATCAGGGATAGTATTAAAGCCAAGGAAGTGGCATACAAATTGGCCAGAAATAGCAGCGAACCCGGGGACTTGGAGAAATTTAGAACTCAGCAGAGGAGGACAAAGGGTTTGATTAGGGCAGGGAAAATGGAGTAAGAGAAGAAGCTTGCAGGGAACATTAAGACGGATTGCAAAAGTTTCTATAGATATGTAAAGAGAAAAAGGTTAGTAAAGACTTACGTAGGTCCCCTGCAATCAGAATCAGGGGAAGTCATAACGGGGAACAAAGAACTGGCGGACCAATTGAACAAGTACTTTGGTTCGGTATTCACTAAGGAGGACACAAACAACCTTCCGGATATAAAAGGGGTCGGAGGGTCTAGTAAGGAGGAGGAACTGAGGGAAATCCTTATTAGTCGGGAAATTGTGTTGGGGAAATTGATGGGATTGAAGGCTGATAAATCCCCAGGGCCTGATGGACTGCATCCCAGAGTACTTAAGGAGGTGGCCTTGGAAATAGCGGATGCATTGACAGTCATTTTCCAACATTACATTGACTCTGGATCAGTTCCTATCGAGTGGAGGGTAGCCAATGTAACCCCACTTTTTAAAAAAGGAGGGAGAGAGAAAACAGGGAATTATAGACCGGTCAGCCTGACATCGGTAGTGGGTAAAATGATGGAATCAATTATTAAGGATGTCATAGCATTGCATTTGGAAAGAGGTGACATGATAGGTCAAAGTCAGCATGGATTTGTGAAAGGGAAATCATGCTTGACAAATCTTCTGGAATTTTTTGAGGATGTTTCCAGTAGAGTGGACAAGGGAGAACCAGTTGATGTGGTATATTTGGACTTTCAGAAGGCTTTCGACAAGGTCCCACACAAGAGATTAATGTGCAAAGTTAAAGCACATGGGATTGGGGGTAGTGTGCTGACATGGATTGAGAACTGGTTGTCAGACAGGAAGCAAAGAGTAGGAGTAAATGGGGACTTTTCAGAGTGGCAGGCAGTGACTAGTGGGGTACCGCAAGGTTCTGTGCTGGGGCCCCAGCTGTTTACACTGTACATTAATGATTTAGACGAGGGGATTAAATGTAGTATCTCCAAATTTGCGGATGACACTAAGTTGGGTGGCAGTGTGAGCTGCGAGGAGGATGCTATGAGACTGCAGAGCGACTTGGATAGGTTAGGTGAGTGGGCAAATGCATGGCAGATGAAATGTAATATGGATAAATGTGAGGTTATCCACTTTGGTGGTAAAAACAGAGAGACAGACTATTATCTGAATGGTGACAGATTAGGAAAAGGGGAGGTGCAACGAGACCTGGGTGTCATGGTACATCAGTCATTGAAGGTTGGCATGCAGGTACAGCAGGCAGTTAAGAAAGCAAATGGCATGTTGGCCTTCATAGCGAGGGGATTTGAGTACAGGGGCAGGGAGGTGTTGTTACAGTTGTACAGGGCTTTGGTGAGGCCAAAGTTAAGTGGGATAGGAGGACAGGAAATATTTTATATGGAATATAAACAATATGTTTTTGAAATCGATTAACCTTTCCCTCGGTTTTATAAGGTGCTTGTAGACACTTGGGCCCAATTTTTTAAAAGTGTGCAATTTATGCCCAAAGGTGCTGAGGAATTTTTAGAAAAGTCCTTATTTTTGAACAGGTGGATCAACATTGAAGGAGAGGTATTATTTAACCAAGCTTTTATAAAAGCTGGTATTAGGGCTCCTATTTTCCCCAATGAAGAAATCTGGCGTCCACTTACCTGTATGTGCCACCATCACTGCCAAAAAAACCCGCTAGTCGCCCTGAAATGAAATCTAAATGTAGCACCGCGCTACCCGAGTCCATCTCAGGGGGCGGAACTACCACTGTGCGCTTAAATTGACTGCGCATGCGCGTAAATTAAAAAAAGAAACATTCAGTGCACATGCAGAAAAAAAAACCTCTGCGCATGTGTTGTAAAAAAAAAATCAGCCATGTAGGGTCTGTCTGGATCACCAGTGAGAATCCATTGGTGGCAGAGGTGGATTTGCAGGTAGGCAATACAGCTTCAATCAAAAGATGGATGCACGGGAAGGCCGCAGAGAAGGCGAAAGGGTCCGAGATGGAGAAGGGGTAGCTATAAGAGCCAAGAGGTTTCTTGCAGAAGAATTTGAGCCCCTGGTAGACTTAATTGAGAGTAGATAGAAAGTTCTTGAAAACAAGGGGAGCTTCGGTAAAACAAAACTTAAACCCTCTGTACTCGCAAAAGTTTGGGACCAGCTCACAGTAGAGTTTAATGCAATGTCCATTACCCCAAAAAGTGGTGCATAGCTCAAAACGAAGTAGCAGGACCTCAGACAAGCAGTGACTATAAGTAGTAATTTTAATTTTAATTTATTTATGTTTTTAATTATATTTATATTTATGCACTGCAATAACATCTGTAAATGTGATTCGTGTGGGTGTGTGTGTGTTCAAAAGCACCCTCTCTTAAAAAGTTCCATTTTCATCTTTGCAGAAGATGGTGTCACAGATCAACGAGAACGATCACAAACTGGAGGAGGTCCAGCAAGTAGTTTGCAACTAACAGCCGTGGAGCAGAGGATAGCGTATATGATTAAATCTTACAGGAGAAGACCAACCATCAACGCGGAAGCTGGGCCCAGTTTCCCAAGAGAGGGCAAGCCCTGCAAATTGCACAGTCTGGGTTGGATAAATGTTACGAACTGTGTGTGCAGCCTACGCTTCTCCTTCCTCCCTGATGCTAATGAAGCATCCTGCTATGTTTTGCAGATGTTGCAGGAGGAGACAGAAGGTGCACCTGAAGTCGAAGAAAAGCATGTTCAGGAAACCACCATTCCAGATATTCTACATCAGGAGAATGAAGGGCAGCATGAAGACTTCGACAACGAGATGGTTACACTGGACTTAGAGATGGTGAACTCCTCGAGGATTCCAAGCCTTTTCCTGAGTGAATCAACCGATGGGACATTTTTAGGTGTGCCGTCTGAGGCTGCGGGTCCCAGTGTGTCACAGCAAGCCACACCTGCGAGACGTCGGAGGAAGGTGGAAGGGAGAGATGAAGCAAAAACACAGGATGCAGAGAACATAGGACATCTCATGGGGATGAGTGGGGAGAACATCCAACAATCGAGGTTGCTCCTGGAAACCTTCGGTGGGGTGAGGGTAGAATTAACAGGACTGAGAGATGAGGCAGCAACACTGGCTGGAGGAATGGATGAGGTGAGGGGAGAAATTGCGGGACTGTCATTAGAGGTGGCAAGACTTTCAGCACAGATGACAGAGGTAGCAGCAGCAATAAGGGAGCACAGCCAGGCTGTCATTGCTGCCAGGAACGTTTTAACCCCCAGACCAAAGTCAGGGGTTGATCCACAGTCTGAGGATGATTACGAAGAGGAACCCGGGCCTTCCACATTGACACACGCTAACTCTGTCCCTGTCGTAACTCAACAACAAGAAACACCCCATCGGTAAAATACAGAATAAACCTTGGTGTGGTGGCGGGGGGGGCGGGGGGGATCGAGGAAGCAGAAATCTGCAACAATGGGCACACGCAGTGGTAGCGGCATCAACTGGGGCAGGAGTGGCGCTAAGGAGGAGGATAGATGGCTTGTTTGTTTGTTTGTTTGTTTGGTTGGTTGTTCATTTAAAAGTTTGACACAAAATCTATTAAAGTTTTTAAAAGCATTAAAATTAAATGATAAATTACGTTAAGCTAAGTACAACTGCACTGTACAAATGTTTAATAAACATATTTAGTTTGGAATTTTAACCTGACACCTGCACATTATTTTTTTAATGCAGCACTATAAAATACTCTGGGATATTGGCACGGATTCAACATGCCAAGTGGCCTCATTCCTTGTAACCTATAAGTTGAAATGAAACAGGGGCTTGTCCTGACTTGTTCTGGGTCACTGATACATGCAATGCAGGACCCATGGTACATGTATCAGTGATCCTGTACAAGTCTATATCCATGAACACTTATGTACTGAAATCCCAGCCTTCCCGGGTCCGTATGGGGTATCTACGGACCCGGGAAGGCATCGCAAAAGCTGGTTTTCAGCGCACAATGCGCATGCGCTGAAAACCAGCTTTTCCAATCTGTCAAGCTGGAGCTTGACAGATCATCCGTATCTCGGGAGCGGGGTAATTTGCAAGGGCAAGATTGCGGTATTTACCCATATCTTGCCCAGCAAATGTCCTCAAAATTCTTGTGCCTGATAAAAGCCGACACATAGCCTACTTTTACAGGCATAAGAGTTTAAAAACTTAATTAAATTAAATTTAAAAAGCACATGTTTTGTTTAAAAACCTTGCCCACCACATTACATTTCATTTTAACTATAATTAAAAAAACCTTTTTAAAAACTCAGAATTTTTTTTTCTCTGAGATATTTATTAACTTTAATTTCAATTAATTTTAATTAAGTGAGGTGTTTTTTTAATTCTTTATTATATGTGTTTATTGTATTTGGTTTATTTTCTCATTCATAGCAATGAGAACTCGTAGATACGGAGTTCTCATTGCTGTTAATGAGAGAGCTGTGGAATACTGTACCTGATTGGCTGAGCAGTCACATGTGACTACACCGTCTGTGTGGGAACCTGGAGGACAGGAGCACGCTTCGCAGTGTGGGAAGAGAAGACCTCCCCACCGGAATCGTAGGCTCCTCCCGGACCACCAGGTAAATTCGTAGATTTACCCAGGGACGCCTCTGACCACAATTTCAGCCCCATAATTACTGGAACCTGCCCCTGCTTCATTTAAACTTATAGGTTACAAGGAATGAGGCCATTTGACATGTTGACTTGTTGAATCCATTGACATGTTGAAATCGGTAAGAACATCTGATTGGCAATCAAGTTGTCATTAGGCACCTTCTATTGTTAAGGAGCATATCATGCAGTACTTTTGCCTGGAGGAACAACAGCAACCAGCTTTTATATTATGCCTTTAACAGTGAAAATTATCTTAAGGTGCTTCACACAACTGTAATCAGACCAAAATGGACACCAGCTGAGAAAGGAGCTATTAGGAGGGGTGACCAAAATCCTGGTAAACGAGATGGGTTTGGGAGGGTCTTAAAGAAGGAGATGAAGGCGGAGAGGTTTAGTGAGTAAATTCTAGAATGTGGGGCCTAGATGATTGAAGGCACGGCTGCCAATGGTGGGGCAAGGGGAGAAAAGAATGCAGAGTTCTGGGGGGAATTTTAGCGCTAGAGGAGGTTATAGTGTTACGGCGGCAGAGGTCATGAAGGAATTTAAATATTGGGCTGAGAATTTTAAATTGGAGGTGTTGGTGGACCAGGAGCCAATGTAGGTCAGGGGTGTGGGGTCAGCGGGACTTGATGTGGGATAGGATATATGCAGCTGAGTTTTGGACGAGCTAAAGTTTAAGGAATGTGGAGCAGGCAAGCCCAGCTAGAAGAACATTGGAATACTTGAATTGGACATGAAAAAGGCACACATTAGGGTTTCAGCAGATGGGCTAAGGCAAGAGTGGAGGCTTCACTACAAGGTACTCAACATACTTATGAGGTTGATCCGTCCCTACTCTAGTGGATAAAAACATTCATACACTAATTAAATATCCCTTCAAATATATTATTATTCATTCAGGTCCACCTAAGCATTGCCACACTGTATTAAAACATTAAAAATTTAAGGGGTACTATTTAAAAACAAAATTCAATGTGCAGTCTTTAATACAATTCACTAATACTTTCCAATGTGCCTGGAGTGCGTTGCACTGTCTTGGGTGGAGGGCCGTCGGCCAGGGATAGCAGAGGGTCGAGTCGGCTGCGTAGAAGAGTAGGAAAAGGCTGCCCTGGGTGTTTGCTGGAGGACGCCTCATCTTGCTGTGGTTAATTTGCCTGCAGTTTGTCAGAAGAAGGCTACTCTTCATTCCTTGGAGTTTCTTTTGCAATTTGTATCCAGTTGGCGCTTCGATGGAAAAGACGATTGGGAAGGATTTGTGTTTATTTTGCTGTATAGTTTACCTTTGTTGGAATCAAATACTTTGAGTTGTAACTTGTGCAAGAAATCCTGATTTGAGGCCACAATTATCGTGTGTTCTTTTAATACATGTACTAAGGTGGGAAGATTTGTGTTTATTTTGCTTGTAGTTTTCTCAACCAAGGAGGAGCCTTAAAAGTAAGTTTTATTTCAGTTAAGTTAATTTTAAACTGCAGTTATTTGCTAGAAAAGGCCAGGGTGGCCAAGGATAGGGGCAGGCCAGTGCCAATTTCTTTAAATGTAGGTATGGTTTTTAAAACAGTATTCAATGTGTCTGTACGCGGTTTAAAAAAAAACGTTGTTGGGGAAAGTGGCCTTAATGGCCTGTAACGGCGCGTAAACAGCTTTTTACAGTGCACCAGCGGCAGAATTTATGGCGCTAAAAATTCTGGCGCTGTTAGTCGGTGCCAGCGCCCAAACATTGGGTAAACTTTAAGGACCGAAGAGCAAGAACAGGAATCCCATGGGACTCAAATTTGAGATGGAGTTTGCAGGAGAGTCTGCCCGAGTCTAGCGGAGTGGCAATTAATTTAATGTTCAGTTTGGCTAGATTTGTGATTATGCAAAGAAGGAATGCTCTGTTTTTTAAAGGGGAGGAGAATAAACCTAAAAGAGTATTTTAAATATAACCTAAAAGATCATTATAAGGCTTTGTAGATGTTTTATTCAGAAAAGAATTTAAAGATAGTATTTTCTAATCAATTTATAAAGTACAATAGATCATTATATGTTACAAGAGACAAATTAAAATTCAGGTTTTGATGTTAATTTGTGTTGGAGGAACGGCTGTGCAGAGAGGAAAAATGGATTTGTATGATACAATGGAATGATCACGATGTTGTAAATATTCTTATTGTTCAATAAATATAAATATATTGTTTTTTAAGTGGGTTGCACTCTCTCCTCTGAGTCAAAAGGTTGTGGGTTCAAGTCCCACTCCAGGGACTTGAACACAAACAAATCTAGGTTGACACTCCAATGCAGTGCTGAGGGAGCACTACACTGTCGGAGGTGCCGTCTTTTGGATGAGACATTAAACCGAGGCCCGTCTGCTCTCTCAAGTGGACGTAAAATATCCCACGACACTATTTCAAAGAAGAGCAGGGGAGTTATCTCCAGTGTCATGGCCAATATTTATCCATCAATCAACATAACAAAAAAACAGATTATCTGGTCATTATCACATTGCTGTTTGTGGAAGCTTGCTTGTGCACAAATTGGCTGCCGCATTTCCCACATTACAACAGTGACGACAATCCAAAGGTACTTCATTGGTTGTACAATATACATCAATGATTTAGATGAAGGAATTGAATGTAATATCTCCAAGTTTACAGATGACACTAAGCTAGGTGGCGGTGTGAGCTGTGATGAGGACGCTAAGAGGCTGCAGGGTGACTTGGACAGGTTAGGTGAGTGGGCAAATGCATGGCAGATGCAGTATAATGTGGATAAATGTGAGGTTATCCACTTTAGGGGCAAAAACAGGAAGGCAGAATATTATCTGAATGGCGGCAGATTAGGAAAAGGGGAGGTGCAACGAGACCTGGGTGTCATGGTACATCAGTCATTGAAAGTTGGCATGCAGGTACAGCAGACGATGAAGAAGGCAAATGGCATGTTGGCCTTCATAGCTAGGGGTTTTGAGTATAGGAGCAGGGAGGTCTTACTGCAGTTGTACAGGGCCTTGGTGAGGCCTCACCTGGAATATTGTGTTCAGTTTTGGTCTCCTAATCTCAGGAAGGACGTTTTTGCTATTGAAGGAGTGCAGCGAAGGTTCACCAGACTGATTCCCGGGATGGCTGGACTGACATATGAGGAGAGACTGAATTGACTGGGCCTTTATTTACTGGAGTTTAGAAGGATGAGAGGGAATCTCATAGAAACATGTAAAATTCTGACGGGACTGGACAAGTTAGATGCAGGAAGAATGTTCCCAATGTTGGGGAAGTCCAGAACCAGGGGACACAGTCTAAGGATAAGGGGTAAGCCATTTAGGACAGAGATGAGGAGAAACTTCTTCACTCAGAGCGTTGTTAACCTGTGGAATTCCCTACCACAGAGAGTTGTTGATACCAGTTTGTTAGATATATTCAAGAGGGAGTTAGATGTGGCCCTTACGGCTAAAGGGATCAAGTGGTATGGAGAGAAAGCAGGAAAGGGCTACTGAGGTGAATGATCAGCCATGACCTTCTTGAATGGTGGTGCAGGCTCGAAGGGCCAAATGGCCTACTCCTGCACCTATTTTCTATGTTTCTATGTTTCTAAGCGCTTTGAGACGTCCAGTGGTTGTAAAAGGCACTATATAAATCCAAGTCTTTTTTTTAATGAAGACTTCTGGCTGCTGATCTCTGTCAGCATGAATTCTGCAGGAGATTGCCAGGCCCTCTACTCCCAGGATTAAAGATAGTATGAAATATATTTAGAGAACGCTGAATGGGATAGAGGACTGTCAGACTCTGTAAAGAAAGAAAAAAATCTGCATTTATATAGCAGCTTAGCACATCTTTCAGGACTCCCCAAAGTGATTCACATGCAATTAATTATCTTAAAGAACTGTCACTCTACTACAAGTGTTAATGGCTGTGTCATTACATTTAGAGAATACTGAATGGAGCTCAGAATTGTCACACTGTACAAGGGTTACTACAGAAATTATAAATGGAAATCCCAGGATGTGTTGTAAAGGATGAATTGCAGGGTCAGTACTTATGTATGGAAGAGGGCTGGTAGATGATATCTATTTCCTCAGGGTATTGATAACCTGTCAGACTATGTAAAAGAGCCTTTTATTACTGAGCACTTCCTCTCTGCTGCAATTACAGCGCAATCACTGTTTGATTCAAAGGCGACAAGGAAATCTATAAAGCTTTAAACAGATAAATTAGGAAAAAATTATTTTAGGGCATGTTTAGAACCCTAATCGGTCAGTAAAGCTTAAGAGTAACAACACATCGGACATTTTGACAAGACTAGCACGATATTTACTGTGTACACAGGATGTCAACCAGCTCCATTGTAGACCAATACTGTCATGATATTAATATTTCTGTAATGTATTTGCTTCACGGGTTCTTTGCTTAAGAATTCATAGCAACACATTGCTATTAAGAACTAGTTGGTTTATTAGCAAAGGTTTAACAATCACACTACACATTACCAGTTCATCAACCAAGCTCACAACCACATGCCTCATTGTGGATCCCCTGAACCCAACTGGCTGGGGTTTTATTGAGTCTTGTGAACATCACATAACTGTCTAAGCCACTCACAGTGCAACAGCTCTACGACTCTTTTGATTGGAGAAAATAAACATTAACTCAAGTGCCCCCTGATTTGAGGGACACTCCAAACACTTTCAAACAAGTGCCCTTTTTTTTGTTGTTTTTTTTTGTTGCTTTTTTTGTGGTTTTTTTGGGGGCACTAAAAGCATAAATTTACAAGTGCCCCCTATAAAAGGGGAGGGGGACACTAAAACTGGCAATTAAAACAAATTAAACTTTAAAACATATAAAATCAATTTAAAATTTGGTTGCCGGGGATGATAATGCACTCCAGTCCCTCCGGCGCCCACCTCTTGCAGAAGCCCGCGAGCGTACCGGTGGACACCGCGTGCTCCATCTCCAGGGACACCCTGGCCTGGATGTAGGCGCGGAAGAGAGACAGGCAGTCAGGCTGAACGACCCTCCTCGACTGCCCGCTGCCTGGACTGGCTGATGGGCAACAGCTCTACAACTCTTTTGGGGGAACAAAATAAACATCAGATCAAATGCCACCCCGCCCCTGATCTGGGGGACACTCCAGACACTTTTAACTGCCCTATTTTTAAAATATTTTTTGGTTTTTTGGGGGGGTTTTTGTGTGGTTTTTTTTGGGGGCATTAAAATTATATATTTTACAAGTGCCCCCTATAAAAGGGGAGGGGGACACTGAAAACCCGGCAATTAAAAACAAATTAAACTTTAAAACATATAAAATCAAATAAAAATTTGGTTGCCAGGGGTGATAATGCACTCAAGTCCCTCCGGCGCCCACCTCTCGCGGAAGGCCATGAGCGTACCGGTGGACACCGCGTGCTCCATCTCTAAGGACACCCTGGCCCGGATGTAAGCATGGAAGAGAGGCAGGCAGTCAGGCTGAACGACCCCCTCGACCACCCGCTGCCTGGACCGGCTGATGGGCAACAGCTCTACAACTCGTTTGCGGGGGGGAGGGGGGGGGGGAACAAAATACACGTTAAATCAAGTGTCCCCCGATTTGGGGGACACTCCAGACACTTAACTGCCCCTTTTTCTAATAAATGTTTTTTTTAGGTTTTTTTGATTTTTTTGGTGTTTTTTTTGTGATTTTTTGGGGGGGCATTAAAACCATATATTTTACAAGTGCCCCCTATAAAAGGGGAGGGGGACACTAAAAATCCAGCAATTAAAGCAAATTAAACTTTAAAACATATAAAATCAAATTAAAATTTGGTTGCCGGGGGTAACGATGCACTCCAGTCCCTCCGGCGCCCACCTCTCACAGAAGGCCACGAGCGTACCGATGGACACCGCGTGCTCCATCTCCAAGGACACCCTGGCCCGGATGTACACGCAGAAGAGAGGCAGGCAGTCGGGCTGAACGACCCCCTCAACCGCCCGCTGCCTGGACCGGCTGATGGGCAACAGCTCTACAACTCTTTGAACATACTGACAGCTGCATATTACACTGCTTCCCCTTTTTTTTAGAAGCAAGGTATTTATACAATATTTCAAAAGATTACTTATCATGACTACAATTTTACAAATTCGACTGCTGCACCTGAGTAACTTGTTGAAAGCTTTTAGCTTCCTCTTGCTCCCACCTCCATTTCTTTGCAGTTGGCTGGCTATGCCCATTTTCTATATTCTTATTTGACTCAGGAGACCGTCTTGGGGATTTTCTGTTTTCAGGGCGTGCAGCCCAGGATTCCTGACTATCTTCCTGTGTCCTCTTGAGTTTCCTTGGAACCCTGACATCCGTCCAGGTGTTCGCTTTCTTCCTAAGATCTTGATATTCCCAGTTATCAATATCCTGTCGAGTTGGTTTGTGTTTTCTCAGTGATCTTCTCAACTGAACCCCAAACCCATCTCCCCCCTCGGGAGGTACAGAGTCTCTGCGAGATTGTCCCATTGACGCAGAACCGCCTTCAGTCAGCTGCATCTGAGTTGGTGGTGATATGGACGCTGCAGCCATTGTGTCCGTTGAAGTACTTGGACCTGCCAACTGATTCTGATCATAAAAACATAGAAACATAGAAAATAGGTGCAGGAGTAGGCCATTCGGCCCTTCGAGCCTGCACCACCATTCAATATGATCATGGCTGATCATTCATCTCAGTACCCCTTTCCCGCTTTCTTTCCATACCCCTTGATCCCTTTAGCCGTAAGGGCCATATCTAACTCCCTCTTGAATATATCCAATGAACTGGCATCAACGACTCTCTGCGGCAGGGAATTCCACAGGTTAACAACTCTCTGAGTGAAGAAGTTTCTCCTCATCTCAGTCCTAAATGGTCTACCCCTTATCCTAAGATTGTGTCCCCTGATTCTGGACTTCCCCAATATCGGGAACATTCTTCCCGCATCTAACCTGTCCTGTCCCGAGAGAATCTTATACATTTCTATGAGATCCCCTCTCATCCTTCTAAATTCCAGTGAATAAAGGCCCAGTTGATCCAGTCTCTCCTCATGTGTCAGTCAGTCCATCCCTGGAATCAGTCTGGTGAACCTTCGCTGCACTCCTTCAATAGCAAGAACATCCTTCCTCAGATTAGGAGACCAAAACTGAACACAATATTCAAGGTGAGGCCTCACCAAGGCCCTGTACAACTGCAGTAAGACCTCCCTGCTCCTATACTCAAATCCCCTAGCTATGAAGGCCAACATGCCATTTGCCTTCTTCACCGCCTGCTGTACCTGCATGCCAACTTTCAATGACTGATGTACCATGACACCCAGGTCTCGTTGCACCTCCCCTTTTCCTAATCTGTCACCATTCAGATAATATTCTGCCTTCATGTTTTTGCCACCAAAGTGGATAACCTCACATTTATCCACATTATACTGCATCTGCCATGCATTTGCTCACTCTCCTAACCTGTCCAAATCACCCTGCAGCCTCTTAGCATTCTCCTCACAGCTCACACCACCACCCAGCTTAGTGTCATCTGCAAACTTGGAGATATTACCCTCAATTCCTTCATCCAAATCATTAATGTATATTGTGAAGAGCTGGGGTCCCAGCACTGAACCCTGCAGTACTGCCTCCCATTCCGAAAAGGACCCGTTCATCCCGACTCTCTCCTTCCTGCCTGCCAACCAATTCTCTATACATGCCAGTACAATACCCCCAATACCATATGCCTTGATCTTGTACACCAATCTCTTATGTGGTACCTTGTCAAAAGCCTTTTGAAAGTCCAAATACATCCACTGTGGTTCTCCCTTGTCCACTCTACTAGTTACATCCTCAAAAAATTCCAGAAGATTGGTCAAGCATGATTTCCCTTTCATAAATCCATGCTGACTTGGACCGATCCTGTCATCGCTTTCCAAATGCGCTGCTATTTCATCTTTAATAATAGATTCCAACATTTTCCCCACTACTGATGTCAGGCTAACCGGTCTATAATTACCTGTTTTCTCTCTCCCTCCTTTTTTAAAAAGTGGTGTTACATTAGCTACCCTCCAGTCCATAGGAACTGATCCAGAGTCGATAGACTGTTGAAAAATGATTACCAATGCATCCACTATTTCTAGGGCCACCTCCTTAAGTACTCTGGGATGTAGACAATCCGGTCCTGGGGATTTATCGGTCTTCAATCCCATCAATTTCCCCAACACAATTTCCCGCCTAATAAGGATACCCTTCAGTTCCTCCTTCTCACTAGACCCTCGATCCTCTAGTACATCCAGAAGGTCATTTGTGTCTTCCTTCGTGAAGACAGAACCAAAGTATTTGTTCAATTGGTCTGTCATTTCTTTGTTCCCCATTATTAATTCACCTGAGTCCGACTGCAAGGGACCTACGTTTGTTTTCACCAATCTTTTTCTCTTCACATATCTATAGAAGCTTTTGCAGTCAGTTTTTATGTTCCCGGCAAGCTTCCTCTCATACTCTATTTCCCCCCTCCTAAGTAAACCCTTTGTCCTCCTCTGCTGAATTCTAAATTTCTCCCAGTCCTCAGGTTTGCTACTTTTTCTGGTCAATTTATATGCCTCTTCCTTGGATCTAACACTATCCTTAATTTCCCTTGTTAGCCACAGTTGAGCCACCGTCCCTGTTTTATTTTTATTCCAGACAGGGATATACAACTGTTGAAGTTCATCCATGTGATCTATAAATGTTTGCCATTGCCTATCCACCGTCAACCCTTTAAGTATCATTTGCCTGTCTATTCTAGCCAATTCACGCCTCATGCCATCGAAGTTAGCTTTTCTTAAGTTTAGGACCCTAGTTTCTGAATTAACTGTGTCACTCTCAATCTTAATAAAGAATTCTACCATATTATGGTCACTCTTCCCCAAGGGGCCTCGCACAACAAGATTGCTAATTAGTCCCTTCTCATTACACATCACCCAGTCTAGGATGGCCAGCTCCCTAGTTGGTTCCTCTTTGCGACACTGTGCGGTGGCAAACTTTTTTCAAAATTGGACCTGACCTCAGCTTACATGACCCAGGAGCTGGTGAGTGAGTCGAAGAAGCAGACCACCATCATGACACACAAGGGGTTGTTTGAGTATAACAGATGTCCGTTCGGGATTCGTTCGGCCGCCGCGATCTTTCAGCGAAATATGGAAAGCTTCCTCAAGTCGATTCCAAGGACGGTGGTTTTTCAAGACAACATCCTCATCACTGGTCGCGACACTGAAGAACACCTCCACAACCTGGAGGAGATGCTACGCAGACTGGACTGGGTAGGGCTGCGACTGAAAAAGGCAAAGTGCGTCTTCTTAGCTCCAGAGGTAGAATTCCTGGGGAGGAGGGGAGCAGCAGACGGGATCAGACCTACTGCGTCCAAAACAGAAGCGATCCAGAGAGCACCCAGACCCCGTAACACGACGGAGCTGCGTTCGTTCCTGGGGCTCCTGAACTATTTTGGTAACTTTCTTCCCAAATTGAGCACGCTGTTAGAGCCGCTACACGTGCTCCTAAGCAAAAGTCATGATTGGGTCTGGGGGGACAGCCAGGAAAGGGCTTTAGATAGAGCATGCAATTTGTTATGCTCCAACAAACTTTTAACTTTATATGAGCCGTGTAAAAAACTTCTATTATCATGCGATGCGTCGTCCTATGGGGTCGGGTGTGTGTTGCAGCATGTGAATGTCAATGGTCAGTTACAGCCGGTAGCTTATGCCTCCAGAAGTCTGTCCCAGGCAGAAAGGGGCTATGGAATGGTAGAAAAGGAAGCGCTAGTATGTGAATATGCAGTAAAAAAAAATGCACCAGTACCTGTTTGGCAGGAAATTTGAGCTGGAGATGAATCACAAACCCCTAACATCCCTTTTGGCTGACAACAAGGCCATAAATGCGAATGCATCAGCCCGCATACAGAGGTGGGCATTTACGTTAGCCGCCTATGACTACACAATTCGGCACAGACCAGGCACTGAAAACTGCGCTAATGCACTCAGCAGGCTCCCACTAGCCACCACTGAGGGGGCAACTGGCATGCGAACTATGTGGCCTGCCCAGCAGAGCTGATCAAGTGTGGTCAGTGCTTCAATGCTGGGGATGTTAGCCTGAATGAGGAACACGAATGTTGGTGTGCCTATCCTCCCAGGGGATTTGTAGGATCTTGCGGAGACATCATTGATGATATTTCTCCAGCAACTTGAGGTGTCTACTGTACATGGTCCACGTCTCTGAGCCACACAGGAGGGCGGGTATTACTACAGCCCTGTAGACCATGAGCTTGGTGGCAGTTTTGAGGGACTGGTCTTCAAACACTCTTTTCCTCAGGCGGCCGAAGGCAGCACTGGCGCACTGGAGGTGGTGTTGGATCTCGTCGTCGATGCCTGCTCTTGTTGAGTGTGTACAGTGCATTAGTCACCTGGTGAATGCAGTAATGTGTAGCGTGCTGCGAGATGGAGCATATGTCCCCCGCTGATGCCTCAAAGGAGCTGGAGGCAAAGAAGACAAGTGCCGCAGTCACCTTCACCTCGACAGGCAGTGCAGTCCTGATGCCGTTGGTAGGCTGTAGGTCTGCCTGTATGAGTTGGCATATCTCTGTGACCACCTCTTTTCTGAAGTGCAGCCTTCTAACGCACTGTGCTTCAGAGAGCTGAAGATATGAGCGATGTTTCCTGTAAATTCGTGGGGTTGAGGCCTCCTCCTCATATGTCTGCGACCTCTTTGATAATGTTGCAAATGATCAACATTACGCCTTCTTTCAGCTTGAAGCCGTATGAATATATCAGCCAGGATTACTGGCTCCCGACCTAGCATGGCCGCCATCTTTTAAAATGTCCTTAAATGTCCTTTATAAAACAAACTACAAACTCACATAAGCTTCATAATCAATCCTTTTAATCACTCACTACTCCAACTTTCTCCTCCGATTTCAAGATGGCGCCATTAGTGCCTGGTGCACCCTGGGTCCGACTGCTTTTTCTTGACGGGTTCTCGGGCGGACAATAAATCAGGCGAAATGCTCAAAAGTTCCGCCCGGGGTGCTAGCGCAGCGATGTATGACGATTTATATCATCAAAATGGTCAAAACAGTGGCGGGGCAGTAGATTTTAGCGCTGCTGCAAACCCATTGGCAAATGTTCTGCCCGGGCGCCAAATTTTGTGAGCCTTGTTTTTCGTCCAAAAAATAATTTTTGTGTCCCGCCGAGGCATTAAATGGGGCACAAATCAGCCGAAAATCCAGGTCAATAAACAAAGCTTCGGGCCACCGCTTTCATGCCTACAATGCCAGTATGCTCACTGTTAAGTTTCGTCCAGACTTTAGCCTGTAGTGCACTGGGAATGACTACTCTCAGGCCTCATTTTAGACATCCTTGCTCTCATGTTAATTCTTGCCGATGTTGATAAAAGGGCTTTAACCCCTCATCTAAATGTGTCTCATCTTCGGACCACCCTCGTAGAGTGTGTTCATAGGCCCGCTGTAACGTGGCATCTTTCTGTGTGTGCTCTGCAATAACAGAGGCAGTAACCGGAAAGTCCTCATCAATGACATCTAGAGTGACGATTGACTGTCTGTGGCCGATTTCAGAATCTTCATGAGGCAATCTTGAAAGGGCATCCACCTCTGCATTCTGCTTCGATTTTTAATCGTAGTGAGACAATAAAATAGCTCATCTTTGCATCCTGGAAGCCGCCATAGAAAGAATTGATGCCTTTTGGCCTAGGATAGCTAGTAACTGTTTGTGATCCCAAAAGAAACTAGTGAAACTTTTTAATACCAAATATAATTGCCAAAGTCTCTTTCTCAATCTGGGCATAATTTTGTTTGCTTTTTTTGAGTGTACGTGATGCAAAGGCAAGCGATTTTTCATGCCCATCATTCATAACATGGCTGATCACTGCTCCCACACCATACCCAGAGGCATCACATGCCAGTCTTAGTTCACGAGTCAGATTATAATGGACGAGAAGAGCACGACTGCTCAAGTGTCGCTTGTATGTGTCGTATGCATTCTGTTGCTCTTTGTCCCATATCCCGCGCACACCTTTCTTTAATAAATAATGGAGTGGTGTGAGCACCATTGCTAGTCCAGGAAGAAAATGAACATAATATTGGATCATGCCTAAAAAGGATCGTAATTCAGTAATGTTTCTCGGTTCCGGAACCATCATGATAGCTTGCACTTTCTCCTTAACTGGTTGGAAACCATTTTCATCAACCTGCAATCCTCGATAAACCACCTCACACTGTATGAATGCACATTTACTCCTCTTGACCTTCAGATTATGGTTATTGAACTGTCTGAATACTTCTAAGATTTCTCGGTTTTCCTCCTCTGTGCCGGTGGCTATCAACACATCATCTTGATTGCACAAACAATGATTCATTCCTGTAAGATATGATCCATGTAGCCTGAAATATCTTTGGTGAGGTCTTGATACCATAGGGCAACTTAGTGTATGAATATAAACTTTTGTGTGTGTTGACTGTCAGATACTGCTGACTATCCTTGTCAACGTTGAGTTGAGCGTAGGCATGGGAGAAATCCAGTTTTGTGAAGAATTTGGCTCCTGTCAGATCTGCATACAGAACCTGTGATGTCGGTAAAGGGTACAGTTCATCATCAACTGCACGATTTGGGGTAATTTTGTAATCCCCACAGAGCCATACTGTTTTGTCTGCCTTCAGAAACTACAACTAATGGGGTGGCCCAGTCACTCCTATCAGTCTTCATTAAAACTCAGTTTTTCTCCAACTTACCAAGCTCTTGCTCAACCTGCGATTTTAATGCATACGTTACCGGCCTTGGTCTACGAAAAATAGGGTTGACATCCAACCTAATCCAAATTTATACATTGTATCTCTTGATGCACTTATATGAGTCCTGAAACATATTTGCATATTTCTCCAGCAGAGTATCTAGCCGAGACTTAACCATTTCTGTACTACAGATGCTGTACCAATCCAAACGAAGCACTCTTAGCCAATCTTTGCCATAAGTGTCGGCCGATTGACATATTTGCTATAATAATAGGTAATCTGGCTTGTTGCCCCTAGTATTGTACTATACACTCCATTTGTCCAAGCCTCTGTAGTTTTTCCCCAGAATATGTTTTCAGCTCTGCTAAGCTCGCTTTTAGTGGTATGGCCCTGAAATTCTTGTAATACACATCCTGACTCATTATTGAGCAATCAGTGCTGTAGCAATTGTCATATTAATTCATTGATTATTAATCAGTGGTAACGTTCTGAAATCCTGACATAAGGAATGTACTGCCTTGCCCCTCACTGCATGTACACCAAAACCTGCAATGTTCTGATCAGTTTCCACCTGGTGTAGTCTTTGATTATCATTGGGCCTGTCCTTGGATTTTCATGTGGCTGCAATGTGTCCCCATACTTGGCACCGGTAGCATCTTGCCTGCTTGAACGGACACTGTTATGCGGTATGGTTGCCATTACACCTATGGCATCTATTCTTCTAGGTTTCATAACTCTCCTTCTGACTAGGGCTCACCCTCTTCTGCATTTCGACTGCTACTGCTGCCAGTAATGGGTGGAATTCCTTAATATTTTTCTCTGCAATCTCCAAGGAGGCGGCTATCTTGCAAGCTTTCTCAAAAGAGAGATTATCCATACCTAACAATTTTAATTGGATGTATTCATCCATTAGTCCACATACAAATTTATCTTGAAGAGCCCTATCTAAGAATCCACCAAAATGTTCTTATGGCAACATTGTATTCACTGATAGTTTCTTCAGGTCTTTGGTTTCTCATTGCAAACTCTGCTATTTCAAAAAACTGTGGATCAATATGATTCTCCAATATCTGTACTATGTCTGAGAATGAAGCATCCTTAACCTTTCTCGGGGCTAACAAATTCACTAAGATACCATAATTATCTGCACCAATCATGACTGACAGAATAGTGTTCATCTTCTCATGCACTGCTTGATTGCAAATCTACCACACCTGCTGAGACTTCATTGATGTCATTAGCTCTAAAAAATTTGCAATCTTTCACTGTAGGATCTAAACCAATTCCTCATTGTTGTCAAAGGCTCCCAAAATTACTGACATAACTCGTTGTCACATCCATATTGCCTTCTAAGCTTAATAACTGTTAATCACTTTCAATAATCTTGAATTGCTTTACAATGACTCTAAATGGCTTTCCACAAACTCTTTTGTTAGTTCAAACTGTTTGTACTCACAAAAAAATAATGGCACTACCAGGCTCTCATTCGAGAATCATGCTGCCGGTGTATCTCCTTAATATAAGAACATAAGAACATAAGAATTAGGAACAGGAGTAGGCCATCTAGCCCCTCGAGCCTGCTCCGCCATTCAATAAGATCATGGCTGATTTGGTCGTGGACTCAGCTCCACTTACCCGCCCTCTCCCCGTAACCCTTAATTCCCTTATTGCTTAAAAATCTATCTATCTTTGACTTGAAAACATTCAATAAGCCAGCCTCAGCTGCTTCCTTGGGCAGAGAATTTCACAGATTCACAACCCTCTGGGAGTAGAAATTCTTTCTCAACTCGGTTTTAAATTGACTCCTCCGTATTTTGAGGCTGTGCCCCCTAGTTCTAGTCTCCCCCACCAACCTCTCTGCCTCTATCTTGTCGATCCATTTCATGATTTTAAATGTTTCTATAAGATCACCCCTCATCCTTCTGAACTCCAAGGAGTAAAGACCCAGTCTACTCAATCTATCATCATAAGGTAACCCCCTCATTTCTCGAATCAGCGTAGTGATTTGTCTCTGTACCCCTTCCAAAGCTAGTATATCCTTCCTTAAGTAAGGTGACCAAAACTGCACGCAGTACTCCAGGTGCGGCCTTACCAATACCTTATACAGTTGCAGCAACACCTCCCTGCTTTTGTACTCCATCCCTTTCGCAATGAAGGCCAACATTCCATTTGCCTTCCTGATTACCTGCTGCACCTGCAAACTAACCTTTTGGGATTCATGCACAAGGACCCCCAGGTCCCTCTGCACCACAGCATGTTGTAATTTCTCCCCATTCAAATAATATTCCCTTTTACTGTTTTTTTTCCCAAGATGGATGACCTCACACTTTCCGACATTGTATTCCATCTGCCAAACCTTCGCCCATTCGCTTAACCTATCCAAATCTCCTTGCAGCCTCTCTGAGTCCTCTACACAACCCGCTTTCCCACTAATCTTAGTGTCATCTGCAAATTTTGTTGCACTACACTCTGTCCCCTCTTCCAGGTCATCTATGTATATTGTAAACAGTTGTGGTCCCAGTACCGATCCCTGTGGCACACCACTAACCACTGATTTCCAACCAGAAAAGGACCCATTTATCCCGACTCTCTGCTTTCTGTTCGCCAGCCAATTCTCTATCCATGCTAATACATTTCCTCTGACTCCGCGTACCTTTATCTTCTGCAGTAACTTTTGTGTGGCACCTTATCGAATGCCTTTTGGAAATCTAAATACACCACATCCATCGGTACACCTCTATCCATCATGCTCGTTATATCCTCAAAGAAGTCCAGTAAGTTAGTTAAACATGATTTCTCTTTCATGAATCCATGCTGCGTCTGCTTGATTGCACTATTCCTATCCAGATGTCCCGCTATTTCTTCCTTAATGATAGTTTCAAGCATTTTCCCCACTACAGATGTTAAACTAACCGGCCTATAGTTACCTGCCTTTTGACTGCCCCCTTTTTTAAACAGAGGCGTTACATTAGCTGCTCTCCAATCTGCTGGTACCTCCCCAGAGTCCAGAGAATTTTGGTAGATTATAACAAATGCATCTGCTATAACTTCCGCCATCTCTTTTAATACCCTGGGATGCATTTCATCAGGACCAGGGGACTTGTCTACCTTCAGTCATATTAGTCTGTTCAGCACTACCTCCCTAGTGATAGTGATCATCTCAAGGTCCTCCCTTCCCACGTTCCTATGACCAGCAATTTTTGGCATGGTTTTTGTGTCTTCCACTGTGAAGACGGAAGCAAAATAATTGTTTAAGGTCTCAGCCATTTCCACATTTCCCATTATTAAATCCCCCTTTTCATCTTCTAAGGGACCAACATTTACTTTAGTCACTCTTTTCCGTTTTATATATCTGTAAAAGTTTTACTATCTGTTTTTATGTTTTGCGCAAGTTTACCTTCATAATCTATCTTCCCTTTCTTTATTGCTTTTTTAGTAATTGTTTGCTGTTGCTTAAAATTTTCCCAATCCTCTAGTTTCCCACCAACCTTGGCCACCTTATACGCATTGGTCTTTGATTTGATACTTTCCTTTATTTCCTTGGTTATCCACGGCTGTTTATCTCTTCTCTTGCCGCCCTTCTTTTTCACTGGAATATATTTTTGTTGCGCATTATGAAAGAGCTCCTTAAAAGTCTTCCACTGTTCCTCAATTGTGCCACCGTTTAGTCCTTGTTTCCAGTCTACTTTAGCCAACTCTGCCCTCATCCAACTGTAGTCCCCTTTGTTTAAGCATAGTACACTCGTTTCTGACACAACTTCCTCATCCTCAATCTGTATTACAAATTCAACCATATTGTGATCACTCATTCCGAGAGGATCTTTTACGAGGGGATCGTTTATTTTTCCTGTCTCGTTACACAGGACCAGATCCAAAATGGCTTGCTCCCTTGTAGGCTCTGTTACATACTGTTCTAAGAAACAATCCCGTATGCATTCTATGAATTCCTCCTCCAGGCTACCCCGTGCGATTTGATTTGACCAATCGATATGTAGGTTAAAATCCCCCATAACTACTGCCGTTCCTTTTTCACATGCCTCCATTATTCCCTTGATTATTGCCCGCCCCACCATGAAGTTATTATTTGGAGGCCTATAAACTACGCCGACCAGTGACTTTTTCCCCTTACTATCTCTAATTTCCACCCACAATGATTCAACATTTTGTTCATTGGAGCCAATATTATCCCTCACAACTGCCCTGATATCATCCTTTATTAACAGAGCTACCCCACCTCCTTTCCCTTCTTGCCTATCGTTCTGAATCGTCAGATACCTCTGTATGTTTAATTCCCAATCTTGGCCACCTTGCAACCATGTTTCTGTAATGGCCACCAAATCATACCCATTTGTAATGTTTGTGCCGTCAACTCATTTACTTTATTTCTAATGCTGCGTGCATTTAGGTAGAGTGTTTTCATCCTAGTTTTTAAACCATGATTTTTAGTTTTTACCCCTCCTGCAGCCCTTTTATATTCAGTGGCCCTTTTTGTTTCTTGCCTTTGGTTTCTCTGCCCTCCACTTTTACTCATCTCATCTCCTTGCTGTGCTCCACTTGAATTTGCCTTCTCAGAAAAGCAAATTCTATCAAAGATTTCTTCATGAAGAAACTCCCATCCTCGTCGATATTTTGTAATGTATTTGCTTCATGGGTTCTTTACTGAAGAATTCATAGCAACACATTGCTATTAAGAACTAGTTGGTTTATTAGAAAAGGTTTAACAATCACACTACACATTAGCAATTCATCCACCAGACTCACAACCACATGCCTCATCGTGGATCCCCTGAACCCAACTGACTGGGGTTTTACTGAGTCTTGTGAACATCACACGACTGGCTGAGCCACTTCCAACTCAACAGCTCTACAACTTCTTTGAGCATAACTATAAATCAAGTGCCCACTTTTGGTAAGGGCACTTGATTTCCGAATAAAACTTTAAAGGAAACGTAGTTCAAATTAAAATTTGGCTGTCGGGGATGATGATGCACTCCAGTCCCTCCGGTGCCGACCTCTTGTGGAAGGCCACGATCGTACCGGTAGACACCGCGTGCTCCATCTCCAGGGAAATCCTGGCATTTCTGCGAGAGGTGTGCACCGGGGTGACTGGAGTGCATCATCACCCCCAGCAACAAAATTTTAATTTGACCGACTTAAGTTTCCGTTAAAGTTTATTTGTTAATTTGTGGGTTCTAGTGCTCTTGCAAAAAGGGGGCATTTGATATTACATTCTGCTTAAAATAGTTGTAGAGCTGTTGCATTGTGAGTGGCTTAGCCAGTCACGTGATGTTCACAAGACTCAATAAAACCCCAGTCAGTTGGGTCTAGGTCATCCACGATGAAGCATGCGGCTGTGGGTCTAGTGGATGAACTGGTAATGTGTTAAACATTTGTTAATAAACCAACTAGTTCTTAATAGCAATGTGTTGCTCTGAATGCTTAAGGAAAGAACTCATGAAGCAAATACATTACAATACTGACACGGGACACTTTGGGATTGGGTGGTAAGGAACATATGAACATCATTCCTTCCGTGGCATTTGTTCAGTGCTGTCTGTTCCTGATCCATGAACTTCTGTGTCTGTGTTTGTGCCTGCATCCCTTCTATATGTTTGTCTGTGGTCTTCCTGTGTCTGTGCCTGTATCTGAATTGTAAGCATCTTTGTTTATGTCCTGCCTGTGTCCTTTACGTAGCCTCCTACTTGAATGATCTTCTCCAGCCACACATCCCTTCCTGCAACCTCCACTCCTCTGACTTGGGAATACTGTTGATGTCTGCTCCATCACATTGATCAATCATTCACTACATCCCTGCGCTCTTGAATTTTCTCCTGAAATACTTTGGGGGCTAAATTTGGTTTTGTAGTCCCCATTGTTTAGGCACTGCACGGCAACTTAACCCTCAAAAATGGGGTCCGAGATGCGCGCACAAACAGGAAGTACGCAGGGCGCCATCTTGGTAAAGAGGTTTGTGAGGACATACCTAACAACCGCCGGCAGCATACAGAGGAAGCAGATTATGATGTCAATCAGTGTGATTTGGTATCAACGCTGCCTTTTTCAAACTCCACGCTTCAGCCAATGCCCTATCTTAACCCAGCACAGCTGAACACAACTTAAATGGCCTTATTTATAGGGATTACGAATTACTTACAGGTTGATTGCTAGATTAGTTACGTTAGTTGCTGGTGCAATTGTATGTGTTTTTGGAACTTTTCCATATATTGCTAAAGTTTGAATAGTCTACAGGGAGTGGTCTGGCTGGTGCTGAAGTATTTTTCTGTTCATTTACAAGCTTGTACTGAAACAAGTTGCTTCCAGACATGGGTGGGCTTGTAGGGCTTCCTTTGGGAATTGAGAATGACTGGGAAAAGAGAGGCCATGCAGAGCAGGACAAGCTGCTCAGAGAGGGAGGAGGAGGAAGGGGAGAAGAGCTCTCAGCAGGAGGCCATATCCGAGGGGCTTTAGGGAGCAAAGTGAGGACCACTGCATGAGATGTCTTTGCTTCACAAAAGAGGTTGTGATTGAAATCTGCCAACTGCTGCAACACAACTGCAATCTCAAAGCAGGTTAAGGACAGCATTGCCTGTGGTTGTCAAGGTGACCGTGGCTCTTAAATTTTATGTATTTGGCTCCTTCCAGGCTGTTGCTGGAGATATAAGTAACATCTTGCATTTTGCAATGCACTGCTGCATAAGGGTGGTAACTGAGGCTTTCTATACACAGAGAGACAGCTTCATCTCATTCCCTCTTGCCAGATACAAACAGGCAGAGGGAGCACAAGGGTTTACATGGATTGCAGACTTCCCCATGATGCAGGGTGCCGTTAACTGCACACACATTGCCTTGCATGTGTCTCATGTGAACACGATCATTTTCATGAACCGAAAGGGATTCCACAGCCTCAATGTGGACCACAGACTGCGCATGGTGAATGTCCGTTATCCAGGCAGCAGTCACCATTCCATCATTCTGCGTCCGTCCTCTGCGCCACCTGTATTTGACCTATCATGGCAACTCAAAGGCCGGCTATTGGGCGATAAGGGTTGACCACCCATGACACGGCTCATGAGTTCAGTCCTGAACCCACGCACACGTGAACAGCCTATAATGAGAGCCATGCTGCCACAAGGAACATTATAGAGTGCTCCATCTGCATGCTGAAGCAATGCTTCTACTGCATGGACCACTCTTGATGGTGGAACCACATTGGTGGTGATGGAAGTGGCGGAGTATGACCTGTTGAATGTGGAGGCTGGTGGTGTGATCGGTGAGGACAAGGGGAACCCTATCGTGGTTCTGGGAGGGGGGAAAGGGTTGAGAGCAGGATGCAGGAAATGGAACAGACACAGTCGAGGGCCTTGTCAACCACAGTAGAGGGGAATCCTTGGTTGAGGAAAAAGGAAGACATAGCGGAAGCAGAAGTATGGAAGGTGGCATCATTTGGGAGACCAAACGCATATTGGGTCACCGCTTTGTGAAACACCTTCTTTTAGTCTGCAAGTGTGACTCCGAGCTTCCGGTCGCCTGTCACTTTCATTTCCCGCCCCATTCCCACTCTGACCTCTCTGTCCATGGCCACTATTCCAATGAAGCTCAATGGAAGCTTAAGGAGCAGCACCTCATCTTTCGATTTGGCACTTTACAGCCTTCAGCACTCAACATTGAGTTCAACATTTTCAGATCATAACCACTGCTCCCATTTTTCGGACAGCAGCTATTGGTAGTGATTCTGCTGTTGTCATTTACAACTCCTCGAGATACAACTTTTGTTTCTTTACTTGTCCCATTACCTCCTGCTTTTGCCTTGCACCATCATACCTTTTGTCATTTAATCTCTCCTGTCTTCCACCCTAGACCTTTCCTTTTGTTCTTTCCTTACCTCCCCACTTTCCCTCCTCTGCAGGTGCAAAGGCAGAATGGCAGTGGTGGGAGCCGGAGTGATGTCCCATCTCGACCGACTGGCTGCCACTCCCCCGGGGCAGAGCCTCAGCATCCGCAGATTGCTGGCCTATTTCGGCACCATTAGCTCCCTGTTGGACTGATGGGGCCCAGACATGATGGCAATAGTCAGTGCTTGTGTGGCACCAATTTGACTCTGCATCAGAGCACACAGTTTGTTGATGCCACCATACACTGACAACATGGCAGAATGCAGGTGTAGCGTGGTCTCGGCCTGCCGTTCAATGGCTACTGCCACATCAGCCATGGCCCCGCCATCATGTCTGCGACCCCATGGTCACTTTTGGAGTCCAAAAGTATTTACCAAGGATGGGCTCGATGGGCTCCTGAGGTGCAAATGCAAAGGTTGAGGTTGCTTCAACCACATTCAAAGTAAGTGGATCCACGCTCTGTGGGATCCTCGCCAATGCACCCACTAGCTTGCAGTGCATCTGCATTGATTCCCTCGACATAGCATCCAATTCCAGGTCCTCATCTGCCTTTCTGTGAGCAGGACTCATGGGCCGACTTACCCTCTGGAGAGCTGGCCCCCGAGCTGCCTCTCACATTGGGTATTGCTGCAGGCCACTGGGGCTAGGACCCTCAGCTTCATGCAGCCTCGGGAAGAGGTGGTCTCCCCACTCGCTCCCAATGAGGACGTGTTGTGCTGTGCCAGCACATTGCTCTCCACCTCCTCCTCATCTTCCTCATCGTATGAAGATGTCCACTCACGGGCAGGCTGCCACTTTTCTGGCTCATCATTTGTAAGCACAAAGCAACAGAAGTGCAGTTATCAGCTGGGGAGGGGGCAGGAGGGCAAGAAGGAGCGGGGCATCATTATTTCAAGGCATGTGGCCTCAAGGCTAAGGGGACTCTCACAAAATGGCCATCTCATTCACATACGTCACTGTCGAGCGGGATCTCTGCCTCTCCACCCACTACCGCCACGACTGCATCGCCCATGAGGGCGGAAACTCGCTCCTCCACCTCGGTGAGGTCCTGGAGGTAGGGCTGGCCCTCTCCCTTATGATGCAGCTTGTGCATTTTGTGCGCGAGTTTGATCTGCAATGACAAAAACAAGACGTTGTTAGTGGCTGTGTAGGTGCTGGTGTGCCACATGTGTCTGCAGTAGGGTACTCGCGAGTAAGATGGCGAAGTGTGCATATCTGCATTTCATGCTGTATGGCAGCACACAATGAATGTGTGAACCTGGGTCTGGGGCACAAGCAACTACCAGTAAGTATGAGGCTCAGGACTGTAACTGCATGTGAAGAGTTGAAAGGTGCTGGTAGGTGGGCTCCGGCTGTGTAAGGAGCAAGAGGGTGAGAGATGCTTGGATGGACAGGGCATGTCTGGTGAGGTGATAGGGAGGTCTCATGCTGGCTTCAGCAAGAAAGAGCATGGCCTGGTAGACATAGAGTAGGGGTGGGAACTGCAAAGTTTTTACATTGTGTGAGACTGTAAGCTTCACATGAAAGCATTGGAAGGTGAATGGAAAGGGTACTCATTGTGACGACCCGAGTAAGGTTTTTGAATTTATTGTGACATTGCGTCGCAGTTGTGGCCACCGTGTTCCGGGCTGCAACGTGCTGCGTCACCTCCCTCCACACCCTTGTCAAAACCCTAGGCGGTGGCCTTCGTCCCTCTCCAGCAACTCTCCACTGCCTCCAGCAGGGCATCAAGTGTTATGTATTTAACCCCTTGTAACCTGTATGACACCTGACCACCAGACGGCCCACTTGTTGGAGTCCCAAGGGATCCCAGCATCCCTTGGGAGCACGGTATATAAGGAGGCCACCCATGAGGTACCTGCACTCTGGAGTCTTAGTAAAGGAGCTAAGGTCACACTTGCTCATTGCACACAGTACTCAGTTTCATCCTTTATTATGAGTGTACCAATTGGCGACGAGGTAACGAACAACCACGCGAAAATGCAAAGAACATTCGGTATCCTGGAGAAGTTCTCAGAAGGGGACGATTGGGAGGCCTTCGTGGAGAGACTCG